>NW_006399827.1:10460830-10480400 GCF_000299155.1 Elephantulus edwardii
AAAACAAACAGATTCATCCTAGAGAGGGTTAAACCACGCTACTCCTTGGAGGCAAGGATTCTGGGGCTTTGTCTGACATACTTTGGACATGTTGTAGGAGGGACTGGTCCTTGGAGAGGGATATCATGCTTGGGAGGGTGGAGGGACAGCACAGGAGGGAACGACCCTCTACGAGGTGGATTGATTCAGTGACTGGGGTAATCGGGATGGGTGTGTCAGAGGCAGTGCAACTGGCACAGGATAGAGCAGGGTTTAGGGTTATTGTATATAGGGTCGCTATGAGTCGCAAGTGACTCGACGGCACATAATAACAAACATGTATCACAGAGAGGATGGAATGCTGGGTGAGAAGCTTCAGTCTCAGGCTCACAAGCACACCCCATTCCCATTCCTGCATAGCTGGTTTCCAGCTAACTTTCCCCAGTGTTAAAGCCTAACTACCCAGGTTCGGCCTTGCATCCTAGAACTGTATGGCCTTCATCAGATATGTATCCTCTTAATGCCTTGGCTTCCTCATTTATAAAAATTCGTAGTAATAACATTTATTTACAGAGTGCTCCATATATGTTGAATTTAGAAATATCATAGTGAAAGTGGAGTCCTGGGGTCAGAGACTTGCACTCAAGGGAAGGAACAGAGTAGAGTTTGCCCCTTGGATCTTGAGGAGCTAGTGGGAGGAGCAAGACAGACGTCCATGAAAAAGAAATGCAACTGATTTGACTTTTCCAGAGACTAGGGGGATCAGGAGCACAAAAGTTGGGCACTATAATTACCAGTTTCTCTTTGTGGTATGTTTTTGTGACATTTTTACACTATTCTTCTCTTCCTTTTCCTATTTTAAGATGTTATTGAAATGAAAGTGGATCCCTAGGGCTCCCACAGGCCAATAGCAGGAAGCAGTAATCAGGAAACGTAGGGTGGCAAGCAGGACATTGGATCAGAATGTATCCTGGACCTCACAGTAGACAGTCTATAGCCAGATAGTGAGGAATTGACCATTTAATGATGAGGAATGGCAGGGACTAGATTGTGCTAACTTAGAGTAGGCAGGAATCATTGAATTCCACAAAGAAACAAGTTTTCTGGGCACCTGAATGTGCTGGACCCTGTTTGGTCGGTATTTTATTGACTGAAACTACTGCTGAAACTTCCCATCTATTCACCCCACTGTCATCAAGGCGGTTCTGACTCCTAGTGACCATGAGTTCTGACTCAAAGTTCCAACATGTAGTGACCATCCGTCGGGATTTTGAGCCTATAAAGCTTAATGGGGGCCGACTATGCATTTTTCTGGGGAAGACCAGCTGGTGGATCTCAACCACCTACCTTCTGGTTAGCAGCACAACACTACTCCTTTAAGCCACTAGAGGGCTTAAAGGAGAAATGAGTAATACCAAGAGGAGAGGAAGGCACCTCTAGGCTGGGAAGGTTGGAGAGTTCTCTTTTAGGGCCAAAGACTAGGAATGAGAGATGGCAGGACAGAGAACATCATCACAGTGAACAGATGTTGAGGGTGTATTTGACCCTGGCAACGAATGTAAAATGATGACCCAGGGAAAAGTGCCTGGTGTTTGCACATGCTAACGCGGTGCAGCCGCTTCCGTGGGACGAGGAGCGGGAAAGTGCCGCTGGCTGTGCGGTCACACTCTCCCAGAGGAGCCTCAACCAAGGTGCAGAACCCAGTCTCCTTAAGTCCCCTTCTAAGTGGGGACTGATCCTCCCTCAGAGAGGATTTAGATAAGGAGGCTTATGGTGGAAATCATGGCAGGGCACACACACACACACACACACACACACACACACACACCTCATTAAATGGTCTCTTCTTTTCTTTTTTTTTTTAAAAAAACCCTCATTTATGTGGCGAGCTCTGGTGGCCTATTGGCAAGAAGCTGCACTTCAATCCCAGAGGTACACGGTTCGAATCCACCAGATGCTCTGCTGAAGAAGGCGGGACAATCTCCTCCTGTGCCAGTCTGATCCGATTTGATGATACACGCAAAAAAACAAAACAAAACAAAACAAAAAAAACCAAAAAAACAAAAACAAAACAAAACCAAACCTTAAAAAAGCTCATTTATGCAGAAGAAAAATGGAATAGAAATCTTGGTTATGTTTATGCTTGGCTTTCATTTTCTACTTTGCGTTTTTCATACGTTTAAAAACGAGCACTCATTGTTCCTGCTGCTGTGAAATGCTATGGAATTGCTGACTCACACCTACTGTGGGAACAACAAAATATCAGCTGTTGCTGTTTGAGCCCTTTGTTCCAACCACTGCACCAATCTGTCTTTCCCTTTTTTATTTTATTTTATTTTATTTTATTTTGTCTTTCCCTTTTTTAAAGACCATCTACTTTCCCAAGCACGATGTCCTTCTCTAGCGACTGACTGGTCCCTCCAGATACTACACCCAAAGTCTGTGAGATGAAGCCTCGCTATCCTGGTTTCTAAAAATCATTCCAGCTTTCAAGGTCGATTTTGTTGCTCTTCTGGCAGACCGTGATGTAGTCGGTATTGTCCCCGTTGCCATCGTTAAAATATATCAACTTTTTGGTCTTTATTGGTCCAGTTTTTGCATCTTTTCAGAGAGATCTTGAGGGTTTTTTTTTCTTTTTCTTTTTCATATTGTGTACCGTTGAGTCTGATCCGACTGGCACATGAGGAGATTGCCTCTCCGTCTCCAGCGGAGCATCTGGTGGATTCGAATGGCGCGCCTTTGAGTGAAATGATATTTTTTTATAATAAATGCGACACCATTCCTTTTATTTTGTCATTCTCAGCATGTTGTTGTTGTTGTTATGTGCCGTCGAGTCGCCTGCGACTCATAGCGACCCTATGTACAACAGCCCTAAACTCCGCTCTGTCCTGTGCCAATCTCACTGTCTCCGACACTCCCATCCCTATTATCCCAGTCACTAAATCAATCCACCTCATAGAGGGCCTTCCTCTCCTGCGCCGTCCCTCCACCCTCCCAAGCATGATGTCCCTCTCTAAGGACCGGTCTCTCCTCACAACATGTCCAAAGTATGTTAGATGGAGCCTCAGAATCCTTGCCTTCAAGGAGCCACCCGGTTTAACCCTTTCCAGGACAAATCTATTTGTTTTCCTAGCAGTCCATGGTATTCTCAATACTCTTCTCCAGCACCACAGCTCAAAGGCATCAATTCTCCTTCTATCCTCCTTGGTCATTGTCCAACTCTCTGATGCATAACAAGTGATTGCGAAGACCCTGGCCTGTATCAAACGCACCTTAGTCTCCAGAGAGACACCATTGCTTTTCAGTACTTTGGAGAGGTCCCTAACAGCAGACTTTCCCATGGCAATGCGCCTTTTAATTTCCTGGCTGCTGGTGCCAAGACTGTTGACTATGGAGCCAAGCAAACTAAAGCTGTGTACAATCTCAATCTCTTCACCATCCATCCTGATGTTGCCAATTGGTCCACTGGTGAGAATCTTTGTCTTCATGACATTGAGCCTCAATCCATGTTGCAGGCTGCAGTCCTTGACACTCTGCAGCAGGCGCTTCAGGTCCTCCTCAGTTTCAGCAAGCAGGGTTGTGTCATCCGCATAATGCAGATTGTTGATAAATCGTCAACGCTCCTCATCATCTTTGAGCATCACATTCAGATCTCACCTTCCTATCTCGAGCATTTGTCATAGGTTGCAATTATTTGTTATATCTTCATGTAGCTTACATTCTTTTATTTGGTTTTTTGTTTTGTTTTTGGTTTGTTGTTTGTTGGTTTTATTTTGTATGTTCTCTCACTTGTTGTCCTCCCGCTCCCATGCGCCCTGGCCCTCACCATCCTCACTATGAGACCAACAAGATGGATTGACACAGTAATGGATTGACAGTGCGATAGATTATCAAAAGTAGCTACATTTGTACAATATAACCCACCCTCTGGAGAGCACTGCTTCATCGTTGCTGGACCAATGTGACTTAAAACTAGAGCTTTTGGCAGTAGCCATTTTACATGGCCTGGTCCAAGAGGCAGAGAAAGCTAGGCTATGATGAAAGAGTAACACTAGATCAGAGGCAGAGAGAGCAGAATGAGGGCTGGTAAAGCAGATGGCGTTACCTAGAGTTCCACCCTAAGTGCTTACAGCCTAGCATTCTATGAGACACCTCTATAGTTTTATTACAATCCCCATCCTTCCTCACTATTGTCCCTTGTTGCCTCAAATGAGCCTGTAAAATGTTACTCAAGCTTTAAACTTTTCCACTCAACCAGCATGTAGTCTTTTTTAAACACAACATATATATTTTTTACAGCATATTCTTTGCATTTTATTCTCCCCCCATTCATTCATTGTTTCACATTTTTCTCCCTGCCCACCCCTCCCCCCTAGTTCGTTTTTCTCTTTGAAGAAAAAAAAAATTACTTGTTATACAATCCTCCCTCTTCCCTCCACCCCGAGTCCACAGTCCACTTTACTATACATTTCTTTTTCTGGAATCTTGTCATGAAAATAATACCTAATCCAAAAAAAAAAAAAGAAAAGAAAAATAAAAGAATACCTAATCCTATGTTGAGAATACCATGGACTGCTAGGAAAACAAACAGATTCATCCTGGAAAGGGTTAAACCGGGTGGCTCTTTGGAGGCAAGGATTCTGAGGCTCCATCTAACATACTTTGGACATGTTGTAAGAAGACATCGGTCCTTGGAGAAGGACATCATGCTGGGGAGGGTGGAGGAGCAGTGCAGGAGGGGAAGGCCCTCTATGAGGTGGATTGATTCAGTGACTGGGATAATTGGGATGGGAGTGTCAGAGATAATGCAATTGGCACAAGGCAGAGCGGAGTTTAGGGCTGTTGTACATAGGGTCGCTATGAGTTGCAAGTGACTCGATGGCACATAACAACAACATATTCCTTTTAAACAGGTCTCTCTCTCATCTGTTGCAATGCAGTATACCTTATTTATCCCCTCTTTTCTTAGGTTCCCCCAACCCTGATGTCAGTCCCATTTTACAACAGTGGCACTATGCAGTATTTGTCCTTTTGTGATGGAGATATTTCTCTCAGCATAATGTCCTCCAGGGTCACCCATTTTGTATAATATTTCCATGAGTTCTTTGTATTTCAATGTAGCATAGTATTCCATTGTGTGACTATACCACAGCATCTCTATCCATTCGTTTGTTGATGAGCTTTTGGGTTGTTTCCAACTCTTTGCTATTGTGAACAAAGCCGCAATAAATATGGTTATACATATGTCTGCTTGGGTGGCAGGACTTTTTTTTTTTTAAGTTTTATCAGTAATACCATTTGTTTACTTCTGATTAATCACTTTCTTGTTAAGCATTTTTTGATTGTGATTTTAACACAAAGTTATAGAAACGTTGAGTTTTCATTAATTTATTGTTGGACATTTCCATGTGATCCCCTTCATTTCCCCTCTCCTAGTCCCCTTTGCAATGCAAATCCTCTTGTTCAAGATTGTTATCATACACATAACTCCTAATCATAGAGACTAACTTGGTTTTGTGTGTGTGTGTGTGTACCGTCAAATCAGATCTGACTGGTACAGGAGGAGACTGTCCCTCCTTCCCCAGCAGAGCATCTGGTGGATTTGAACCGTGTGCCTCTGGGATTGCAGCGCAGCTTCTTGCCTCTAGGCCACCAGAGCTCCCCTGAGACTAACTTGGTTTTATATTCTCATACTTTGTCTCAAAGTTCTTTATAGACCTCCTCCATTATTACTTCCTTTCCTTGGGAGGACATCTTGATCTTTCCTTCGGGATGTGTCTTTCCTAATAAATCTGTCTTAGCTTTTTACCTTAAAAAATCCTTTATATTCTAGGCCCTCCTCTTCCTCATCCCTCTTTTGCAGAGAGCCTCCATTCTTCTCTGCCAGTTTCTGTCCTTCAGCTCCTGTGTGATTTACTGCCTTTGAAATCCTCCTGGAGGGTCAGTTATGAGCCAGTTCCAACTCGACACCACATAACTGCCACCACCTCCTTCAAAGAATTTTCCTGAAAGACCACCATTATTCACTTGGGCCTTGATAGCACCATAACACTGTAGCCCCATAACCCTTATCAAATTGGATCTAAGCCGTAGGAAAATACTGCCTTATTCTGCACCATCTCACAATTGTTGCCATCTCTGTGCTCACCGTTGCAGCCACTGAGGCAGTCCACCTTGCTGCAGGCCTTCCTTTCTTCACTGACCCTCTCTCTATACGTGACCAAACATAATGTCCTTCTCCGGGGACTGGTCCCTCCTACGTCCTGAAATTGCTTTTGTAAGTGGTTGTCTCCTTTCCCCCTGTAGACTAGGAGAGCCCTGAAACCTAAGACTTTTCCCCCCAACAGGATGGGAGTTCCCTGAGGGCAGAGAGAATGTTATTTATCTTGTAATCTCTCAGGGGAAGAATTGTCTTCTATTTATTCTTTTAATCGAGGCCTGATACTAGCTTTGCACACTGTGGGTGCTCAATAAATGTTGATTGACCGAGTAAACAATAAACGCAGTCCCCTGGAGTGTCATATTCTTTCTTTCTACAGGGAGAAACTAATAACATTAGGCAGAACAGGCTGGATCCCTTAATGTGATTACCTGGGACTTGTGGGCCGGTGACTCTTCTCCTCCAACTTTATTGGGCACATCCATCTCTGTGGAATAGATATTCCCAGAGACCACGGATGCTGCTAGCCAAATGGTGAGCTACCATTAATTGCCCTGACCCTCTTAATCTTGATTCCATCCTGCCTGCCTTCAGCTCAAGACAGGGAGGCAAACCAACACTATTATGGCAATAGATTGTATAGAGATAATCCCTTTTGTCAAGTTCAGCAGTGTTGAACTTGCTCTATCTAGATTTATACTTGAGCTGATGTGTATGTAGCTTTGGTATTTTTTTTTTTTTTTTAAGAATTAACAGCCTGAGGTGTAATTCAAATAGTATACAATTCTATGGGTTTTTAAAAATATTTTTCACTAGTTTATTTATAAAATTCTAATAAAAATTTGAACAATTTCTTTCAATTTCCCTCACCACTCCCATCAAATTGTACAATCCAATGATTAATCCCCTCTTCCCCATGTACATCCACATCTCTCTTCTTCCAGCCTCTCCCACCCCTCCTGGATCCTTATACTCATTCTACAATAATGGTCTTATACAATATTTATCCATTCTATGGTTTTTAACATATTTACAGTTGTGAAACCACAATTTTGCATCCTTTACATCCAAATTCACGAGCAATCATTCATTTTCTCTATAACTCTCAGCTGTTGTTGTTAGGTGCCGTTGAGTACAACTTACAGCAACAGACCTGAACCCTGTCCTATCCTGTGCCATCCTCATAATTTCTGACATACTTGAGCCCACTGCTGCAGTCACTGCACCACTAGTTATCTATAGATTAATCCATTAGTTGGGTGATGGGGTTATTTCCACTTATAGCAAATTATTTCTTCATGATTAAATTTACTTATCTATAAAAATCAGAGTTAATTGCAGCCTTGTCTGTTTCAGAGAGTTACTGGAGGTATAAATAGAATATAAAAAAATACATTCTAAACTATACAGCACTGTGGGACTATCAGGACATTAATATTTACAGGAGCTCAAGGAAGGAGAGCACTGTGGTGGGTTATCTTCCCTGACCTTATGGCCTATTTTTGCCTAACGTGGTGGAATGGGGGAGTATCTCTTTGGATTGCATCTCTATGTACAGTCATTGTGTTTTCTTCATAGCTAACAGACTGCATCTCTTTGCTGTGGCCTTTCATCACATCAACATTGGTTGCTAGGAGACCAGGTTAGAGTAAGCTTCCATTGCCACTGTAGAAAATCACTCAATTCACAGGAGAATGGAATGGTATTTGAACATTAAGGCAATCACATTTCATCCCTATTTTTAGCAAGACTAGGGAAAAGAGCTGAAGCTATAGGTATTCTTAGGGGTCATGGCTTACTGACAATCTTGCCCACACTATTGGAGGCTAGCCTTTTTCACCAGAAAACATGTAACAAGGTGACTTCTTTCCACTACCCACCAAGTAAGCACTTAATCCAAAAACATTTCAATATTGTTGTTGTTGTTATGTGCCTTCGAGTCACTTGCGACTCATAGCGACCCTATGTACAACATTCCTAAACTCTGCTCTGTCCTGTGCCCATGTCTCCCATACACCCATCCCAATTACCTCAGTCACTTAATCAATCCATCTCATAAAGGGCCTTCCCGTCCTGCACCATCCCTCCACCCTCCCAAGCATGATGTCCTTCTCCAAGGATCTGTCCCT
Source organism: Elephantulus edwardii (assembly GCF_000299155.1). Lineage (NCBI taxonomy): Eukaryota > Metazoa > Chordata > Mammalia > Macroscelidea > Macroscelididae > Elephantulus > Elephantulus edwardii. The sequence continues at coordinate 10,469,099 of NW_006399827.1, forward strand.
ACTTACATGTCCAAAGTATGTCAGAGAAGCCTCAGAATCCTTGCCTCCAAGGATTCACCCGGTTTAACCCTTTCCAGGATGAATCTGTTTGTTTTCCTAGCAGTTCATCGTTCTCTCAATACTCTTCTCCAGCACCACAGCTCAAAGGCATCAATTCTCCTTCTATGCTCCTTGGTCATTGTCCAACTCTCTGATGCATAACAACAACAACAACAACAACAACAACAACCACCACCAAACAAAACTAGGAAGGAAAGCTTGTTGCCACCAGTACAGATTGTAACCAACTTTCTGCTGTTCTTTGCAGATATTTAACAACTGTAAAAGATAAGGAGTGCAAGGGGGACAGAAGACTGCAAGCAGCCATAGATTATGTAAGAATGATTGTTTCCTTGTTACTAATAGCTGCCTGGAGCCTAATTTCCCCCTTCAAAGCCTTGGTAAGAGCAGCTGGGGATAATGAACAGTGGTTAAGAATGCTTTGTCTCAAAAGCCAGCAAAAGGATCATTAACATTGCTACTGTTTTGCGTTTTTTTCTCCTTACCACGCCTGTGGAAGTGTTCTTGCGGCTGCTAGGTTCGAACCACTAGCCTTTCATTTATTTTATCACCAGGGATCCTCAGCAAGGGCAAAAGTATGAGTAATTCACAAGAAAATAGTACTCATCAATTTGGAATTTATACTCTCCATTGATTACGAGCTCACTAGTACAAAATGATACGGCGCTCTGGTGGCCTAGTGGTAAGGAGTCGGGCTGTCAATCCAAAGGCACACAGGTTGAATACACCAGCTGCTTCATGAGAGAAAGATGTGATTTACAGTCTCTGAAAACCTGGAGGGTCAGCTATGTGTCAGTTCTGACTCAGTCGTACACAACAGTGCAAAATGAAACTGCAGTTCTTCACTGGAACCGCCCAGGGAACAATAGGAATTTGCTGAAGGGAGGTGACCTGCCAGAAAAAGATTCTTCATCACCACCTACCCACCCAATTGTCATAAACTGAATTACATGTCTCCTCAAAATATATGTAATGACCATGACTGCTCAAGAAACCAAATACCTGTAAAAAGATTACGGGTGGAACCAATACCCTTAATCCTATCACAGCCCTGATCTACTTTAAGGGAAGCTTCCCTACGGTGAGGCCTGTAATACCTTTTATCTAACAAAAGATCAAAGGGAAAAAGAACTACTCAAAGGGGCGTCTTCAATATCACCAGAAACTTGGAGTGTGTCCTTTTGGGCTGAGATCCCTCCCCTTGGAAGCTCCTCCCTACTGGGGATGATCAAGACACAGGGAGATCCAGAGCCGAGAAAAACAAAGAGCTTCCTCCAAGAACAGAGAGCACACTTGAGCGAGAGCACCTTTCCCTACAGGTGCGACCGTGAATTTGATCTTCTGGTCTCCTAAACGGAGAACAAATTAGTTAAAGCTGTTCCCTGGTTAGTACCTGTTACAGCAGCACTAGGTAACAAGGTGCCCTGGTGGCCTAGTGGGTACGGAGTTGTGCTGCTTATCCACCAACTGCTCCACAATCTCCATCCATGCAATTTACCGCCTCTGAAAACCCGCTGGAGGGTTAGCTATGGGTCAGTTCCAATTTGATGACACATAACAACAATAACTTATTTCTTTTCTAGCTTGTTTTGCCACACTTGATTCTTGAGAAAAAAGACGTATGAATCCATAGACATCTTGTTGAAATGGTGGATAAAGGAGTAGTAATAGTAAGTTGTTGTTACAGTAATAGAGGCTCATCTTCATTTTATCAAGGAGCTCTGATTAGGGTAAGACAGACTAGGGCCTAACTTTAGTCACTTAGCAGGGAAAAATCTCTGTCATCAGCTAGGTTGACTAACAGGAAGTCTCCATTTGTCTAGTCCCTGGAAGTTAGGGACCAAGGGAATGAGGAGAAAATGGACTTTCTTATAGTTCAATTGGCCAACTGGCTTTGAACTTAGTAAGGTTGCCAAGATCCCTAGTGTCACTTGCAAAGCATAGATAGTTAAGAACAAATTATCAGAGGTGTTCTTATTCTCTCTTATTGCCGGCAAGTTCAAACTGACTTACAGCTTCCCTTCAGTGGGTTGAAGGCTGTAAACTGCACAGCAGGAAACTACTCTTTCTCCCAATGGTAGATTTAAGGACCACCTGAGTCTGCAGTTCAGCTCCCAGAGCTTCCACCCCACCAGAGCTTCCTAATCAGGGCTCCAGATGTATTAACTGAATTCATCATCATCCCCAATCTACCACAAGGTAACTGCCAGCATACTCTTGTTCAATATAAGTAATACAATAGTAAAGATGAACAAAGACTTATTGACGGGTCTCCCATTCCCTCACTTTTCCCCCCATGGTTTTTTGTTTTGTTTTTTTTAAAAAGGGACCATAAATTCACAGTTTATTTAAAATACAAGACTTGTTTATTTTTTGTTTAATAAAGTGATTAACAGTGTTTGTCTCATTACTGACTCATCTATATTCATACTCGCCTGTTCCAAAAATGTTTCAGGCCCACACAGTGCCTAACAAATCTTACTAACCTTAGGAAAAAATTTATAATAATAAAAGTTTTGTGCATAGAAAGATGTGAGTAGAAAAAGGCCAGAGAGAAAGGTGGCTTTCTGTAATTGAAGTAACATTTCTTGTCCATGGTTCAGGAAGATATTTCTGCTGGGAGCTGAGAAAATAAGACGAGCAACCTTTGATATCCAAACTGACTCTCCAAGTTCTCTGCTGTGCCAACTTTAGTCTAGTGAAGTACATTTCAAGAGGCCAAACTCGTCAGTTCTGGGATTAGTGTTGAGGATTAAGTACAAATACAAGCTAGGTCTAACTCTGGTAGTGAAAAAAGTTGTCAGGCTGCTGCTTGTGAAGAGCCCTCAGTCCCATCCCAGATTTCTTGTGCTGGAGTCCCTCAAAGACTGGGCACCAGAGGTGATGGACTGACATTACAAGAGTTATTTCACTGAAAACTCAAAAAGATGCACTAACCATCTTTAACACAATCTTTAATCAACATGATGGATTAACCATCTTTAACACTATCCTTCAGATAATCAACATGACTCCAGCTCTAGGGAGAGCAGGGCTGACTAATTCCCTACATGTCAGGTTAGGTAGGATTTGGAGTTGTAACTCATAAAGGAAAGCGACAGGTTCTGCTCTATAGAATCAATCTACAGTATAGATCCAACAGGCTGCGACACTTATATAGAGTGGCAGAGCACATGGTCTTCAAAGATCTGCTTCTGGCCTATTGGAAAGCTCTTGTCACAGATTGGACAATCCAAACAAAGGGCCTGCACACGCTGCTCCAAACTGTGATCCTCCTTATTCATATCCTCAGCAAGGCCCATGTTGCCAGTGGAGTATTTTGTGACGGTGGCCTGGGGAAAAACCAGAGACATCAGCGTAACGGTAGGTAGAGCAGAGACCATGCCTATCTTGTTTCCTACTGTGGCTCCAGCATGTAGCAGACTGACAGGCACATGGTAGGTGCTCAAAAAGTAGTGAATGAATTAACATTTGGAGATCCTCAGCAAGGCATTCTCTCACTCTAGGAATCAAAGGGCCTGATACTGCTGAAGAAGTCAACAACAGCTGCCAGTTTGGAAGAGGTACTGAGCATGTCTTTTATTCTGGTTAGCTGCCTCATGCACATCTCTCCCTTAGTTGTGCTACCAAACTTAACTCACAGCTGGAGATCTTAAGCGGAATGCTGCTGGATGGCCTGTGCTTTATTCTCCTCACTAATATACAGAGGCTCAGCTTTAGCCCTTGACCACACTGAATCAGCATACCCTTGGAGTCATCACAACGAACCAATCTCCCTAAAGTTCTCTTATGAACTTGAACCAAAAGTGATCTTTTCTCCAGAATCTGATGGGGGAAATCTCCTGAGTCAAATACTTACCAGGTTTGGAAAAGAACTTTCTTGGATACCTGTGGGGATAAAAAAAAAATTCATTCAATAAATAAAAAACATTCTTAGATTATCTAACTGTCCAACTGTGTTCTAGTGGATGTTTCTGTAGCCTTCACTGCTTCATTTCTCTTCACTACAAATCTTTACCTCTTTCACAATTTCAGCTTGCTTGGTTCCACAATCAACACTGTTGGTACCAGTAGTCAGGAAATCAAAAGGCAAATTGCATTAGGAAAATCTGCTATCAGGGACCTCTCCAGAGTGTTAAAGAGCAACAGTGTCAATCTAGAGACTAAGGTGCATCTGATCTAGGCCATGGTCTTTGCAATTACATCAGAGAGCTGGACAATGACAAGGATGACAGAAGAGGTATCAATGTCTTTGAGCTGTGGTGCTAGAGAATACTGAACATACAATGGACTGCCAAGAGAACAAACAGGTCTGTCCTGGAGAGGGTGAAAACAAGTTTCCCCTCAGAGGCAAGGATTTTGAAGCTCCATCTGACATATTTTGGGCATGCTGCCAGGAGAGACCAGTCAGTCCCTGAGCGGGACATTATGCTTGGACATAAAAAGGGACAGCGCAGGAGAGGAAGACTCTGGATGAGATGGACTGACATAGTACCTGTGACAATGGGGGTAGATGTGTCAGAGACAGTAAGACTAGGTCAGCATAGGGCAGGGTTCAGAGCTATTTTACATCCAGTTGTTACGAGTCACAGCTGACTCGAAGGTACATAACAACATACATATTGTTCTCTTCTGGTAGAGGACATAAAGACCAATGAGGAAGAGAAAAGGAAAGGAAAAAATAATGAAATGGTATTTTCAATAATCAAGTTATAAAAAAATTCAATTAATCTATTTTCAGAATAGGAAAAATAAAGTTTTAATAGGAATAACAATCTAATAAGAAAACATTCTGATGTGCTTAGTGAAATAAGTCAGTTAAAAGAAGATAAATATTAGGAGTCCACTATTAGAAAAAGCTAACAAAGGTTTATACACAGACACATCCTCAGATGGTTCCCAGGAATGGTAAAGAAGAGCTAAGGGTATAAAAGTCAATAAATGGATAATAAGTACATATTAAGATGACTGCATGGAAAGATGAAAAAACCAAAACCCCAAAACCTAAAAGTCTGAGATTTTTTTTAAAGCATAGAAAGAAAGCATTTTCATATTTCCTATGTACCCAAAGACCTATACCAATGTTCTAACCTAAATAAAAACAGACAATAGTGTTGTTTAGTTTTTATTTCATAATTATCAACTGAACTCTTCAATCCTGTTAAACTTGGAGGGGAAGAAAGTAAACATTGAACCCAAAGAACTGTGGCAAAAGAGATACTGCAAGAATGCTGGGGGTGGCAGAGTGATCTCTGGAGCTTCAGAAGAAATCTAGTGATTAAGAGAAAACATGAACTACAGTTCACATGAGAGCTGTCCACAGTCTGCAGTGGTGATCTTCTTGCTGGTCTTGCCATGCCTTGACCCAAAGCACTCCATCCAGCCATTAGCAGTACAGATAAAAAACTGGGAACCATTTGTATTGGGTCCAGCATTTGCCATGGACAGGATGAAGTTCTCAACATCAAACTTCTCCCTGTAGATGGACTTGCCACTAGTACCATTACGGTGTGTGAAGTCACCACCCAGGCACACAAACTGAGGAATGATTCTGTGAAAGCACGAACCTTATAACCAAATCCATTCTCTTTGGTATTCAGAGCAAAGAAGTTTTCTGCAAGCAACTTTGAGTGATGTGGCCTAAAGGTTTACCTTCGACAGCAATGTCAAAGTACACTGTGGGAGTGACCATGGCTGGATGAGTGGAGAGGTAAGAGTGCTTATTGATAAGGTGGTGGTGCCTGCAAAGCTGAGAAAAGATTTTTAAGATTGCATCCATGCAAGCAGATATTTTCAAATAAAATGCTTAAGGATATTTTTAAAGGAAAACTTGTACTCTGCAAAGATTTCATTGTGGTCTCATACTGCTTTTGGAGATAAGCTCCCTGTTTGGCATATACAACTTACCTCAAATTCCTTGATTATAAAGAATGCTTTCCACCTTCACCTCCTGTCTCCCAAACCACAGGTCTCTCTGGGATACACTCAATTCTACTCGAAGGCAGGCTGTGGGTTGGCAGCCATAACTGCCAGTTCCTGGGCAGAATAACCCACCCAAGTACTTCCATTTCCAAACCTTAATTAGCTTCCTCAGCTTTGTATGTCTATATCTTCTACATAAAGACATTTGTCTGATTTATGCATTTGCAAGATAGCCGCGGGACTCAATTTGTGTCTGCTGCCTCTTGGCGAATGATCTGATTTGCGTCTTCTGAATTCAGATTTATTTCTCAATTAACACTTTGTGCCTGGCCATCTTTCTACTGGGTGCTCAGTTTCTGCCCAGCAAGTCTTATAGTCTTAACAATGAAATTGGTCTTAATTAGCATCTCAGTCTCCAAAAAAACCCAAACACACAAACAAACCCACAAATTTACTGGGGCAAAGGCATGCAGGGAGGGGCCTTCCAGCAAGAATGGCAACGTTGTCTTACCACAATATGGGTTTCCATACACAAGCCCTGGATTTTGTCGTGCATCTCTGTGAGCTGAAGCAGGTACTTGATAGGGCAAAGAATCAAAATCCAAACCCATGTAACTCAGCAGTCTTCTGTTCTCCTTCTTCAAAAGCTAATGATATAGAGTATTCATAGAAACATGTTAAAGACAAACAAAGAATGATCACTAGCAACTGACTAAAGGACACTCGTTACAGGGAGCTGTCAGTGTGACACTAGAGAAACCCTACGAGAAGCAGAAGCTTCAATATTCCACAGATTTGTATTTATTTTTAGATTTGTATTCTTAATATGTATACTTAAATGTATTTACTGAATTTTGCTTGGATAAGTAAAAAATAAAAAAAAATCTGCATATATATACCAACTGAATTAAGTGGAGTACAAGTAATTTGAACATGTGTAAGGGTAGCAGACAGAAACACAGGATCCAAATTCAAGATGTTCTTATCAATGAGAATGATAGAACCAGAGCAGACCTCAAAGGCCGTCGGCAATACTGTAACACATTGAACACATGACTAAAAGTAGAAAGGACTGCTTAGGGGTGTAGCCCAAATGTCGCAGGAGTATAGATGGACTGCTTTCATGGTCACCTTATCTTGGATATTAGCTAACTGCAAGTGAATGATTTAAAATCTTACCACCCTTTGTTTGCTGTCTTCATCTTTAATCAATCAACTACAATAATTAGTGTTTGGCAGACAGTAAGTATTGGATGGATGAATGAATGGACTGATGAATGAATGACCGCATGACATTTACTAGGGAAGGGCCTACCATGGGTTCAGCAATGGTACAGACCACCACTTCTATTCCTGGTTTGGCAGCAGAAAAAAAAAAAGGAAAAAAGCTGTGCTGAAGGAAATGGGTTGCGTGGTGAGCATAAAAATGCACTGGGTAATATATGTTCCCGTCACCCCAAAGATCATGCTTATAACAGTTATCACAGTAAATGTAATAATAGATCTTTATCAAGACTGGTTATCATCTATATTTTTTTAACAACAACAAAGCGAATGGCTCCTTTCAGAATGACTAAAATCACATCAAGCAAGTTTCAGTTGTAGAACAGAGAGTTTCTGTGGTAGATTAGGAAAGCAGAGTAAATGTAATTTTTTATTAGGAGTAACTCTCTCATCCACTGTCCCAAAAATGGGCCTTCTTTTTTAACAATTTCATCACCACCTCTGAGATACCCTGCTCTTTCCCCTTAAGACTTTAAGACTCTGAGGCCTTTCACCGTGGTGGGTTGTGGCTACAGTGCTCATTGCCCCAAAAAAGGTCTACAATTCGAATTTACCACGAGCTACTTATGCAATCTGCTGTTCTAAGATGTGGAAGTCAGCTTTTGTCAAAGCCTGCAGTCTTAGCACCTTCTGGGGGCAACTCTGTTCTGTGCTGTTGGGTTACTGTGAGTGGGAATCGACTTAAAGGAAATCACTTCGCATACTTACATCGTTTTCTCCCTCTATTTTCTCTTTTTCTTTCTGCAGAGTTTTACATATAAACTCATTCTCACTCAGTCTTTTTGACAGGTCAAAGTTCTGGTCCTGTGAATGATTTTAAAAAAAAAAATTAGTATTAGGCTCATGTAATGCAATCTGGGTCCAACGTGAAGAAGAAGGAAAATGTGAAAGACTCTGGCCTTCTAAAGGGTAGGATGAAGTGGGACAAGGAGGGAGATAGGGCAGGAACCGAGGTACTCTGGAGGGGATACTGACTTACAGAAAAGCGATCTAACAAAATGCCTGAGCTGGCATCAAGATGCAGGTTTCTTTTGGTTTGGTCAGGAGTATAAATGACCAAGTCAAGAAAAAACAAGTTTAGAAAAAACCTTAAGAATGTTTTATCAGTATTAGACATAAATGGAGTTTTATTTAATCCCATCAACCCATGAAAATAATCACCACTGTTCTCATTTTATTAAACTAGAAGAAGTTCAGGGCAGGTTGGTGTGACTTTTTTCTACAGTGTGAGGACAGGGATCTGGACTCAAGTAACACTGAGGAGGAATGAACCCTGGAAGGCATTTGTCCAAAGCTACAAGACTAGGTCTTCTACTTTCCTATATGGTGTACTGTTTCCTCACTTGATAACTTTGCTCAACTAGTTTCAATGCCTCAAAAGTCATAGACATACTTCAATGCTTCCCATCTCCTACCTATATATACATACACACATATGTACACATGCGCATACCTCACAAAAACACTTAAGCTAATCCTACTAGTTGATTTTTTTCCAAGATATTTTATTTGAATGCTGGTGCCCAAGCTGCTGTGCGCTTCCAGCCGACCCTGAGGTAGTAATTCGAGAAGAGGCTACCGGATGACAGTGCTGACTGCATGCTCCTTGCTCTCCATCCCCATTTGTTGCTGCTGCCTCTGCTGGTCCTGCTTCACTCCCTCAAAAGGCAGAAAAATAAGAAAGGACTATCTGAGTCTGCAGAGAAATCTATTCCGTGGTTTCAAAAATCATCCCCTAAACCCTTGACTAAGCCCAGAAATAAGAAAGGACTATGTGAATCTGCAGAGGCCTCTTGACCCTAGACCCTTGGTAAAGCTGGGGCCAGTACGGACAGGGATCACTAAGCTAAGTTTCTGGCCTCCCATATTTCCCTTCTGCTTTGTGGCTGACAGATAAAATGACCTTCTGACAAAGGTGTATATTCCTCTGGGCTAGGTCTAAGAACCACAACCTTAACACCCCTTATTTCCTGGGCCTCTTATCTCTGTCACCTACCAGTGCAGCAGCCCTGAGTTGCCTGATCTGTTTATGGAGCCGATGACACTCTTTGTACTTTTCTAAGAAACAGACTTTCCCGGCCTCTACCTTTGCCTTTAGGTGTTCCACCTCTTGTACTAACTGCTCCTCCGCCGCTGTTTTCTTGTTTCTAGGCTCCTGAGGAGTAAGACATGTAATCCTCATAGTTAAGAGGCTTTTTGGAAGAGTGTAAAAAAAGAAAGATTTGCCTCAGGTCTTGAAAAATGTTCCATGAAAACCAAAGAAACCCATACCAAGCCACAAGAAGATTCAAATCTCTGAACAGCTAAATTGTTTAAAACATTAATTCTTTTACTGTATCAGAGGTCACAAATTCAAATGTGTGTACAGGGGTCAAGTTAAGTGATATGAGTGAGTAAAGGATCTGGATGCAACCAAACAGAAAATGGAGATCACATGACCTGTCTAAATGGCACAGCAGCTAATTGGCTCCAGACAGCTGTTGTGTGGGAGTGTGGACTCAAAGTGTCCAGATCCCCACTTCTTTAAAAGTACATGAAAATACAGATTTTTTTCTTTTTTTTTTTTAAAAGAGAAACTTTACAATGTTAAATGCTGTCAACTATAGTGGGAAGTGTTGCATTCAACAAAACCCTGAATGAAAATATTCAGGGTAGGGAGGAGGAAAGCAATGAAGTGGTCAAAAGCTAAGAGAGCGTGCAAAGTGCTATCTAATATTAACATTGTACTTGATAGTGTAAGAAATGTAGAGATGATTTAAAGTTCATGGAAGGATATATACATAGGTTATATGCAAACACTACATAATTTTTTATAACAGACTTGAGCTACAGATTTTGATATCTGCAAGGAGGTCCTAGGACCGCATCCAGTGGATATCTTGAAGGATGACACACTTCAAGTTTATTGGCTGACCTTGACCTGTGCACTGTAAATTTGCAACTTTGTTCTACTTTCTATTATTATGCTTAGACTATTTATATAGTAAGACCTCAATAATTGATTGAATAATGACTCAATGAATTATGCATATGTGATATGAGTTACAATCTCAATAGTTAGATATCCTCCAGACATTAAAATTTGCTATGCCCTTGCATCAATTCAGAAAATGAGACTTCAAGATATCTGTCTTAACTCAAGACTTCTTTTCCAATAATATAAGAAATTATTAGTCAATTGGTCTTTCATTGCTATATTACTGTAATCCATAATTGCATTCTTAATTATGACAAAATTTGCTATAAATTTACTGTTATTTATATATCCTGTTATAGAATTCAACCTTATAATCATTCACTGGTCTGCACCTACCATAATTTCCCAAGAAGGTGATAAGGGTTATTCAGATTCTACTACAACTTGTCATAAAGCTTAGCTTTCAATATTTATCACTCATCTTTCATTCATTAGAAATGCTGACTTCTAAACATTTTGTAAACAGCAGACTCTCTCCCCTTTTGAACAGGGAGCAAAACATCCAGAGGCAAATGATATCTGTCTTACTTAACCTCTGAAAATTGGCCCTATCCATTGTCTCTATGTCCCTTCCCACAGAGTCATCCAAAGACAGACGTGCCATTAACTCCTGTTGCTTCCTCGTTGCAGATGCTTCCTTCTGTTTCATCTCCTTCACCGTCTGCTCAAGCTTCTTCTGATGCTTCTTCTGCAAAAACAAACACACACACACCCCCACAGTCCTGATTTCAGTCTCAGAGCTGGGAAGGCAATCCCATATCCCACCAGGAAGGGTCTTCGAAGCTAGTGAACAAGCACAATGTAGAGAAAGAGACAAATTCTTTTTCAGTTTCTGAGAAAAAAATCATAAGCTATCTCATTTCAGATGGCTTTCTCTGACACCTTCCCTAGAGTCAGTGATAATCTAGGTAAAGATAAGAGTATAATGAGAGAACAATGTGCCTAAAAATATTCTTGACTCTACCTGGTCAGTTAAACTGAGGAGTAGCTGGTCATTTTCCTTTTTGAGGCGTTCCAATTGTTCAGTCTTATCCTGATCTCCAAGAATAAGCTTCTCCA
>NW_006399827.1:10488845-10492197 GCF_000299155.1 Elephantulus edwardii
ACTGGGATAATCGGGATGGGAGTGTCGGAGACAGTGCGATTGGCACAGGACAGAGCAGAGTTTAGGGCTGTTGTACACAGGGTCGCTATGAGTCGGAAGCGACTCGAAGGCACATAACAACAACATACTTGTATAGTGAAATGAGATATCCACTTGTGGCTATTTAAGTTAATTAAAACGAAATAAAATAAAAAATACAGTTGCTCAGTTATACTAGCATTGTTGGTGAAGGTACACTGCCTTCACAGATAGTTCTATGGGTAGTGCTACAGTCAAAAGATGAGTCAAATAACTCACATTCTTCCCAAGAGGAAACACTGCAGTGGGTCAGCTTTGTGTTAGAACACCTTCCAGTCTGATGACCACACGGTCTCACAAATCGTCATGATGTGTGCCAGCGTCTCTCTGTGTGTCAACTATTCTCTAAACACAAGTCTTATTACCTCCAACTTTTATAGTGCTATCAAGGGGCTTGGTATTCCAACAATTAAGGACAAGGAATTTAATGAGGGATATGAATGAGCAATGACTCCTTCACAGTGTAGTGAAGAATGGTGTGTGATTTCAGGGTGAGTGGCACTAGCAAACAGGCATATGAATACTGAGGTGTCAAAGCAAAGGTCACTGACGTTGCAGTGTAGCAATGTAAATTACTTATATTTGACCTTTATCTTCAGTCTCTGCAAATGAGAATATTTGTCATTATGGAGTATGTACATCTATTTGTGTATGTGTGCGTGTGTTTGTATGTGTCAGAGACAAAAGAGAAATGGGAAGAATAAAAGAAGTTGATTACAGGAAAAAATAATTTCTGTAGTTGGACTGACAGGGTAATTAGACACTAGAAGGGGACATTCAGAGAGCTCAATAAGTTGGTCAGAAATCGTCACAAAGAAGCACGACACACTCAGGAATGTATTTCTTGGATTCAGGGTTTCAGATCAAATAACTTTTTAACATCTTTCCAGATTCTTAATATTCAAATTAAAATAAACTAAGTACTCCACTAAGTAAGGATGTGTTTAAAGACACAGAAATTATCCAAGAAAAGACCACACATGTCATTCAAATCTCAGATGGATATTTCAAAACAAGATTATCTTTAATTCTCATTCAAATTGCTAAAACACAAAAAATTTCACAGAGAATTGTAACTGGTCTATGAAAGCATTGTAAAACACAAGTTACTGTAGGTTGAGACTGAATATAAAATCAGAGTCTCATAACACATTGGTATGTAAAGGGGAAAAGTTAAGGTATTAGTCTATGATTTTAAAATTGGCCAGGCATAATATAGAGAATGCTTACAAGATTCACCTCTAGCTTCTGATCAATTGATGCTAAATTAACCACTTACTCTAAAGATGCCAATCCAGTCCTTTCGACGAGGGACAAAATGGGTGAAGGTATAATGGCATGTGATGTCTCCTCCAGGGACATAGAACTTTTCCACACTGTTAAAGATGACTTGGGCAAAATGGCAATGATCCAACACAACAGCTGATGTGGGGGCATCATCTACAGTCTCTTCCATGGCGAGGGTCCTGTTAGGAGATATGGGATAGAGTAAGGCACAGAAAGGATTGTCTGAAAACTGGAGGTTTCTGGGCACTCACTCAGGGAACATTCCGTTCATTCATGACAAGGCAGGAAACACAAAGGGTTGGCAAGTCCTGAGGTCATAAAAATTGCTTTCTGTTTCACTTTGACCCAATCTGTGGTTCATAATTTCCTCTGCTTTAAGACTATTTTTAGGGTATCTCTGACTTCTGTACCATGAGCATTCTATATCACCATCCTCATCAAACCTTATTTTCTGTTCATAGTTCATTTTCTTTTCCCTAAATGTCTTAAATAAATAAGCCTGAAGAACAGTGGCCTAAACTGGAAATCTTAATCTAGATTCTAGATTTTTAATTTCAACAAGCCCAGTGACTTTAAGGAAGTCAATCTGTCCAGATTTCAGCTTCTCAATTCAATTTCATTATCATTTCTGTAATTATCAGTCTTACCATATGGATGGGAGTTGGAAAACTAGGATGAGATTAAGGGATGATGTGACATGCAGTGGGTTCTGAAAGCAAAATGGCAGAATTCAAATTCCAATTTAAACTAGTAAATGTGTGACATTGAACAAATTTGCTGAACTTGGATCTTGTTATCTTTTTATTTATCTGTAAAATGAGGCTAAAAGTAACATCTATCTCATTCATTACCTTTTTTTTTTAAGGAGAGGTGAGACACTCGAAATACTATGAACTGTCTAGCCCTTAAATTATTGCTAGCACTTCATACAAAGTATGCAGTTGTTGAGTACTGTCGAGTAAGAATCCACCCACAGCTGACCTTCGAGCAGGTTGTCAGAGGTAGTAAACTGCAGGAGAGGAGATTGCCCATCTTTCTCCAGTGGAGCAGCTGGTGGATTCGAACCACTTACCTTTGGGTTGACAGCAGAATTCCTCACTACTAATGACAAAATACTCAGCACAGAGTCTGGCACAGATAAAGGCTTTAAAAGATGTTAGTAATTATTCCTGTAAATTGTTTTTCCTTTTAACCTTTGGCATAGTCCCTGCCCTGAAAGGATTCTAATCTAATATGGAAGTTGGATGAGTGTACAAGTGACTGCCAGAGAGATATAATAAGAAGTACAAAACGCTTTGGGGTATTCAAGGGGGAGGAGATAATAACTGGTTAGGCAAGTTGGAGAAAAGTTTCAGAGAGTAAGCAGACTTGGATGAATCCTTAAGGCAGGCTTAGAATGATAGGTGGGTTTCAGTGTTGAGGGGTATTCCACGTGAAGGAAATGAATTTGTGTAAAAGCAAAGAAAAAGTGTAGCCCACATTTGGAGAACAATCAAATCTGGATCTCTATGTTTAAATTGGAGAAACAACTTCACTACCTGCCAAGTCATGGTAGAGATGTGATAAAAAATAGGAAACTATTCTGGAAAAATAATACCTATAAGAAACCAAGCCTTTTCAATTGTTGTTGTTGTAATGTATTATCTGAATTGGAACAGACGTGTAAGTGACCCTTTAGTAGGTTTTCAGAAGCTGAAAACTGCACAGGACAACACTGCCCATCTTTCTCCCACAGAGCAGCTGGTGGATTTGAATCATCAGTCTTTGTTGTGGCAGCATAACTCCTTACCAGTAGACCATCAGAGTTTGGATCTGATTATTTCCCACTCCTCAAATGAGTTCCATCCATGCATTTCTTTTCTTTTTTTAAAAATTAATTTCAATGAAAATTTACAGAGACTTTGGGTTTCCATTCATTCATTGTTGCACTTTTCTCCCCTCCTAACCCTCCCCCCTAGTACACTACCCTCTTGGAAAAGTAAAATTC
>NW_006399827.1:10492297-10498991 GCF_000299155.1 Elephantulus edwardii
CTGGTCAGTTAAACTGAGGAGTAGCTGGTCATTTTCCTTTTTGAGGCGTTCCAATTGTTCAGTCTTATCCTGATCTCCAAGAATAAGCTTCTCCATTGCTTTCTCTTGAGTTAACAGCTGAGTCTAAAGCAAAAATAGCAAATATGGCTAAGATATAAGAGAAAGGAAACTAAACAGGAACAATGTTTTTTAAAGAAATTTGAAAACCTTAAAATGACTACTATCCATCTTAAGAGTTGATGATAACTATAGATTGAACAAGTTCCCTGGGGATCATAATTGTTTTTAAAAAAGGACAGGAGGGAAAGTTTGCTTCAAATATAGAAAATATCAACCAAAACCTGAGTCTTTGAAAGGTATACCATTAGGCAGCTGCTACAATGAAATACATATTCCTATGCTACCAAGAAATGGTGGCAGTTGGTAAGACTAAGAATATAGTATGGCGCAAGGAGCTGCAACTACAATCCCAGAGGCTAATGGTTCGAATCCACCAGATGCTCTGCTGGGTAAGGAGGGACAATATCCTCCTGTACCAGTCAGATCTGATCTGACGGTACACACACACAAAAAGAATAAAATTTAAAAAAAAAAAGAATATAGTATGGCATTACCTGAAGCTGATCTATTCTGATTCCCATCTTCTCATTTTCTGAAGACATCATCTGTTTTTTTTCTTTGAGTCTGGTGGTAGAAATGATAATGTGAGACAAATGCTGACCCTAGGCTCTGTATCTCCTGGCCACTGGGAAAAAATAGGGAGCAGTAGTTGTTTATCCTGACAGCAGAGGCTTTAAAGGTGACTGGGCTTTAATCCTATAGGATTATTTTAAATGTACTAATGTCTTCCATGATGTGAGGCTGAACACTGTGACACTGATGTGTCAAATGAGTTAATGGTTGGCTACCCAGTGTGGACAGAGAGTGGGGTGGAGCTCCCCGATTAAAAAAAGCTTGGAAGGAGGAGTGACATCCACTTCTGTAATAGCTTGCCTCTGGAAACCCTATGAACCTGGAGAGAGGATGAAAGGCACCCAAGCGTTGAGGACTCTCCTTCATAGGATCACTATGAATCGCACTAGATGGCACTGAACAACAACAACAACAACAACAACGTCTGCCATTAAATCTCAGGCCTGGTTTAAATTGTTTGTCAAACATTCTTCTAAGTGGTATAGCATTGGTCTGTGCATTGCTGTACAGAGGTAACTCGTGGTTGCTGTGATGCTAAACACTGTGACACTGATGTGCCAAATGCGATAATGGTTACCTATGGTGGACAGTGGTTGGTGGAGCTTCCCAATTAAATGAAACTTGGAAGCAGGAGTGGCATACTTCCAAAATGGTTTGTCTCTGGAAACTCTATGAACATGGAGAAACGACCAAAGTTATACAAGTGTTCAGGTCTTTCATTCATAGGGTCGCTATGAGTCATCTACGACTTGACAACACTTAACAACAACAACAACAACAGTGTCTTCCATTGCAACCCAAGTGGCCCACTAATAGAAGTGCTCAGCTGCTAACTGAAGGGCGGCAGTTCAAACTCATTATGTTTCTGCAGGAGAAAGATGTCTGCTTCTAGAAAGATTACAGCTTTGGAAACCCAGTGTACTTTCCTACAGAGCTACTGTGAATCAGAACTGATTTGATGGCAGGGGTGAGATCAGTGTCTTCTGAAATCCTACTTTGGCTTCTTGACCCAGAGAATGCAAATATTTAATCCCTAAAGTTAATACTTGTGGTAGAAGGTTGTCTCTGAAAAGTCACTGGAGGGTTGGCTATGAGTTGGTTGTGACTCAACAGTATACAACAACAACAAATTTAACACTTGAACTCCTTCCCATTTTGACATAAATTCTCAATTTTAGAATCAAAAGGAAGGAGCCACATTGATAATGGTGTGGAAGAGTATTTCCTCATGAATTACAGAATCTAATTTGACTTCACCTAGGAGTGTTGGAAATGCAGCAGGTCTTCACCTCCAAAAACTATGGGATAAACTCACAGAAGGAACTCTGTCTCCCAGCAGTCCTTTTGCTCCTTCACATTTCGTTCCAACTCCTTATTGATGTTCTTTAGGGTTTCTAACTCCTCTTGTAGTCCCTGAAAGAAAACAGAATAAAAAGTCAAAGGAACAAATCAGCTAGAATCTCAAGCAGCCAGCAAACACTTACTAGTAAAAAGGGGTGAGGGCATAAACAAAAGAGAAGCTGATGCTGGATAGGAGACACGATCAAATTCTTAGGGATGTCTGCGATCCAACTTTTCCTTTGGCCATAGCTATACCTGCATCTTCTGGAGCTCAGTCTGCAAGTCTGAGTTCTGCTTCTGGAGGCTGACACAGCTGTCTTTCAGCTCCTGGTTTTCTTTACAAAGCTCCTTGTTTCGCTGATCAAGCTCCTCCACTTCTCCCTAGGAAACACCATTGCATAAATTCAGACTTGATCCTGTAGAGTTCAATGAGTATTTGTTGCTGCTGCTGTTCTGTACTATGAAATTAGAACTGACTCATAGCTGACCTTTCAGTGCGTTGTCACAGGCTGTAAATCGCACAGGAGGAGACGGTTTTCTCCCTTGGAGGAGCTGGTAGATTTAAACCAGCTGCTTTTGGATCTCTCAACTCCTGACCCACTAGGCCACCAGAGTTCCCTAACAGATAGTCTCTCTGAAAGAAAATTTCCCTTCACTTATCTGTGTACCCTAATGGAACTAGTAGTAGCTTGTAGTGTAATTATAAGTGCAGCATGAAGGCTATTATTACCACAACAGGGAGATAAGCAAAAATGAAGACCATAAAAAGTAAAAAAGGAGGAATGATAGAAAAAGGAGACACTATAGATTCTTCCTGCAAACAGTAGTGTATGTCTCTCCTACTATATTTAGCTCCTTGATATCAGGTACAGTTAATCAACACTTAAAAAGTGATCACTAACACTTAAAAAGTCTATCAGTGCTGAACGAAAAGTAGATGTCTGCTTAAATGATTAAGTAAGTAAATTAATCTAATACATGATATACTCTGGGTTAGAACTCAAAGAGATCGAAATAAGAGTATTTGGTACTTCTATCCTCAAAGAAGCAAATTTCTAAAAAGAAATTAATCATTTTACTATGGTAGTAAGAATTAAGTATCTTGAAGAGTCAAGGAGATAACGGGGGGGGGGGAAAGTTGTACAGATGAGAGAGATTATTTAACGTTATGATTCTTATTTAAGGCTGTGAAAAAATTTGAGTGGGTTTGAGTGAGTATAATTATTTCCAACACTATCTGACTCAGAAGACTTATTAATTCCACTCTATCCAGGAACTGCTAATAGTTTTGGGGGGGTTTTTTTGGTTTTTTTTTTTTTAGAACTGCTCATCTTAACGGCAGAAAAAAAAATTGTTGACAAGATGTCTACCAACCTGAGTGCTAACCACCAGGATGTCGTCTTCATTTTCTGGACGGAACTGGAAAGGGATACTAGCTCCCCGGACCACACCATCCTGATCCACATAGCAGAACTGGTAATATTCGTCATCCTTGGGCAGGTAATAAGCTGAAATGACATAATTTTTAACCCAAAGTAAGATCTATTCGGAAATTTACAAATCTGGGGTTTTTATCTGCTCCCAAAAGCTCAAGCACAAGAGGATTCAGGAGTCTTGTCTGCTCACTGTCACCAACACCTTTGACCCAGTATTTTTCTTACCTTTGAACTGAACTTCTTGCTGTTTGGCTGATTCATTGTTCAGGTCAACAGGCAAAGTAACCCACATGAAGGTGTAATACTCGCGGGTTGTCTTCCACCCCACCTGCAAAGGACAAGGCGACACTTGTTTCAGATCTGAAAGGATTCAAGTATCTTTTCCTTAAAAACACATTTACTTTTTGTTTGAACATGCTTAACATACAACAGTATAGGCTCACTATGCCAGGATTCATACACCTTTGAGAAAATATAATTTAGACTTCTGACAATGTCTGATACAACTAAAAACTGGCATGAACATGCAGAGTAAAATAGCAGGCCTAGAAGGAAGTAAAACTGATTACTTAACATTCAGTACAAACCCTTCAAAAATTACATCTCCAGGTCAGAAATAAAATAGAGTAACTTAGGGGGAAAAGCTCTGGGACAGTGATTTTAATCCTGCTACCTTCTTACAATGGGTTCTTGGGATTTCTACACCAGAAAGCTGTCTGGCTTGTATTCTTCACTCATCTGTGTCCAATTCAGCCTTGTCACTTAAGCTAACATAGTTATACTACTGCATTTTAAAAATACATTCTTTTGAATAATGTATGTAGGTAGGAGTAAGGGGAAGCAAAAGCCTTAGCAATTTGGTAGTCATAAAGGTCTCTTCTAGGTATTGAATGCAGTAAATCATAAGACACAAACAAGGACACAGCAAAACATGCCTCAGAGCAGAAAGCTGGCTGAAAAGATCTTTTCACTAAATGTAATATACGAAAAATAAGAGTACACCAGAAACTAGAAAGGGACCCACTGTATCTTCAAGAAGAGATCACAGCAAATGAGAGGCAAAATTACATTTATTGCCATATTTTGACCCTGCTTGAGCCCAGTGGGAAGGCAAAGAACTGAAAATAAAATTTACTTTTATATATTAAGGAACCAGAACCAGAGTTGAAAGGCTATACCGAAAGCTCATCAGAACATACTAAGGCATGTTTTAGTGTCTCATTAATACACACCCCATTGGTGGAAGCATCACAGAGCCACTGCAGCCTGCGGTGGTGCAGGAAACAGAAATTTTATGGTGTCCTCATTCACATCCTGGAGTTTTTTAATGCACTGTGACCGAAATACCATTTGAGAAGGCCTCAGAATTACTGCTGCTTTGGAACAAGGAAACAACTTCTAGCCATCTGTAGTTTTTGGCTTTGGCTGCTTCACTAGATCAGACTTAAGGCAAAAATGGCTTTCCTAGTCCCAGTCAGTGTCTGTGGCATATTTCCCTTCTTTGAAATTTTGAACACATTAAAATATTCAGGAGAAGGAGAACACAGGATTCAAATTAATCTGAAGGA
The DNA here is from genome assembly GCF_000299155.1 of Elephantulus edwardii. Taxonomy (NCBI): domain Eukaryota; kingdom Metazoa; phylum Chordata; class Mammalia; order Macroscelidea; family Macroscelididae; genus Elephantulus; species Elephantulus edwardii. Next base: position 10,497,336 of record NW_006399827.1, read on the forward strand.
AAGCAAGTGGAATGACTCTCACCCACTTTGGAGTCTATGATCAATGGTGAAATTCTTCATATTGAGAAGATTGAGCATATATATATTTTCAAAAACATTTTGAACTAAGTAAGCACTCACTCATTCACTGCTGTTAAGTTGAAACCAACTCCTGCTAAGTACCTACTAGAAACCAGGAACTATTGGTAATAAGGAGGTGAGGAAGTGACTAAGGCTATGCAGAAAGAACACTGAGACACGAAGGACAAAACTCTTCATTCTCTAATTGTTCAAGGGAACCCAGCACAATCAGAGTTTTAGGAGATTTGATTTTATAAGAAGAATCAAAAGTTTGGGAGCCAAACTCAACTCCTAAAATTAAATACTGCTTCACTACTTAACTCATTGTGAGACTTTGGGAAAGTCACATCTCTCTTCTGATTCTATACATTTTATTTATCTGCAAACAAGTGATTATACTACAACATATGATGGGGATGCTGTGCTGAGGAGTAGAAAACAAATGTATATACAGAGACACAAAAACTTCACCAAAGGTTACACACGTAGTGTTCTCAAAAACAAAAAACCAAATGAAACAAACAAAAACCCCTTTGTGTTCTTTTTTAGTAGTGTGAAGCTTCTTTAAGAGTTCAGCTTTTTCTCCTCGGCAGGGGCAGCTGTGGTGGAGGGGGGCAGGTCCACCTCAGATGAGGCTTCTGAGGTTGGCACTGGCCTTTGCAAACCAGCCAGGCCAGAAAAGTTCATCATTTACACCAGCTGCTTTAATGAGGACATTGATCTTCTCTTCTGCAATGGTCACCTCATCGTTGTGTAGCATTGAAGATGCAAGAGAACTTGGAGACAGAGGCCATTTACAGGTGTGCTGAACAGGCAGCTGCTGGGCATGGCCTTAGTCTCCAGTTGAAATGAGGCCCTCACCACAGAGCAGTCCGGCCTAAGCCTCTTCGGGAGAATTGGACACCTCAGTGACAGCTGAGAAAACCAACCAAAACCCACTGCCCTTAATCACTTCTTAAAACTTTGGGGCTCCAGGGTAGGTATTCAAAGGAATACTTTTATAGATAATGAACATTAGAAACATTAGAGATCCTCCTTTAGGATCATTATTTCTTCCCTTGGTATGGCAATACAAAATGCAAGAAGCATATCAAAAAGAGATGGCTTTTTCCTTATTTTGTAATTCTTTTAAACACATTTGTTTCTATAAAGCAAAATATTTCAATTTGTTTACAGTAAAATCTTTACTAGGAGGTGGGGAAAACATTCAGTCTATATAAAACAAAAGTAGTGTTAAAAAACCCCCAGGAATGTTAAATTTCAAACCCTAGTACTTAATTTCCTAATCTTTTGCCTTTTCTTAAAAAAAATATTATCTATAAAAAATAATAGTGTCTAAAGAGTCGAATAGAAGATTTCAAAAGGGAGCACGGGATGACAAAGCAAAATATTACAATGAAATGTGCAAGGAGCTGGAGTCAGAAAATCAAAAGGGCTGAACTGAGAGATATAACTGGGTATTTCTGTCATCACAGGAGACTAGAGCGAGGGCTACATGCTGGAGGGGACCTGGGGGAGGGTTTGTAAAACAATGAAAGAATCTTTTCTTTTACTTTTCCGTAATTTTTGGACTCATGTACTTATAACTTGTTAGTC
>NW_006399827.1:10505421-10525672 GCF_000299155.1 Elephantulus edwardii
TGCTATTCTGACTGGGGTGAGACGATATCTCATAGTTGTTTTTAGAGCTAGGGATTTTGAACATTTCTTCATGTGCTTGTTAGCCATCTGAATGTCTTCTTTGGTGAAGTGTCTGTTTATATCCTGTGCCCATTTTTCTATTGGATTATTTACCTTTATCTTGTTGTGGTGTTCAAGTATTTTATAAATTCTGGATATAAATCCCTTATCTGGTATGTCATTACCAGATACATTTTCCCAGTCTGTGGCTTCCCCTTTTTACCCTGTTGGAGAAGTTTTTAGATGTGCATAGGGATTTGAGTCTTAGAAGATCCCATTCATCTATTTTATCTTCTCCTGGTTGTAGGTGAGTCCCATGCATTTCTAATTGCTTTGTTAGCCCAACCCTTGCTGGGGACATGTTAATCAAAGCAGGATTTTAAAGGGAAAACTAAAAAATACTGCAGCATTGCACAGCAGATGAGGAAACAGCTGGACATATGCAAATACAACATACTTTATAATCCCAGCTGCTGAAACAAGATGCCTGCACACACAATTAAATGAAAAAGTTCAAAACCAAAGCAAAATAAAGCACAACTAAACCATTACCTCTTCCAGTTCTGCTCCATCTCAGCTATTTCCTAGTTTTATTTTGAAGTATAAGCAACTAGACCTTTCCCAACTTCCCAAGAGAAAGCTAGTCTTGCCTCAGAAAAGCAAGAGAACTCTGGAGGCAGCAACTACTGTTAGGATTGAGATAAAGAAATAAATGCTTTTGCTGTTTTGTGATACAATTTAGCCACATCCTCACCCTCAAACCTTGGATCCACTTTTCTTGGAGTTCAGGGGGAGGGGCTGGCCAAATTCAAGAAGGGTTTCACATTCCAGTTCAGGTTAAGTCTCCTTCCCTATGATAAACTATTGCTACTTTTATATATTTATGGATGGGTATGTTTCTCAGCTTATATAGTTTCCTCCTTTTGCTAGTGGTTTCCAATAAAATGAGGCAGGCATGTCTTGTCTCAAGCCTAGAGCATTAGCTTACCTGAGCATCTGACTTTATTATTTTGTCTGTGGATCGTGAACAGTTAGATAAGAGCAATTTCTGAGTCTGTCTTTCAATTAACCTAAACACCGCACTCTTTGTTTTCTACCTTCACCTACCAGTTGTCAGGAACAGAGCTGATTCCAATTTATGGCAATCCCATGTGTGTCAGAGCAGAATGGTGCACTACATGGTTTTCAATGGCTGACTTTTCACAACTAGAAAAGCCCTTCTTCTGAGGTGTCTCTGGATGAAATCAACTTCTACGCTTCTAGAGTTAACAATTTATTCCATGTAGGAACTCCTTTTTCCAACATAATACTTATATACAGTACCTTACTCATAAAATAGTTGTTGAATAAGTAAGATAGATATGCATGCCATTCATAATAATGTAAAAGGAAGAGGCTTCCCAGTTAAACAGTGGTGGGTTTAAAAGTTCTTTTTCTAGCCTTGCTTCAATCTGTTAATACCCCTGGAGAAGCCGCTCTACCTCCAGTTTGGATTTTTTTTTTTTATGGTGAGAAAAATTTATATTTAGAATTAGCCCACTGGACTCAGTTTAGATGATCCCAATTCTGTTGGCAACGTCCAAAGCATCATAATCAGGAGCAAGTCGAACATAGGCCTTCTACTCTCCATCAGGCCTAATCAAAGTGTTGACCTTGGCCACATCAATGTCATAGAGCTTTTTTACAGCTTGTTTAATTTGGTGCTTGTTGGCCTTGACATCCACAATGAACACAAGTGTGTTGTTATCTTCTATCTTCTTCATAGCTGACTCAGCGATCAGGAGAAATTTGATGATGGCATAGTGGTCAAGCTTGTTTCTCCTGGGGGCACTCTTCCAGGGGTATCTGGGCTGCCTTCGGAGTCTCAGCGTCTTAGGCCGCCGGAAGGTGGGTGAAGTGTGGATCTTCTTTTTTTTTTTTTCCTCTGTCTGTGGACACCCTTTATGACTGCCTTCTTGGCCTTCAATGCCTTTGCTTTGGCTTCTGTTTTGGGGGGGACAGGGGCTTCCTTCTTTGCTTTCGGTGCCATCTTTGTAGAAAGCAGATTTTTGTTTGTTTTTTAAGACAGGACAAAGAAACCACAGCCTCCACTATATTCTGAGACCCTAAGAACTAGATGATGACCAATTATAATCCTGACTATTCTGACCAGGATCACAACAGAAGGTCCTGAACAGAGCAGAAGAATAAAATTCACAAAAATAAAAAAGATCAGACAGGGAGAAAACGGCAACAATTAACGAATGGAAACCCTAAGTCTTTGTAAGCTTTCATTAAAATTAATTAAGAAATAATAACAATTAAGATACAATCAGACATACAGTCTGACAGAGACTCAAAGACTGTGGCCCTTGTTGTTACATGCTGTCAAGTTGATTACGATCCATAGTGATCTCATAACAATGGCTCTGAACCTTGCCCTATCCAGAGCCAACTTCATCATTTCTGACACACTTGACCCCATTACCACAGTCACTGTGTCAATCTATCTCATTCAGGGTCTTCCTCTGCCCTTCCAAGCATGATGTCATTCTCCAAAGGACTGGTCCCTCATGGAAACATGCCCAAAGTATGTATATATGGCCCTTAGATACCCTTCAAATGTGAAAGAGAACCACCTGTGAGAATCATCGTTTAGTTAAATAGACAAAGCAATAAAGCGAGTAACAATATTAAGGAGTCTCTCGTATTTTTAATATGAACAAAGCAAAGGCTATTAACTTTTCCGACATTTCCTATGGCTGTACACTGAGAATATGAGCTCTTTCATGGGACTTTACATATCAGTACAGCCAGTCAGTCATATGAGACCAAAAGGGTGGAATGTGCCCCAAAACAAAGCTCAGAAGGAAGGAAGGGGCAGGAAAGAAGGAAAGAAAGATGGATGAAAACAAAGAACCCAGGGAGGAAGAGGGAAAAGTGCTGTTATGTTGAGGGGACTGTACTCAGTGTCACAAGACAAAAATATGTATAAATTATTGAATGAAACACTAACTTGTTCTGTAAACTTTCACCCAAAGCCTAATAAAAACTTTAAAAAAAAAATAGGGCAAAGAGATGATAATCTCCAAAGGCTGTGTCAGTTCTTGGTATGGCTGGCTCAGCTGGCAAAGCTGGTTCAAGTAGTGTGATGTCAAAAAGCAGAAGGGTAGATTTTTCTTCCTTAAGGACCCATAAAATTCATATTCCATTACCCACCTTTTACCCTTAAACTCTGGCAAGTTGTTTTTCAAATGCATACTACCCCGAAAGGCAAGATCAACAAAGTGGTGGCTTTGTACAACCTCTTCAACACTGCATGCCAATCAATGTCTTCCTCAAGACAGGACAATAAAAATGTGTAAAGTGCCATGAAAGAGCTCATATTCTCAGTGTACAGACACAGGAAATGTTGTAAAATAAGAGCCTTGGCTTTGTGCATATCAAAAATATGAGACTCCAGGGTATTGCCTGTTTCAGAGAACTCACTACATTCCCAGGGCTCAAAAGGCACCCAGTGGCACTCTGCATATTTGTAACTCAACCATTTTTAAAATACAGGTGAAAATTCTCCTTTATCAACACCGGGGAAGGGATTAAGGAGGAAGGGACAGTGGAGAATAGCACTGGCTTCCCTTCTCTCCTTACCAAAATAAAGACACAAAGGGCCTGGGGCAAACACAGAGCACGAGGTGCAAATCGAAGTTAAAACAGTAAGGGTGGGGGTGGATACGTTCTCCAGTTTTTCCTAGAAGGAAGGTATCAGCTGATTTTTATGGTCAAGTGATCCTTAAAGCCTTTCCTCCCTCTCAGTGATTAAAATTCTCTAGTAGAAATGGGCTTAAAATATTCCTGACAAAGCACTAGAAGTGAGTGTGTGCACAGAGTTGGGAGGGAGGATGCAGGAGGAAAACAGGATGTATTTTCAGCTTTAATGTCCCCTCCCCTTTAGCCACTCTTTCCACAATTCACTTCTAATTCTGGGCAAAACACCATCAAGGCAAAGAAGCAAGAAGAAACATTAAGAACAAATGTTATATTTAGAAATCTGGAGAACTACTAATTTCATGAAAGCTGTGAGATGAATTATGTCTCCCAATTTTTACTTCTCAAAATCAAGGTCTTGTCACATAAGAAGTGATCCAGGAAAACAGATTTTAAAAAAAAAATCCAGATTTTAAAACACATAATCATCAAGCATTAAGGAAATAAGAAATTTTACAAACAGGTAGTGGTATTTTATCTTGGACATTGCTGTTTTTAGTCTTCAGCTAAGTATCCAAAAGAATTACAGTCCTCAGCAGAAGAGGCAATGCATTTTAAACAGATAAGAATAGACAGACACTTGATCTTAGCCAAAAGGCTGAAAAGGGATGCTGAAACAATATATTTTAAAATAAATCCCCTATGCTGTTTCCCGGCTTTTAAGAAAGCCTGATAAATTATTACTCCTAGGTCTCTTCTATGTGAGCATAGATTCCCTCTGTTCTCTTTAGCAAAAGGAACAACAGGCCTGCTTTCTTTGAGGTAATCTTCAAACCACACAGAAAGCTTTCTAGCAGAAAATTTTAAAAGGCTGTAAAGATGCCTAGTTTAGAGTCTAACAATGCAATGTTCAACCGAATTTTTCTAAAGATTTAGAAATGACCTAAAAACTCTAAAAATTCTAAAGAAATTACTTAAAAATTCTAAAGAAATGACTTAAAAATAACTAAGATTCTACTTCTTCCATTAGTCTTTTATACCAATGTTTCAAGAGAAAGAGAAACTGAAAAACTAAGTGTTTCCTCTGGATTAAAACAAAACAATTCCACAAAGAGACATAAATTCTTCACCTGGGACCAGTTTAAAAAAAAAAAAAAAAGTAAAGCCAATCCTGCATGTAATCTATTACCTTCATCTGGTTTACTGTACTTTCTATACAATTAGAAAAACAGATTAGTTGAATCTCATCTCTCCCAGACCCTGGAAGGGTAATGCTGACACATTACTACCCCTGGAGAACATTGACAATTGGTTAAGTCAACTCACTCACGTGGAGTTAGAACCAACTCAGAGTCAGCTGACCCTGCAGTGAATTTTCAGGGGCTTTAAATCACACCAAGGAGGAGAATATCTCTCTCCAGTGGGGCAGCTGATGGAACTGAACTGTCTTTGAGTTAGTAGTGCTACTACTTAGCACTAGGTCACCAGCACTCCAAATGGACTATGGGTGTGCAAATGACCCTGAGGCAAGCAGCAATTACTTACCTCAAACTACTGAGCCACTCCAATCTGAATTCAAATGTCATTTAATTCCTTACTTAGAATTTTTCAGGGTACCTTAGAAAAATGCTACACTCCTAAAAGGCTTTTAGTATTCTTAATTGACAGTTGTTGGACTGGCTGCCCAGCTTCTTCTAGGAGGGAGTACAAAAAATGTTTTGGGATATGTGATTCAAGTAAGTGAAAGAAACTGTGAAAAACTCCAAAGTGTGTAATAAACTGCCATTTTACTAAGAGAACTCACTCTTTCCTTGAAAGGGGTGGTTCTGCCAACACTTTAGATGTTATAAATGATAATGTTTAAAGTGCACTGAGTGAGAAGAGAGGCGGGGTAGAAGACAAGCAATCAAGATGCCTCAGTTCTGCCACTAGCTCTGAGACCTTGACCAAGTCACACTACCTGACTTTAGGCCTCAATTTTCATGTTGGTAAAATTCACGGATCAAGTAAGAGAATTTTCACCAACCTTGAGTTCATTTTAACTGTCATTTCTTTTTATGTAAGAAAATAAGGAAGTATGATATTACACTGACAAGCATAGTCACAGTATTCAAAGAGCCCCAGATATATTATCTGACCTTAAAGACAGTACAACCTGCTCGTGCCAGGTAACTCAGGACTACCTTTCTCAGGGTCCTTTCTATTCCACAGCTGTCATACCTGCTAACAGTAGTTTCAAGTCCCCTGAACGGGGAAAGGAAGCCATCTGGGTTATTCCTTAACCACGCGCGCTCTACAATCTACAAGGAGCTCCTACTGTATTGAAAACCGTCTGTTTACCAGAGATGGTTTTGCAGTAGTGGAGACATGATATAATGGATTGTGCTCATTATTTTACTCAGATCCGAACAGGGCTATTTGTTAGCTGACATTAGGAGCAAAGAATCCACGTGACTGTGAAGCAATGTGCTGAGGATGGGCTGGAATCATGTGGGTGGAGACGTCAGCCCCTAAACGAAACTTTAAGGGAGTAAGTCAGAAAAGCTGGTCACTGCAACTCCTTTTTACTTCTTGACCGCCTAAAGCATCATCCCTACAGGATGTCTAATCTGAAGGAAAGGGACTCCGAAATCCAAACCTGCCAGGAGACTGGGAAACTGGGGCCCAAAGAGAAAGCGGGGCTGACTCCACCCCCCCACCCCCCACCCCCGCCCGAGTCAGAGCCTCAAAGCTGAACGCAAACTGCGAAGAGGTTGAGTAAAAGGATTATGAGGACCAAGAAGCCACGCCGCGTCGGGGTGGCTGTCACGACCCCGACACTCTGTCACAGGTACCTCCTTAGTCGCGCGGCCACAAGCACTGACACCTTGTCTACCTCGGTAGGAGGCTGCCCTCCCTAACTCTCGAAGGCCGCGGAAGGGGCTTCAGGAGGTCACTCCCACTTATCCTGGAAAGGTGTGAGAAGTGAAAACGAAACCGGCCGCAACTCTACCCACCCACGGCGCTGTCTCGGAACTGGAAGTCTGAATCTGGGAAACCCGAAGGCCCAACTACCCCCTTTCACTTCAGGGACTCACCAAGAGTTGGAACCGTCCGCAGCACAGCAGCAATAGGGCAGGGGCACGGGCGGGGGCGGGGCTAAGGCAAGCGCAAGTTCACCCACCTGGCCCCGCCCATGCGTCATAGCGTTTTCAAGCCACGCCCCTGCCGCGGTGCTTGCTGGGACTTGTAGTGCCCATTTGGCTGGGCTCGTGAACTGCTGGGCTTTTCCTAGTCGGGAATAGCATTCTCACTGCACAAAGCTTGTTCTATCCTTTCAAATGAGCAGTTTATTATTTTTTTAAAACTGTTATTAATAAAAATCTGTTATTCTTTTAGTCTTGAATGAAACAGATCTACCTACATATACTTGGATGGTCCATTAAGAGGTTATCTTCATTTTTTTCCCACTGCCTCTACGTAACACTTTCATACGTGAGCAATTGATAAGCCTATTTCATAGTCAGTAGCTGGCCTTGTTTTGACTGCAGATATTGTGCTTCCCCATCATTTCTTTCCATACATGTAGTCAGTTTGATTTCTGTGTAATCCATCACGTGAGTCCATGTGTTTAGTCATCTTTTGCGTTTTTTTAAAAAAAGGTATTTGGAATGAGTAAATCAGCAACCAGGAAATGAATAGACACACTGCGTTGGGAAAGTCTGCTGTCAGAGACTTCTCCAAAGTATTGAAGAGCAATGATGTCAGTCTGGAGACGAAGGTGTGCCTGATACGGGCCATGGTCTTTGCAATCACGTGCTATGCATCAGAGAACTGGACAATGCCTAGGGATGATAGAAGAATTGATGCCTTTGAGTTGTGGTGTTGGAGAAGAGTATTGAATATACCATGGACTGCTAAGAGAACGAACAGGTTCGTTCTAGAGAGGGTTAAATCAAAGTGCAAGGATTCTGAAGCTTTGTCTGACATACTTTGGACATGTTGCAAGGAGGGAGCAGTCCTTGGGGAGAGACAGCCTAGGAGAGGAAGACTCTCGATGAGATGGATTGATTCAGTAACTGGGATGATGGGGGTAGTGTGTCAGAGACAAATTAGCACAGGATAGAGTTTGGGACTGTTGTATATAGGGTCACTATGAGTCACAGGTGACTCAACTGCACACAACAATAACATATCATTGTGCAACATTTAATCATTTGGTCTCCAGTTTCATTTCTGCCACCAAGTCCATATTTTTTTACTACCAGTCCTTCTTTGCTTCCAACTTTTGTATTCCAATCACCAATCATTATTAATGCATTCTGATTATATGTTTGATCAATTTTAGACTGTAAAAGTTGATAGAAATCCTCAATTTCTTCATCTTTGGCTTTAGTTGTTGGTACATATATTTGAGTAATAGTTGTAATAGCAGATTTTATGCATATGGATAGTATCCTGACACTCACAGCATTGTGCTTCAGGATAGAACTTGAAATGGTCTTTTTGACCATGAATGCAACATCATTTTTCCTCAATTTGCCATTCTCAACATTATAGGGAGCTCTGGTGACCTGTTGGAAAGAAGCTGTGTAGAAATCTCAAAGGCAAGCAGTTTGAATCTACCAGATGTTCTTTGAGAGAAGGATGGTAATCTCCTCTCACCCCATTTACCACCTTGGAAAAACCACTGGATGGTCAGCTGTGGGTCAGTTCTGACCTGACAGCACACAACAACAGCATAATAAATCATCTGATTGATTCAAGGTGGCAAATGCCAGTTCATTTCAACTCACTAATGCCTATATGTGAAGTTTTATGTACATCATTTAACTTTTTTACAACTTCCAGTATTTCTAGAGTCATACTTCATACATTCCATGTTCCAATTATTAATGAATGTTTTGCAGCTGTTTCTCCTCATTTTTTAGTGTCTTCCAGTCTGAGTGCTCTACTCCAAAATTCTATGTTCCTCTATTATCATAGGGTTTTCTAAGGCTTGTTATTTCAGTGGCTGCCAGTCCCATCCTTGTCTTAGTCTTGAAGCTTCCTAGACCAAGAAACTGTTGTCTGGACAGAACGCTAAATGGTTTAAAATCAGGAAGGGTATGTATTAGGGTTTATCTTTTCTTTATACCTATTCAATCTATATGTTGTTGTTGTTATGTGCCATTGAGTAGACTGCGACTCATAGAGACTCTATGTATAACAACCCTAAACACTGCTCTGTCCTGTGCCAATCTCTGTCTCTGACACACCAATCCCAATTAGCCCAGTCTCTGAATCAATCCACCTCATAGAGGGTCTTCCTCTCCTCTGCTGTCCCTCCACCATCCCAAGCATGACATCCCTCTCCAAGGACTGTTTATTTCTTGCAACATGTCCAAAGTATGTCAGATGAAGCTTCAGAATCCTTGCCTCCAAGGAGCAGCTTGGTTTCACCCTTCCTAGGATGAACCTGTTCATTTTCTTAGCAGTCCATGGTACATTCAATACTCTTCTCCAGCACTACAGCTCAAAGGCATCAATTCTCCTAGTCATAGTCCAGCTCTCTGATGCATAGTAAGTAATGGCAAAGACCATGGCCTGTATCAAGTGTACCTTAGTCTCTAGACTGACATCATTGTTCTTCTGGAAATAACTCGAGAAGCTGGACTGTATGAGGAAGAATGTGGCATTAGGATCAGAGGAAGATTCACCAACAATCTACATTATGCAGCTGACACAACCACGCTTGCTGAAAGTGAAGACGACTTGAAACACTTGCTGCAGAAGACTAAAGATGACAACCTTCAATATGGATTCTATCTTAACATCAAGAAAACAAATCTCGTCTCCACTGGTGTGATAGGCAACATCGTGATAGAGGGAGAAATGATTGAAATTATAAACTATTTTATATTACCTGAATCCACAATCTGTACCCATAATACCAGCTGTCAAGAAATTAAGAGATATGTTGCACTGGGAAAGAATATCTCCATGATGTCAGTTTAAAGACTAAGGTGTGCCTGATACAAATCTGTTTGGGTGAAAGTACAATTCAGGGTGTGCCTTAGAGGCAAAGATGGTGAAACTTCCTCTCACATACTTTGGGCACATTGTTAAGAAGACTTAGTCCAGGCAAGCTCTGGTAGCCTAGTGGCAAGAAGCTGCACTGCAATCCCAGAGGTGCATGGTTCAAATCCACCAGAAGCTCTGCTGGAGAAGGAGAGAAAATCTCCTCCTGTACCAGTCAGATCTCATTTGATGGTACACACACACAAAAATAATAATAAAAAAATTTAAAAAAAGAGACTTAGTTCATTGGTATTTGAACTGCTAACCTAAAGACTACATTCTCAATGTGTGAGGTAACTGACAAGCAAGTAAATTCTGTACAGTCTCACCTGGGTAGAAAGTAAACTGTTTTCCTGGCCATTCTGTGAAAAAACAGATTTTTGTCTCCAGTTCTAACTCATTTACCATTTCTTCATTTTCATATTTTTTCCCACTTAGTGCACCCACCTAATTAACATGAATACACATATGCGTGTGGAAATAATGAAATTGTTTGAAAGTTCTAACATACATATACTGCACACATTTCATGAAATTTCCTGAAGCCATTCAGTTCCATTCATTCTTATTCAAAAGTCTGAAAATATTACTTTTTATTATATTTCTTAATAAAGGTACAAGCTGTGTTCCAAAAAGCCATGCACTGATTTTTGGCAGTACCCCATCCAGCTATGCAGCAAAAGTAAAAACCAGTAGGCTGGGAAAGCCATTTTGACAATCAGACCGATTGTACCACAAACCCTGAAGAGCTGATTGATGCCTTTGGATGGTGATGCTGGGGAAGAATATGGAGTGTACTAGGGGCGGTCAGAACAACAAGTTTGCTTTGCAAGAAGTGGGGCCAGAGTGCTTCCTAGAGGTGAGGATAGTGAGGCTACATCTCACATACTTTGACCGTATTCTTAGGAGGAGCCAGACCCTGGAAAAGGACATCATGCTTGGAAAAGTTGAGGGCCAGTAAAGCAGGGGAAGACCTTTAATGAACTGATTAGATTGATGCAATGACTCCAACAAGGGGCTGTATTACAGGAGAGAGTGCAAGGATAGCGCGGGACCAGGTAGAATTCAATAAGTTCTTTCCTTATGGTTGCGGGGTTTATTGGGGATTAGATACAACTCAGGATAGCAAGAGGATGTAACACCTCAGCCCAGACAGCTCCATAAGTTTACAGTTCCTCAGTCCTGACAGCTTCTCAAGTGGATTCGCAGGCCCTTTGACCTTCAGTCTTACAACTTAGGTCAGGGTTGCAAGGTTCCTCAGTCCTATCAATTATATAGCCTCTTCCCTCAGCCCTCCAGAAAGCTTGTGAGAAGGTCAGATAGGGTTTTGTTCTGTTGTACTCAGGGTAGCTGTGTGCTGGAGCCTACTTGATGGCACCTAGCAACAACAATCTGTACTGAATTACATTGCCATGTCTTTCTTCTGCAGAGCAGCTGCTGGATTTCAACGACTAACCTTTGGTTAGCAGCCAAGTGCTTCAATTACTGTAATATCCGGGTTCCTCATATTGTCACAAAACTCATATGTCACAATTAACTCTTCTGTTAGGAATTCTTTTTATTATATTTTACTTCATCGTTCTTTAATCCCTGGATATTTACTTTGTTGAACCATTTAAAGAAGCAAAAATTCTGTATGTATTTAAACAAGTTGTGAGTCTGAATCTCACTGTGTTATGATTGTTCCTATATCAAATTGTACCAGTATGTTGATACAGAGGCCTCTCTATACTATATGCCCATAAAACACACATACATATGGTGTGAATCACCTAAAATAAGTGCTAATTAGAATCAGATTTTTGAATAGAACTAAAAAGGCTACTTTTCACAGGATCTTTTTGCTACATATATTGTGTTCATTAGTTGACATGTCTGTACATCTCCCCTAGAGCCCCCTGAAGTGCTTTGCACATAGTATGTGCTCTAGCCAAATCCCTGTTGTTTCATCTGCAGTCAAAGTGTTTTCCATGGAGTGTAGGTTCACATAAAGAAAAGGTTACCCTAAAAACAGCTATGAACTGCTTCTCTCAGGACAAGTTGTTGTCCCTAGACAGTGGAGGGTCATAGAGAATGTGAAAGTTTCACAAAGTCCAACAGAAGCCCAGTAGCTCCCATTGCTCGTGACTGAGTAAGACCGTGTCCAGAGGACTCTCTCAGCTCCATCAGTACACATTTAAAATGGGAACATCCCAGAGAGGTGCTGAGCGTGTTAAAGAAAATGATCTATCACGTCTAAACTAAAACCTTCGCAGAGAGAAAACAATTTGTGATATAGGTTGGGAAAAGTTTAAATAATCAAAGAATAGCTGACCTCTAGAAATGCTGGTTGGATAATTTAACAAACCAGTTCAAGCTGTCCCCTACAGATTATTAAGTAAATCAATTTAAATTTTCCGTTTGGGAAATCTTCTAAGGGTCTATACTATGTATGTTGTTGTTGTGTGTCCTCAAGTCAATTCTAACTAATGTTGTTATGATTGTTAGATAACTTCAAGTCACCTATAACTCAGAGCAACCCCATGAACAATGGACCTGAACCCTGCCCTGTCCCGTGCCATCCTCACCATCTCTGATAGACATGAGTCCATTGTTACAGTCCCTGTGTCAACCTGTCTTGTAGAGAGTCTTTTCTTTCTTCTTTTGTTGATCTTTTCACTTTCCAAGCATTATGTCTTTTATGTGAGATGAAGTTTCACCATCTTTGCCTGTAAGGAGCACTTTGGTTGCACTTTCTCCAAGACATACTTCTCTGTTCTTTTGACGGTCTATATTGGTGGTGATATTCAGTGTTCTCCTCCAGGAGCACAACTCAAAGGCATTGATTCTTTTGTTATCCTTATTCACTGTCCAACTTCAGATGCATAGCAAGGAATTGACAAGACAAATGCTTAGATCAGGTGCATCTTAGTCTTTAAACTGATATCATTGCTTTTATCAATTTGGAGAGGTCCTTGACTGCAAATTTTTCCAGTGAAACACACTTTTTGATTACTTGACTGCTAGTACCAAGGGTGTTGTTGATCGTGGATGCAAGTAAAGATTAAGTTGTTGACTACAATCTTTTCTCCATCTAGTATGGTATTGCCTATTGGTCTAGTAGTCAGGATTTTTGCTTTCTTGATGTAGAGATAAAATCATATTGAGGGTACAGTCTTTGATATTCTGCAGCAAGTGTTTCAAATCCTCCTCACTTTCACGAGCAAGGTTGTGTCATCTGCGTACTGCTCCATGTAGTCTCCTATACTGTGTGTGACAGAGTATAATTGTTCCAGTGTCCTGGCTGAAATCTTCCCAGAAATAGATCATGGCTTTATTCCCCCTCAGAACCACTGGTGGGTTAGAATCCCTGGTCTGTTAGAACTACTGACCCCTAGTGACTAGAAGCCACAGTTTTAACAAATACTTCATCATAGCTAATAAAAATTATGTGATGAGTTCATCATGTTGGAGGGATTCCCCCCCCCCATAAGAAACTTTTTACCTAATTATTGAGCAGGTCCTCTTTTTCAACTTCACTAATTACCATGTTAAGTGTTTATGCAAGAAGTCATCTCACTTTCCTAGGCCTTACTTTCCTCATTTGAAAACAAAACAAAACACGAGGCGTCTGAGAGCTCTTTTCATTTCCCAAGAATCCTGAGTGGATGCTTGTGTACACTTGTACACTGCCTCTTGTAAAAGACTTGCTCAGAAGCTAGAATGGCAAGATTTTGCGGCATGTAGTTTGAACATGTTATCAGGATTTCCCTGGACAAGAACATCCTACTTGATAAAGTGGGGAGTCAGTGAAAAAGAGACTCAACAAAATGGAGTGACATAATAGATGCAACCAGGGACTCAAAAGATAGCAATGATTGTGAGGATGGTGTAGGATCAGGCAATGTTTGCACACGGGAACACTCAATGGCACCTAACAGCATTAATTGCAAACTTAAAGTAAAACGAGTCTGGAGTTTACCAAATTCCTCCTTCTAAGTGGTATGTCTATCTGTCTTACACCAACTGCCTAACCCAGCCAAGACTTCTCTATTTGGATGAATCTGGAAGAAAAAGCTTTCAGGAGGGAGGGACTTGAGTTCAGGGGAGCAGAAGTGATAATGCAAAACAACAATATTGACAAGGAAGAAGCTCAAACTGAGAAATAGAATGGATTTGTGTGTCAACTACTCAACAACTTCCTGAGGGTTCCTTACTTTATGATTTATTTAGTCAGCTGGGTGCTGTGGATGAAAACAACAATCCCAGATCTGTTTACCGCGCCTTCTTCTCACTCTCGCTTCTGAGTTTTATTTAGTTCAGAGGGATGAGGTCTAAATCTTTTGTTGACTAGAAGGCTCCTTCGGCACTTTGCTTCGACCTTTCACACCCAGGTTCAGAAAGTCCCTCAGCACTTGCCATGTGAACGTTCCATTTCTGTTTTCCTGGCGCAAATGACTAAATTTTCTGCTTCCCTTCAGCTCTCCTCTGCTACTCTCGCTGTCTCTATTTGGCCTTGGATCCTATGCCTAACAGGATTGCAGCCTGCTTTGTACTACACTGAGGGTGGTTTGACTGTTTACCCCATGTTTATTCCTAGTATTATTCCTATAAAGAAAGCTGTGCAGGCTCTGACCTATTAGCTCCATTGCAACCAACCAGCTCATAAATAACCAGTTGTCGAGGATTTTAATGGAAACCTTCTAGAAGCTGTAAATCTTTGTTGCTCCCTCCAGAATCCACTCTCTCCCTCATTTCCATCACAATATCGCTCCAGAGGGACCTGAGACAGACTCAGAGCCTGGCAGGACAGATTGGTAGGACACTGGGGAGAGAAAGAGGCCGAGTGGGGGAGGGGAAGAGAGCTGGGACAGTTGGTCTTCAGGAAGCATCTGCTGAGTGGGGAGTTGATGGTGGTCACCTGTGCCTCTGGGGCCCAAGACAAGGGGAAATACACTTCAGTCGCAGACACCTAGAGGGAAGAGAGCTTGACAACACAGGATACTTTCCATTTCTTCTAAAGTGAATTTAGCAAGGCGTTCTTTGTCTCTGCTGGGTGAAGTCAGTGATTTGTTTTCTAGCCTAGGCAGGTCAGACAGGTGACTAGGAGATTTCCTGTCATGTCGTCAATATCCTATCACAGTGCAGCATGAAGTCCTGAGTACACTTGGAGGAAGAATGTCACAGTTGCCCCGGGTCTGATTACTCCTTGAAGAAACCCGGTAATATGTAAGGCGACCAGACCAGACAATGGATCCTGATCACTTGGTCCCTCTCAGACCATTCAATAAAGGACTTTTCATTTCTTGGGACCAGCTTCTTTCTCTCTCTCTCAACTCTTTTTTTCTATCTAACAACACTCACAAGCACAAAGTCCCTAATGAATTTGCGAAAGGCCTGCATCTTTCAGGAAACGTCCCTAGATTCAGTGCTCTACTACTACATCAGAGATATGAATCCTGCCTTTTCCATTCATTCACTTTTACTTGTTGCCAGTGAGTTCCAGTCTGGTTTCTAAGGCTATAAATAGCACAGGAGGAGACTGACCATCATTTTCTTTCTCCATTAAAGCAGTGGATTCCAATTGCTAGAGAAGGCTAGCCTTCAGGTTAGCAACACAACTCTCTGTGGACTGCCCCTCCACGGCTCCCTCCTCTTCTGTTAGTCCTGCCAGCTATAGATTTCTTAAGAAGGGGCTGCTTGCCCCCTTCACATGCTTCTTGTCAAGTGCCGGTGTATATCTCTGCCTCACTAGAATTTCACTCCCTTGGTCTTGTTAGGTGCTATGGAATCAGCTGAAATCCAAGTATAAGAATGAAATGTTGCCTGGTTCTGTGCCATCCCTACAATAGTTGATATGTCTGGGCCCATTGTTGCAGACACCACGCTAATTCATCTCCTTGAGGGTTTTACCATGCATGATGTCCTTCTCTAGGAATTCATCCTTCCTGATAATATCTCCAAGGTAAAGTAGATGAAGTTTTTCCATTCTTGCTTCTAAGACGCATTCTTGCCATATTTCTTCCAAGACAGATTTGTTTATTCTTCTAGAAGTTCAAGGTATATCCTTTCGACCAGACACAGCTGCAATTACATTTCAATTCCTCCAGTCAAACACCTGGCAATTTGTCAAGGATGAAGAAGAATGGGTAATAACAAGAACCTTGCACTTAATCCATACAACTTCTAGGATTTGGCGGGGTGGAAACCCACCAAAACACAAAGTAACCAAAACCATTGAGATTCCTGTGTGTGTGTGTGTGTGTGTGTGTGTGTGTGTGTGTACCGTCAAATCAGATCTGACTGGTATAGGAGAAGATTACCCCTCCTTCTCCAGCAGAGCATCTGGTGGATTCGAACTGTGCACCTCTGGGATTGCAGTGCAGCTTCTTGCCACTAGGTCACCAGAGCTCCCTAACCATTGAGATTCAAGAATTAAAATTGATCTTTTAATCTTTCACTAAATCTTAAATTAACATAGGCAGAAATAGCACTGTTGTCTGCCAATCCTTTGCAGGTAAGACAAAAGAAACCCACAATTGCTTGAAGCCAGGCACTATTTGAAGACCTCAAGAGCGAGTTCTGGAGGCTTAGTGTTAAGTAATTGCACTGTAATCTCGAAGACCCGTGGTTCAAATCCACCTGCTGTTCTGCGGAAGAAGGATGGACAACCTCCTGGTATGGGTCAGCTTCGACTGGATGGTAGCTAGCCGAGATGCTTCACACTTTAAGACTCTTCCGTAGGCCTGGGAGGTCATTTTAGTGGACGGGGCTTGTCTTGGCTTTCACACTTTTGAGAGGTCTGAGCGGTTCACATTAGTGTTGCTTTTAACACTCCTCTAGCAAGAAGGCACGCGGTTCGAGGCCACCAGCTGCTCCACGAGAGAAGGATGGGCAATCCCCTGTGTGAATAACTATCAGCTAAAGGGCAGTTCCGACTCGATGGTAGACAACAACCAAAGCAACAGTTAAACGAAGCGAAAAGCGTGTATAGCCACTGCTCAATACTACTCAGAATCTTGATTTGGATCTTAAGCCCAAGCTCGCTCTGTGGCACTTTCCGCTTCTGTGGTTATCTACCCTTCTCGTAAGGGGTAAATTAAGGGTCTACCCCTCTTCTCAGAGGTTGGGGGTACGCGGAAGGGGCGTAGTCCCGAGCTGGGCAGTTCGACTGCGAACCGGCTCCGGGCGTTATGGTTGCGCGTGCGCAGGAGCGGAGCTGGGGCGGGTGGGCTGGGCGAGCAGCAGGGCGCGCGGAAGAGCGCGATTTGACCCGCGGCTCCAGTGTCTCCCGGGACAACCTTGGGCGCTTCCCTAGCCGAGCTCTGGGGCGGTTAATCGCATTGGGCAGGGAGAGGAAGGGGGCATGGGCAGCCGACTGCAGGACCAATCGAAGGTCCGGAAGGCCTTGTATGCAAATATGAGGGCCAGGTGTACCCGAAGGTTGGAAAGCGTGGGTTGGGTTTAGGGTTTGTTGGGTAGCCAATGGGCGTGTATCTCCGTCATCCTTCCAGGAGGGGTGCAGCCTGTGTGTTAGCGAGCGACAAGGGGTCGAGCGGGGCATTAGGAGCCGCGGGTAAGAGCGCCCCAAAGCCCAGTGCTGGCCCCAAACTGTGGCCTCCGAGGACCGTTCCTATTGAAGACTTGGTTCTACACAGCCCTGTTTCCCACCCCAGAGCACACCCCCCACTCCCTTACTTCTACCGCTAAAACCACTGAGCCTTACGGCCACTGCTCCCCATTAACTCTGCAGCTCCTGTTAACTCTTGCTCACTTCTCTGCCCTATTTTCTCCTTCACCTGTAAAATAGCCATGCTTTCTTCTCACACGCAAGACTCCATACCAGAACCTTACCCGCACTCAGACTCTTTATTTCTTATCCCTTGGATAAACCCACCTCACTCTGCTTTCCTTCTTAGCTGGGCCCTTCTCCTCACCTTTCTTCGTTTGTGTGCTGAAATCTGTGGTGTTTTTTGTTTGTTTGTTTGTTTTTGTTTTTATTTTGGAGGGGATGATGATGTTTGGGAGTATTTTTTAAATGACCAGCATAGTCTTCTGCAGATGCCCCCAACCCTTCCTACAGCCTCTTTTCTTTCCCTTCCAGTTGTTACTTCTCGACCTCTTGGGAGAAAGCTTCCAGCCTAAGAAAGTTCGCCCTTGGGATTTAAGCCCTAGGAAAAAACGTAACCTATGTTTGAGGATGAAATGGCATAAGAGCTAAGGGTTATTAAGCCCTAGTCTGTACCAGGCACTTCAATAAGTTATTTAATGTGTACACCAACCCCACCATTATGTTTCCTACTCTAAAATATAGCCCTATTTTGAGCCAAGCGCTCTTTTGAGAACATTAGAAATATTAACTCATTTAATCTTTAAAACAACCCTATGAAATGAATATTATTTGCATTTTACTTATGAGGCAAGGAGAGGCTAAATTACTCATCCTAGTCACACGGCTGGTAAATAGTCGAGCTGGGATTTGGATCCAGATCTGTCTTATCTGTAATGCGCTGAATATTATAGCGGAAAGGGCTTGGCATGAACTTGATGATTGCACCCTCCAATTTTGCAGAACTCCTCAATTTCTAGCAGAATAAAAGATTTCCTCCTCTTTGGCTTTAGCAGGTGGCGCTTGTATTTGAATAATCATGTTAACAGGTCTTGTTATATGCATATGGATGATATCCTATCACTCACAACATTGTGCTTCAGGATAGGATAAAAATAGTTACCAGTGGCCCTATCGGCAACGTCATGATAGATGGAGAAAAGATTAACAGATCTTGGAGTCAACAAGATTTTTGATGGTTTCAGTGCACATGGTCATTCTGACACTTCAACTTGGTAAAACTGTTAAGACAGTTGAGTGCCCCTATCCCTCCCTTGTTTATCTTTGCTTTGCCAAAGATCCCTTCAGGTCCTGTGCTGGAATTGCTGCTATTCAGTGCTGTCAAGTTGTGCTTTAGCCCGCTTCTGTAGTGTCTGTGTCAATTCATCTTGCTGAAGGTTTTCTCTCTCTGACACTCTACCTTTCCAAGCATGATGTCTTTTTCTAAATACTGATCCCTCCTGACAACATGTCCAAAGTATTGAGATGTTTCACCAACCTTACTTCTACAGAGCACTCTGGTTGCATTTCCTCTAAGATAGACTTGTTTGTTCTTTTGACAGTCCATGGGATAGTCAATACTCTTCTCCAACATCACAATTCAAAGGTGCTGACTCTTTTTCTGTCATCCTTATTCGTTGTCCTACTTTCCCAAGCATAAGAAGCAATGGAAAAGGACAGTGGCTTGGATCAGGTGCACCTTAATCTTTAAACTGATATCTTTGCTCTTTAGAACTTTGGAGAGGTCCTTGACAGCAAATATTCCCTATGCAAAGTGCCTTTTAATTTCGTGACTGTGTTACCATGGGTGTTGATTGAGGATCTAGGTAAATTAATTCATTGACAACTTGACTCTTCTGAAATTAGAAGGATAAAATAAAAAGTTACAGAGCCTAAGGTGCACCTGATCCAGTCCATGTTCTTCACAATTACTTGCTATACATCAGAAAGCTGGATAATGACTAAGGAGAATAGAATTGATGCCTTTGAGTTGTGGTGCTGGACAAGAGTCTTGACCATAACATGGACTGCCAAGAAAACAAATCTGTCTTGGAGAGGGTGAAACCAGCTTTCTCCTTGGAGGCTAGGAATTTGAGGCTCCATCTCACATACTTTGGGCATTTGGCCAGGAGAGACCAATTCTTGGAGAAGCACATCATGCTCTGAAGAGTGGATGGAGGGACACAGCACAGGAAAGGAAAACTCCAGATGAGATGGATTGATACAGTGACTAGGGCAAAGAGAAGGTGAATTGGAGTCAGCAGGACTGGCTTAGGACTGGGCAGGATTCAGAGCTATTGCACATAAGGTCTTTGAGTTGCAGACAACTTGAGGGCACATAACAACAACAACAGTTTTATCTTACCTGGGTCCAACTTCTAATCTCTTAGACTTGACCTATCTTCCTAATGGGGCTATAGGCACCTCTGATGGCCTGTTCCAATAGGGAATTGGACTCTTTCAAATCCACCAGAGGCTCTGATGAGGAAGGATGGGCAGTCTCATCTGTCATGCTATTTGCAGCCTCCCAATACTCCTCTGGAGAGTCAGCTATGAGTTAGCTCCAACCTGACAGCAGTAAGTTGAATTGAGTTGAGTGGGCCTGTATCCTACTCCATAGAGAGTACACTGCTAACCAACCCAAAGACCCTGCCTCTTTGGTAGTTTGAATCCACCAATGACTTGGCAGGAGAAAGATGGGCAAGGTTTTACCACTTGTTATGTATTGGAAACCCTTTGGAGGGTTTGTTTTGACTCAGTGGCCATGAGTGCTTTGAGTGGACCTACAACCATGGAGAAGCCAAGGGAGAAAGAATTACTTGGCTTCTTTTTTTAAATTATTAATTTCAATGAAAATTTACAGAGACATTGGATTTCCATTTTTTCATTGTTGCACTTTTC
>NW_006399827.1:10526315-10544677 GCF_000299155.1 Elephantulus edwardii
GTTCCAGTTTCTCCACAACCTCGCCAGCATTTGTTGCTTGTTGTTCTGTTAAATTTTGCTATTCTGACTGGGGTGAGATGATACCTCATAGTTGTTTTGTTACATGGCTTCTTGACACATACTGGGTCAGAGCTGAAAGCAAGACCCAATGGTCTTATCTCCACATCTTTTCACCCTTCACTATGGTCTGTTCTAAAAGACCTTCGAAAGGATTCTTCTATTAGGAGAATGAAGTCCAAATTATGGGGAAAGGGGTGCAGAAAGATCCACTAATTGAAGGAAGAGAATGATGCTCCAGGCCGACAAGACTCTGGTGCTCTAGACTTTCCTATAGACTGAGAGGAAAGTTCAGACTGTGAGTTTCAGCAGTGATAATACCTTAATGAAAACATAAAAGATGGGCAGTCTCCTCCCGTGCAATTAACTGCCTCTGAAAGCCTGCTGGAGGGTCAGCTATGGGTCGGTTCTGACTCTGTGGTACACAGCAACAACCATAACAACAACTAAATGTAAAACATGTTCCTCTATAATTTTTTTTTCTAAATCAACTGCCGTATTTTTCTTTGCTCCGTTTGTAGGACACCCGCATTCATTCAGTTTTGTAAAATCTCTAAGCTGCCTTCCATCTTTCCCTCTCTCTGCCCCACGACGAAAGGAGCTTCATAAGCCTGCACCTGTTTAGTTCTTCCAAGTGGAAAGCACCATGATCCATCTTAAATTTCCTGCCCCAGGAGAGCTCTGGTGGCCTAGTAGTTGTTATTGTTACCTGCAACTCACAGTGACCCTCTGCAGAATAACCCTATGCATAATCCTGCTCTATCCTGAGCCAGTCTCACTGTCTCTTACACACCTTCCCCTACTGCCCCAGCCACTGCATCAACCCATCTTGTCCAGGGTCTTCCCCTCTTGGGTTGTCTCTCTACCTTCACAAGCATGATATTCTTCTCCAAGAACTGATCCCTTCTGAAAATATACCCAAATTATGTGAGGTGGAGCTATAGTGTATAATGCCCATTACTTGGTAAGTAGATTATAAGTCAGCTGGGGGTCAGTTCTGACTGAATGGCACACAACTACCATCATCACCACCCGCAGTGGATTTGCATGAAGCCATCTCTGTGCTCATTCTCTCCCCCTGGTGGCCGAGGGACGGCATCTCCCTGCAGCCTAATCAGGACTTGGGTGGAACCTTCTGTTTACATTTTTTCATGTTTTCCTGAAAAATCAGTGTGTTTTCACTGTCTGAATTAGCCTACTTGTAAAAAAGAATGTGTTTAATGGTTTTAAGAGAAACTGAAGAGACTATTTGTAGCATTTGCTATATGGGTAGCACACTTTTTTTTTTTTATGTTGGTAGTAAAGACTGTTTTACTAGAAAAAGCCCAGGGAGTAAGGCAGTAGTTTTTCTGAGCATTAAGATGGAGAAATACCACAGCTTTTATTCTTTTAACTATAGCACTGAGCTTGTCCCTCTGCCCACTGATCTTGCATAATGGAAAGAGAATTAAAGGGAGGAGGAAGCCCGGGCTTGGGCCCTGGCATCACTGATTTGTTCTAGCACCATGTACAAGTCCTCTCCCCAGTGAAGAATGAGCTACAGTAACCCTCTCTGAAGAGCAAAGGGATTGCACTAGATTCTTTCCAAGGTCCATCCACGCTCTTTGCCCTCCAGAGAGCCTAGAAGTGTTCTAATAAGAGTCCTAGTATTCTGTGGGCACTGATGAAAACAAGGGAAAGGAAGAGAGTGAGAATAAATATAAAGTAGAAGCAATCATTCTAAGTTATGTAAAATGTGGGAAGATTCAGGCCCCTTGTTGGAGATGGAAATTTAGAAGCAGATGGCTTTAAGGAAAATCATATGGGACCAATTGATTCTTAAGGGATGAAAATCATCAAAGTGCTTCTGGGAGCTAGGATATGAGTTGCTTCACTTTATGGTCACATTGTTTCTGTATAATTGCTGAGAGGCAGTGAGGGGAGTATGGAGGAGGGGTGGGGTTAAAGAGATGTGATTTCTAATCCCAACTTTGCCTCTTATTTAAACTGAGGTCTTGTTATCTGTAATAAAGGTGAGACAATACTTATGATAGGATATCATGAAGGTTAGATTGAGAATGCTTTTATATAATGCTATGACTAGGTAAATAGAGTATAAGTGACAACTGTTATTATAAATGAATAAAACTAAAGGCCCATCATATGAAAGGACCCAGTTGGTGCTTTAACAATGATTTATTTAATGCTCACAGCATTACTTCTATTAGATAAATAAGGAAAAGAAACCTTAAAGATGTAAATCACTTTTTCAGCCTAGTCATTCAAAAAGCCTGTGATTGATTGCTATATGGCAGACACTGTTCTGGAAGCCAAGACTACTCAGATACAGCCAGTCTAGGGTCACATAGCTGATAATGTTGTTGTTGTTATGTGCCGTCGAGTCGTTTGCGACTCATAGTGACCCTATGTACAACAGCCCTAAACCCTGCTCTATCCTGTGCCAATTGCACTGCCTCTGACACCCCCATCCCGATTACCCCAGTCACTGAATCAATCCACCTCATAGAGGGTCTTCCCCTCTTGCGCCATCCCTCCACCCTCCCAAGCATGATGTCCCTCTCCAAGGACCTGTCCCTCCTTGCAACATGCCCAAAGTATGTCAGACGAAGCCCCAGAATCCTTGCCTTCAAGGAGTAGCTTGGTTTAACCCTCTCCAGGATAAATCTGTTTGTTTTCTTGGCAGTGCATGGTACATTCAATACTCTTCTCCAGCACCACAGCTCAAAGGCATCTATTCTCCTTCTGTCCTCCCTAGTCATTGTCCAACTCTCTCATGTATAACAAGTGATTGCAAAGACCATGGCCTGTATCAGGCACACCTTAGTCTCCAGAGAGACCCGTTGCTCTTGAGTACTTTAGAGAGGTCCCTATCAGCAGACTTTCCCATTGCAATACGTTTTTTTATTTCCTGGCTGCTGGTGCCAAGAGTGTTGACCGTGGAGCTGAGCAAACTGAAGCTGTGAACAATCTCAATCTCTTCACCATCCATCCTGATGCTGCCAGTTGGTCCAGTGGTAAGAATCTTTGTCTTCTTGACATTGAGCCTCAGTCCATAATGAAGGCTGCAGTCCTTGACCCTCTGCAGCAAGTGCATGAGGTCCTCCTCAGTTTCAGCAAGCAGGGTTGTATCATCTGCATAACACAGATTATTAATAGATCTTCCACCAATCCTGACGCCACAATTCTCCTCATAGATCCCAGCCTCCTGGATAATCTGCTCTGCATGTAGGTTGAAAAGGTATGGAGACAGGACACATCCCTGGCGTACACCCTTCCAATTTTGAACCATGCAGTGTTACCCTGCTCTGATAATGATAGAAGTTAATTGAGTACCTACTATGAATGAGATTTCTGTTCTAAACACTTTGTGTTGTATTAGCTCAAAGGAGTGCATTTTCAAATACATAAAACTCTCTTAAGTGGGGCAAATAATTTTAAAAATGAGGATACTGCAACACCAGCAGGTTAGGGAAGGAAAAGAGAGTGTTAGAGACTGGGGCAAACCAGAAATGTCTAAACCAGAAAATGTCTAAAGGGAAAGCTATTACTGTTTTACTTCATTAGTGGCATGAAGGATTAAGGGCCTACTTTCCCAAAAAAAACTAGAAATGTGCATTTTTATGAGATACTGGCATTTCTAATTATTGACAATTTTCTTTTAAAACTATAACAATAGTTATAGTTTTGGTGTGTTGGTGGCCCATGGTAAGAAGCTGTCCTTTAATCCTAAAGGCATGCAGTTTGAATCCACTGGCTGCTCCTGGGGAGAAGGATGGGCATTCTCCTCCCATGCAATTAACTGCCTCTGAAAACAACTGGAGGATCGGTTATGGGCCGGTTCTGATTCCTCAACACACATCACCAACAATAGCAAGGCATTGCCTAAGTCAAGTGAACATTTCTGCAGGCTAGATTCAGAATGCATGCCTGTAATAGGCAATCTTTGAATGAGATAGCCTTCAGGAGCCTATGGAGAGAAGTCTTGGGGAGAAAGAAGCTGGAGGAGGAATAGGCAAAGGGCTCAGAGACAAAAAGAAAACTAATTGAGAAAGACCCTCAATGAGATGGATTGGCAGTGTGTCTGCAACAATGGGTATGTCAGAGATTATAAAGATGGTACAGGTTAGGACAGGGTTCAGACTGCTTGTTCATAGGGTGACTAAACAACACCTAACAACAACAGCACAACACAGATGGCAAGGATTGCTGTTTGCCATTGTGTACCTTCCCAGGTACCAACTGTATGACTCTGTCACATGGATTTAGAATGCAGGAATTTATAGGTAAGAATGCCATGGTGAACCCATTTCCCTGAAAATGCATCCCCTCTGTTCCCTACTCTCACGTATCTGAGACCCTGTCATGTTAGAATTGTGTACGGCTTGATGATTGTTGTTCCCTTTCAGGCAGCTATGACTTGTTCCTACCACATGGACAAAAACTGAAATAAGAGCAAAAACAATTTGCAACTTCAGAGGCCAAATTCAGTGTCCATTTTCGCTCTCCAGGTTAACATTAACCTTAAGGTAAACGGAGCCACTCCTCCTTGAGGACTCAGTAAATAGGAGTTGAGGATATCTGAAGGTGTGGAGCAGGCCATTTGCTTGCAAGGAAGGGAGGAGCCAAGGTCAAGATTTCGTATACATTAGTAGTCCTCTTGACTTTGCCAAGAATGTGCCTGTTGTCTGGGAGTATTCCACTCAACAGGGTTCAGCTTTCCCCTGTCAGTTACACTGAACACAGCTTTCTGCCCCTGTCCATTGTCCCACTGAGCACAAGGGTAGTCACGTTTCACAAGGAGAGAACCAAGTAGGAATCTCTGACCACTTGCTTTTCTCATGGGGTGTTTGTGAGCATTTGGTACAATTATATTTATGAAAATGCTTCAAAAAGCCTAAATCGCTATGCCTTATTTGAGTTTATTATGAAATTATTTGTAGGAAGCATCCACAGTTACAAACATCCTATTATCAGTTTTTGTGTGCAAAGGGGGTAGGAAAAGGTAGAAAGGTGCCGAGGGAAGATGATTCCCCACAATGGCATAAGTTCTGATGAGCTTGTTATAATGATATATTCCTTTCTTTTTCTTTTTTTTAAAATTATTTTAATGAAAGTTTACAGAGACTTAGGGTTTCCAGTCATTCATTGTTGTATTTTTTCTCCCTGCCCACTCCCTCCCCCACAATGTATTCCTTTCATGTGGTATTCCAAATTGTTCGAATCCCTGTAGGAAACAAGATGGTGTGGGTGTGGGTGTGGGTGCATGCATGTGCATCCATTCCTGGTGGTATCAATGATTAATTCTGGCTGCTAGCGGAAAGGCTACAGGTTCTAGTCTACCCACAAGTGCTTTGGAGAAAGAATTGATAATTCCCCAAAATTTAGCCATGGAAAACCCTTATGGAGCTACCATGAATTGGAAAGACTTCACAGCAACTGGCTGGTTGGTTGGAGACACACACAGCTACATATGCACACACACCCCCCAGGCTATATAATTTTAAACTCATTAACCCAGTAATCTTATTTTTGCTTTTATCTTAAGAAAACAAATCTAAATAAGGAAAAGGTCTTCTTACATAAAGAATGTTCATTTCAGAGCTATTTATATAATATAAAAACTGAAAGCAGCTTACTTTTCCAACAACAAAGTTCTGATTGGTTAAATTCAGGCACATATCTTCAATAGAATATTATTACATAGCTATTAAACATCAGAAACTTGAAAATCTTGCCACAGCCAAAAGAATGTATGATCTGATGCTCAGGAAGCACGAAAAGATACCAGAAAATTGTTTGTATATTATAATTAAAATAATATAAGGATAATTGGGCTTAAGAACAAAACACATGCAGGTCAAAGTTGCTATGCCAGGGTAGAAAACAGACAGATGACTTCCCATCCTACCTTATTTTTCAGACTTAATGTTTTAATAATAATGAAGTTGAGTTTCACCCCCACAAAGCCAAAGACAGTAGCAAGAAGACTGTAGGCATCCAAGTAGAGAGTTGAAATGGCAAGAAAGGTTGGTATGGTTTTAGGAGCTAAGGAGGAGAAAGCGTTAGGAGGGGTGACTTTATGGCCTTAGATGTGACGAGAACATGTATTTGTTAATTAGGCCGGTGCCATTCTGGAATGCTCAAAGATAAACTAAACACATCATTCGTTGTTGATTAGTAAAGTAGGAGACTTGGGATCTTGTTAAATTGACTCTAAGTCAGTCTTAGACTCCAGGAATGACAATTCTAGGAACTTTCATGCCAGCAGATCGCTACAGTGGAAGGTGATCAATGGTGATGGAACAGTTAACAGACCTCCTCCAAGCACCTCATCTACACCCTCTGGGGCTAACTCCCTCACCTTGGAAGGCTTCGAGCTTTGTTCTGAGTGACTGTCTCCAGACACTTGCTTGCTTTAATAATAAGATTGTTTACCATACTCAGCTTGCTCCTAGGTATCCCAGGAGGGATAAAACAAGGCCAGGGTTGGCTGACTGAGTCCCCAAGGTCATACTCAGTGGCAAAAGATGGAATCAGCTCCCTCCCCAGCTTGCACCAACCATGGTGGTGGAGTGTCATTTTATAGACCAAAGCCTATTTCCTTACCTTGGAATCAGAGTTCACCACCCACATGAGCAAGAGAGGGGGTCCCCCTGCAGGTAGATCCTTGTAACTGCTACCCCTCTCCTCTTCCTCCAGGGAGGCCCAGTTATTTCCCCAGAGCCTCCTCCCAGGCTGGGGAGATGCTGCCTTGTGAGACTATGGAAAGCGAGGAGAGGGCAGATTCAGAAGAGAGAGAGGACAGTTCTGTAGAAGATCCAGGAGAAATCATCACTCTGGCTTTTGTGAAAGAGGACACTGAGGTACAGAAGGGGCTTCAGAATGACCATCAAGAAGGCAAGAAAAAGAAGAAGAAAAAGAGGTTAGGATTGAAAGATGGAAGATGGGGGCCTATATTGGTGAGAACAGAAGGGACTTGGGAAGGAGGGAGACTTAGCTGTCAAAGTCAAAGAGAAGAAAGGCAAACGTTATGTGTGAGATTGTCAAAACACACCACTTGAGGGTCTTAGAAATACCCACTTTTGATGTTCTAGTTCACAAATAACAGGTGTGTAATCTAAACACTTCTGTCTTTTCTGTCTTAATTTCTAATAATTTTATTTGTGTCTGGAATGCTTTTTGGTTTGTTTTCTTTTTGTTTTGTTTTTTAAATGGGTGGAGAGAGAGAATTTCTGTTGCCATGTTTTTACATAGCGCTGTTGTTCTGAGATTTTAGTACATGCAGTATTTATTGGGATCTGACCACAGCTTCTGCATTCCAATTTTGTATACTATTTTCTTGTGCTCTATTCTGTTCTGGGGGAAGAACACCTAGGAAGATCACCTAGGACTGATGCCTGAGAGCTTGCACACCTCGTAGCTTCTCTTAAAGGTGGAAGGTGAGGGAGACAATCAAGCATTTTTGTCCAGAATAGTTTTCAATTCATGTCCCTGATGGACTGTTGGAGTAAAGGATTGTGCTGGTGATGATGTCCATATCAGCTGCAAGTCAAATTAGTCATAACTGAAAATCAGACTTTCTACCTCATAGACACAGTAATAGTACCGTGGCTTATTCCCTCGTCACTTTATACCTCTTTGAAGCCATGTCTTCAGGAATAGGAAAAGTAAAATCAGACTTGCTGTGACCGACTGAGGGTCAGGCTGCCCCATCAGGTTAGATTTTATCTGTTCTTCCTTGAAAGGGCATTTCTGGATACAGTCCCCTTTCTGCAAGTGTGTCTGTCTCTGTCTTGCTGCTCTCCTTCTTCTCTTTTCCAGATGATTGGTGATCAATCTCTCCAACTGCCGATATGAGAGCGGTAAGCATCTGTATTTAAAGGATCAGTGCTGGAGTCTCCTTGGATTCCTCCAAAGAGCCAGAATGGGTCACTCTTATATTATCCTGAGGATGGAAAGGGGTGCCACCAGAGCCTGTTGTTTGATTCTCTCACCAAGATTAACTGTTGGAGGCCTTGGGAGTCTCTTTCCAAGAACTATGGGTTTTAACCACAGTGGTGTACATTTACTTCAATGTTTCTAATTTATTTATATGGTGGTTTGGGGACATGATTGCTGGAAAGGCAGTTTTTGCTGTAGTCAAAGGCTCTGTGTCAGAACACATGTTATACACTGGCAGTCCACAATATACTAATTTATACTCCAAGGAGCTCTGGTGGTTCAGTGGTAAGGAGTTGTGCTGCCAACCCAAAGTCACCCGGTTTGAATCCACCAGTTGTTATGTGGGAGAAAGATGGGCGGTCTCCGGTGCAATTTACTTCTGCTAGAGGATAAGCTGCGAGTCAGTAGTGATTTGTCTGTACATACCACCACCAATTTATACTTTAGAACACAGTGTTGCTGTTATTTTTACATTGTATTTGAGTGATTTAGGCTGGTAATGTACCCTCCTGTTCACAACAGGCACTTTCTCCTTCTGAGCCTCTTAAAGATATTTGAGTTTATGCTGGAGCCAGCCTCAGTTATTACTAATACAATAGGGACAGAAGAAGAAGGATGTTTGAGCATACATATAGTTTTGAAATGCACTGTGTAATTTTTGTTTTCTGTCAGTTTATCTCACTAATCAAACTTGTCTCTGGCTGATGTTAAGGGTTAGTTTGTATTCCTGGAATTTTCGATGGCCTAGAGTTTGGAGGAAAGCCAGAGGCCTGCTTCCTGGCAAGGGAAAGCCAGAGTGGGTAAAATATTTATCAGCAGTAACATTCTGTGGGGAACTGTGCACAGGGGCTGGATTCTTCAGTAGCTTTCTGCTCGCAATATTCCTTTCTTGGCAGTGGTGTGTGCCCAGACTGGACAATGTGGCTGCCAGTACTAAGGAGACGAGTTCTTTTGCTTAATCTGTGAGCAACTTGAAATGCAATCTCCCCACTCTGTGCTCTTTCCCCACTTCCTGGGTGAACAGACCTCTTCTTCTCTGACTCCATCACAGTGCGCAGAGCTGCCCAGCAATATGGCCTTCGAGAGGGAGGGGAAAATGATGACTGGACTCTCTACTGGACAGACTTCTCGGTGTCACTGGAGCGGGTGATGGAAATGAAAAGTTACCAGGTATCTGGTCCAAAGGTGGTCTTCAGTATAAGTGTGGCATCTGTATAACGAGGCTGCCAGTAAGGCCCTCAGTTTTATAACTGTACCTCGAGG
This sequence comes from Elephantulus edwardii, assembly GCF_000299155.1. Lineage (NCBI taxonomy): Eukaryota > Metazoa > Chordata > Mammalia > Macroscelidea > Macroscelididae > Elephantulus > Elephantulus edwardii. The sequence goes on from NW_006399827.1 coordinate 10,535,577, forward strand.
GAATCTCTTGGATGTGTCCATGTCCCTTCTTCATTCATGGTTTCTGACTTCCTTTGCAGAAAATCAACCACTTCCCTGGGATGAGTGAAATCTGCCGCAAGGACTTGCTGGCCAGAAATATGAGTCGCATGTTAAAGATGTTCCCCAAAGAGTTTCACTTTTTCCCCAGGACCTGGTGTCTTCCTGCTGAGTGAGTGCCTGTGGGTGCTCCCACCTCCTGTCCCGACCCCAAGGTTGCATTTCCCTCTTGCCTCTGTTGCTCTGGTTGCTCCTGCCTCTGTCCCTACTGTTCAGGAAAAGAAAGACTAAAGGGTGTGTCCAAGGTTGTGAAAACACCAGACTTTGCCTATAAAACCAGAAGACGTGTAGGCTAGGTGCTTGTGGTTGGGATGAACGTTGTTCTGACCCTGAAAGTTGTTGATTGTGAGCTCAAATGTGTAATTGACTTGTTTGAACCATCTCTCTGCAATTACTGAAATGTGAAGCACCGGGAGCACCTCTGGCATAGGAAGTGTTTTCGCTCTCAGGTTAGCAGCAGGCAGGGTGCCTGGCCCTTGTTCAAGGGCAGTGCCTAGAACAGTGGATGGCACCTAGCCATTTCCTTCTCTGGTCTAACATTATCAGTCTTGAAATTGAACATCCATTCCTGGTACGTAAAGTACTGTTGACCATTAAGAAGTAGAAATGTGAGAAAACAGGGACATGAGCCGGGGTACAGTCCAGTGGTTGGGATGAGGCAGGAAGGTGACTGCATCTGCATTGCCATCAGGACTCTTATAATGGTCAAGGTGCCAGAGGAATCCCATCATCCCCTTTCTACCCAGTGTTCCCATCCAAAAGGGAGAGACAGGCCAAAATCAGGAGCTCCAGGTTTAATAGCTCCTCTTAATTTGACTGAAAAACTTTCAGAACTTCCCCTCCCTTAAAGCAACTAAGAATGGAAGGTATTTGCTGTCAGGTCAACAACAGGACTTCAAGGCCACTAAGGAACACCACAGTTAAGTGGCCTGCTCAGTGGTCAGCACGTCCCTTTACATTAAATTGTGAAACAAGGGGTATAATAGGACTTACAATGTATTAATTTGATTTCTTTACTTCTTCTGAATGTCATTTCTTCAAAGTATTCTCAAAGATAGACTTTTCCCTCCCAGGCTGGCACAGAGGTGATACAGCTAAAATCCTGAAGTCCAGAGGGGAATAAGATTTGTCCAAGGTCTTGTCAGGGTTTGAGCTAAATCAAAATACATACACACCCAGAGAGCAACATTATTTAGGTCGTTGTTACCTTCACCAGGTACATGGTGTGATACTTTTGCCAGATATCAGCACTTGGCCCACATTATCACATCATTGACCACCATATGATAATAATCCAAGATAGATGTCATTATCTTCACTGCATAGATGATGAAACAGGCTCAGAGAGGTCAGATCACTTGCAGAGGGTCACACAGCTTATAAGTGATATTATTGTCTCTTTAACCTATGCCTGCCTTCCCTCCAGAGGCCGCAACTCTCTGCTACATATGTGCTAACAGCTCGCTAGCTGCTGGAACTCTGGATGGCTGTCAGTATGGGAACTTTTGGCACATGAGTTCGTGTTTCTTTCTGCCTAGAGATCTAGCTTTGTTTTCCACTACGTCTCAGTTAAAGATGTCTCTTGTTTCCATCCCGGTAGTTGGGGAGATTTGCAGAACTACAGCAGGTCAAGAAAAAATAAGACATATATTTGTAAGCCAGATTCAGGCTGTCAAGGGAGAGGTATATTCATCACGCGGAAAGTGAGAGAAATCAAGCCAGGGGAGGATATGATCTGTCAGCTCTATATTTCAAAGGTATGTTCTCTGCAACAATGAAAGCATTTTTTTCCCCCAGAGAAAAGCGAACTGAGAGGAGAGGGATAGGGAAGAAAATGTGCAACAATGAATGAATGGTAGTCCTAGTTCTCTGTAAGCTTTCATTAAAATATCAATTTTTTTCTTTATAAAAGGTATTCCTCACTGTTAGTATTTGTCACTCATGACAGCCTGAGGCTCTGGCTTCAGTGGGCAGAGTGTGAAATAGGGGGCTGAAAGGAGGTGAGGTGAGGCTGAGTCCGGTCGTCGGCATTGGACTTTGCCAGGCCAAGCCTTCAGGACAAGGACGCTGATAAGCTCCGGGGCAAGAGTGGTTCCTTATCCTTGCAGCTCCCCCTGCACCCTTGTCAGTTGGTCTAGCCCTACTGGGCTGGCCCTTTCCTCTCAAAGGTGACAGTGAGGTGAAAAACCTTTGGTTTGTAGAGGCCTCGCCTCATTTAGGGATGGGAGTTTTCCTGGAGAAACAGTGCTAATTGTCCTTGCTCCCTTGCTGGAGGTCAGAGAGCTGTCCTAAGACCCTGCTGCTTTGGAAACCTCTTATAGTGTGTGTGGATGAGGAAGAATAGAACTGGATGCCTGGGATGAGAATGGCCAGGAGATAGCATTGCAGGGAGCCTGCTTGAAGAACTACAGCAGTCCTGCAGCCGCTGACATGGCCTTTCCTCAAAGGATTTTTTTTTAATGTTACTTTGTTTAGTTGCCAAGGTAACTCTTGGCTGTGCTGACTTGTGCCATTTGACAGATCAAGAAATTGAGGATGATGCAGTTCAGTGATGTCTAAGAAGTCATGTATTAGGCCAGGACCCAAATCTTCTCCTTTTCCCAGTCAAACCTGCATTGTATCACATTAGATGTTGTTGGAACTAATGCCAAGAGAACAAGGTGGGAGTTTCTATTTCTCCTCCGATGCTAGAGAATTCTGGTGGCCTAGTGGTAAGGAGTTGGGCTGCCGACTCAAAGGTAGGCAGTTTGAATCCACTAGCTGCTCAGTAGGGAAAAGATGAGCAATCTCCTCCAGTGGAATTTATAACCTCTAACACCTGCTGGAAAGTCAGGTATTCCATTCTGACTTGACAGCACAAAACAACAACTGCCTCTGATGCTGTGTGCCTCTTGTCCTCTTCTCCCAGCCCTTTATCATCGATGGGTTCAAATTTGACCTCCGAATTTATGTGCTATTGACATCCTGTGACCCTCTCAGGATTTTTGTGTACAACGAAGGCCTGGCCCGCTTTGCAACAACGTCTTACTCCTACCCGTCCACAGGCAACTTGGTGAGTGAAAAGAACACACTGCCTACCCCAACCCTTTTAAAAGGGTCAAAAATTCTAGTTGAGCCACATTATCAAACATTAAAAGGTTATCACTTGTTGAGTCCGTAAGAGATGTCAGGTGTGTAAGTTCTCTCATTAAGAGATCTCAGAAACAGGGGTTATCATCACCATTTGGGGAGCTCTGATACCCTAGTGAGCAAGGAGTTGCCCCATTAACCCAAAGGCAGGTGGTTCGAATACATCAGCTACTCCAAGGGAGAAAGATGGACTACCTTCTTCCCTGTGATTTACAGCTGTGAGTTCTCACTCGACAGCAATGAGTGAGTGTGATCACCATTTTACAGAGGAGAAAATGAAGCCCCTAGGCTGTAAGGGCCCTGTCCAAGCTCACCTAGGTAGGAAGAGGTAAGGCTGGGACTGGAGGCTGTGTCTCCCTGACTCCAAAGCCCCATGATTCAATGGTGCTCTGCAGAGAAGGTTCCAGGTGAGGACCTCCTGGAGCTTCCTTTAGGCTGGGCGTCAAGCTTGGGAGGATTTGGAATTTCTTCGTGCGCTCTAAGCCGTCAGGTACCCCACTTCTTTTCTTTTCTATCCTTTTAAGTCTTGGGGCCTGTGGGAGATCACAGAGAGAGCAGGATCCTGCCCTTCTGCCTGACCCCACAGTCTTGTGTCTCTTTTCCCAGGATGATATCTGCATGCACCTGACTAATTATTCCATTAATAAGCACAGTTCAAATTTCATTCAAGATTCTCACTGTGGCAGCAAGAGGTAAGGAAGCAGCTCCCCCCGCCCCTTTTTTCTTTTTCCCTTTCTTTTTCCTGCCAATCTGAGAGCTGCCCTCTGGAGTCCTCCCCAAACCCTGCCAGTCCCAGAGGAGTTTCCATCCTGGGTGATATGACCTCAGAAAACACTGCTGTGCCACTAAATCCAGGACGGACTCTTCCGTCTCTGCCCTCTGGGCTGTTAATCATTAAAAGAAGGCCTCATTGTAAACCCTGGGAGGCTGGAAGGAGAGATAAACATGAACAGTTTCCCCAGCAGGATATACACAACACACCAAAACATACTCGTGTTACCGTTGGCCTGTCCGCCTTTTCCCAGTCAACAGCCAGTCAGCCCTGAGGAGAGCCTGCCAGGCCGTTTTCCTTGGCCTCTGGTCCCCCAGGGTGTTGCTCCCTTACAGAATCTCAAAGGGCGTTTCACGACGCCCAGGGTGGTGTGACCTGTGACTTTTAAGGTTCCTCTAGAAAAGGAAGAAGTGGGTGAAGTCACAAAAGTAGCCCCACAAAGAGACTTTTTCATTCATGTTATTATATTTTCACGTCCCATTTGAATTTTAAGAAAAAGCACCATGGCAGACTCTGAACTGATCAAGTAAAAGGAGAAAGTGTTCATGGCAGCCCTGTGTGCTTATTGCCTGGTGACTGCAGCAATGAGTATGTGAGAGATGGCGAGGATGGCACCGGGTAGAGCAAGGGTCAGACCTGTGTTCACAGGGTCACTTGTGAGTCCCAGCTGACTTGATGGCACCTAACACCAGGGTGTATTGAGCCCTGGTGATGCAGCTGGTAGGCACTCGACTGCTGAGAGGTCAGCGGTTCAGGCCCACTAGCCACTATGTGGGAGGAGTGACAGTCTGGGTCTATAAAGGTTATAGTTTCATGGGGAGTTCTGTTCTGTACTGGAGGGTTGCTGTGAGCCTGAACTGATTCAACAGCAAGGGGGTTTAGTGCATCTTGAAGGAGCCCTGGTCACACAATGTTAAACACTCAGCTATTTACTAACAGGTGGGTGGTCTAGATCTACCCAGGTGCTCTGCGGAAGAAAGGGCTGGCAATCTGCTCCTGTAAAGACTACAGCTTAGAAAACCCTACGAGGCAGTTCTCCTGCCACGTGCACTGACCATGAGTTCCAGTCAACTCATCAGCATCTAACAACAGTGTATGTTGGGGGATGTGTCAAGTGCTTTTTATGTGTTGTTGCTGGTGTGTGTGTTTAAACTGACTGTTCACAGTAACCCTATAGCAAAAGTACTGTGGTCTACCATTTGTTGGTGGGGACATTGTGAGTTAGATACCGTTTTCACTTCACAAATGGGGAGGCCCAAGACCACAGAGCTCTAAATGCTAGGCTAGGACGAGAACACAGTCCTGTGAGACCCCAGAGTTCATGTCCTTTCTGCTGCATGCCTCAAAGGGCTGATAAACATGCCATCAGTTTGGTTTCAGAGCATTGAAAAGGCATGTGACTTTTGTGACTCCTTTGGTGGTGCAGTTAAGAAAAGCAAATGGAAAATCGTTAGGTTTCACCTGCTTGAAGGATATTTGTGAAGCCTGGGAAGGAGGTCACCTCCTGCTTCCTCTTCTCCCCACAGAGAGGGCAGGCCTTTGCCACGACACCTGCTGGGGCACCTGGGAGCTGTGCTGGTGCTCAGGGCGGCCCTGGCTCTTAAATTTATGCTCTTAACCATCAAGGTATACTGTCTGTGCTAGTCACTCCCTGACTTTCTGCCAGGAAACTTTTTCTCCCCAACATTCAACATAGAGGCTTTGCTCATTCTCATCTCTTGGATTTTGCTCAACAACAACCTGTAATATCATTAAAAGTCCTTTTGTCTCTCGAGGCTGCCATGTAGCCTTCTCTGATCTAGTTGTAGGTTCTGGTTTGTTTACCCAATAAAGAATGGATAAAGCTCTTTTTTCTTTGGGCCTCTGCCTCCTCACCTATCAGATGAGGTTAGTTTCCATCTCTTAGGATGAAAAGTGAAAACTAAGTGTAACTATTCACATGCCAATTCTCTCACGTCAGGGCACCCTGTGGTCAGCATCCACCCTAGCCCCTAACTGTTCTTTGTTTGAGTCTTGTATATACTTAAGTCAACTATACGTAAGTCTCTTGAAGAATGGGCAGGTGCCTTGGCCCCTTGGCTACTGCCCAGAAGTGGTGCCTTCTTTCTTTCTCTTCTGTCTCTTTCTTCCTTTCCCTCTGACTTTTCTTCCTTCTTCCCATCTTTTGGGACAATATGATTCTCATATGATCTACCTCTTCTCCCCACCACCCTCCACAGCTTGAGGCCAACAGTGCTTCCGGTAAGGACTCTGTGGCAGAGACCATGTTATTATTATCTTTCATTTTCATTTCCAGGTTCCAGCAAAATACCTGGCACATCACTGGTGTGTTAAGCTGAATTGACTAACCACTTGGCATTATGAAATTACATAATAATATATACACACTGTAGTGTCTGAGTCATCAAGAAAAGGTTATGTTATGTTTTGTAACCTCTGTTACAAGAAGGCAGAGAAGTATATAATCTATTTTTGGAAGATTTATTTCCCAATTAGGCAAATTAAATACATTTTTTTGCACTTGAAATGGCTGGCTTCAAGTGATCCAGAAAATCAATTTATGATCAGGTTTTCATTTCTTGATAATGGCAAGTAGAGAAGGCAAACCTCTATGTTGAATAAGCGCTGGTTATCTGTCTTTATCTAAATGGATTCTTGGTTCTTTCATATGTGTATTGATTCCTTAAATGCCCTTATTCTCCCCCTGACGTGTGGTATTGCTTCATTGTACAAAGCTTTGCATGACCAGCAGATACGCATTGGCTGGTTGACCTTACTTCCTCTTATTTGACCCTAGTCACTTGGGTAATTTTCATGCTGTCTGAATGAATCATACCTCTTCATTTTCTGCCCATAATTTCCCTGTATCTCCTTCTGTGTTTCCATTTCCCACATACCTTCTCTCTGTACAGGTGAGGGTGTGGGGATATGTACCCACCTTTGCCTCTGTCAGGGTCACCCGCTCTCTGTACTGTCCAGCTCTGAGCTGATTGGAGCATCCACTCAAATATTTCCCATACAGAAAAGGCATCCTCTGATCTCCTGGGTAGTCGAGTGACCCACCGTATTGGCTTGGGATTGATGTATTCCTGGGATGTAGGATCCTTAGTGTCAAAAATTTGGGATGGTCCTGCTTTGCCTGGCACAGATGGTAACCCCGTCATGAAAATCCTGTCTGCCTTTCCCCTGTGGAGAGCCCCCAAACAACATTTATGTGCTGTTAGTGTCCCCAGAATTCCACCAGATGGCTAAGGAGGAATCCACGGCATTGTTGCTGTTAGGTGCCGGAGTCAGCTCTTCACAGCAGCCCTGTGACTAACGAACATGAGCCATGCCCAGCCCTGCACCATCCTCACAACCCCAGATCCACGCGAGCCTGTCGTTACACTCATGCAATCCATCTCATCTTAAAAGGCTCATTAAGTGATTCTGATGAACACCAAACAATTGCCACCAAAGCAAAAAACCATGAAGAATGTCTCAGGGGGTTCCCCCACCCACACACCCATTAAACTTTCCACTTAGCTTATCAAGTTGCTGCCTAGGTATTTTATTGTTGTTTTGATTTTTTTTTCTCTTATTCATTGTTGCACATTTTATTCCCCTTCTCTCCCCCTCAATACACCCCTTGTTCTAGATTGTTCTTATACCCTAGGTATGTTTTTGTGGGTCACAGTGAAAATATCCGAGTGTCTGCTATGTTTTCATGTTTACCACCACGTCTGGGCTTAGGGAGGCTTGGAGAATACGGCCCTGTAGCTCCAGTTGCTTCCTGCACTAATGTTGTCCTGGTGTTATCCCGGCCCCTGATGTTTCTCTCTACTGACTCTAGAGCTTTATCTTCTGCAAAAGGTTCTGGTTTCCAGCATGCCATGACCTTAGATGACACGGTATCTGCTGCCCTGCTTGTGGTTCCCTTCTAGGAAACTCTCCACCTTCAACGTCCACATGGAGACTCACGGCTACAACGTGCAACAGATATGGAGGGACATTGAGGACGTCATCATCAAGACGATCATCTCAGCCCATGCAATCATCAAGCACAACTACCACACTTGCTTTCCCAACCACACCCTCAACAGTGCCTGCTTTGAAATCCTCGGCTTCGATATTTTGTTGGACCACAAGCTCAAACCCTGGCTGCTGGAGGTAGAGAGGTGTAGGCGAGGGGTGAAAACACTGTCCTCAGTGTTACTCAGGTCCACCAGCTTTTCCTGACTGTTGTTTGATTTCCTTTTTTTATTTCTAAGTGGGATAGTATTTCTAAGGTTATGATTTTATTTTTTAAATTGTGAGTTGAGTGAAAGTTTATAAAGCATATTAGTTTTTCACTCAATCACTCCTAGAAATTTTGTTTTACGTCATTAATTATAGAATCCGCAGTGTCTGATTGTCTCCACATTGCTTATTGCCTTTCTGTTCACCCAACACCTGACTGTTGTAATGAGCTTTTAATGGCTACTTCTTCCCTTGGTGAGGGGCTTTAGTCTTAATCAAGAAGTGGCCACCAGAGGGAGCTAGACGGCAGGGAATTAGAGAATCCAGTTTACCTCCTAAGGTCCACCCAGACTTAGAAATGCTGATCAGAGTGAGCCTAAAGACAGAGCTACCTTTTGTGAAAGAGTAATTTCCTTCAAAGGTAGTATTTTCTCCCTCAAAAATATAGGTCAAATTAAAAGGTCAAGATGACGATGAGATTGGGCGTGTTCAGTGTGGTATGGCCAAAGCCAAGTGTTCAGTATGAGACAGAAATTGGACTAGACTGTTCAGTGCCAAGTGACATCAGAGACCTGGTGTCTGTTGCCTTGGGAGTGGGTTAGGGAGCTACTCAGGCGCATGAGAGGGTGAAAGGAGAAGAAAACAAGCTTTCTGGTCGCTACCTCTTTTCTTGATTGGATTTGTCTTCAAGAATTCTCAAGGAGGCACATCATGGGGCAGAAAGTGTGGGTCCAAGTCAGGAGTGCACTACCAGATGCCAATGACCCAGAGCCAGACTTTAGAGCTAAGAACCCAACATTATGGATCAGATTTCTCAGGTTTAACCCACCCTTCCTTCCTTCCTTCCTTCCTTCCTTCCTTCCTTCCTTCCTTCCTTCCTTCCTTCCTTCCTTCCCTCCCTCCC
>NW_006399827.1:10545131-10546378 GCF_000299155.1 Elephantulus edwardii
TTAATTGTGATTTTAATACAATTTTACAGAAAAGCTGTGTTTTCATTCAATGATTGTTCACATTTCCTCCCCTGCTTCCCTTCCCCCTCCCCAAGTTCACTTCATATATATATATATAATTTTAATTCATTGTGCAAAATGAAGGAACAAGCCTTTTAAAATGACTAGATCTAAAAGTTCTAGGATTCTACAAATGTTCACTGGAAGTCTAACGATGTCCTCTGGACAATATAGGCTTTGCTTTGGGCAGGAAGAAATCATCTTCCTTCCACCTGTCTCTCCTTCAATCCTGGTCAGGCTCCTGGTGGATCTCCCCTTTCTACCTCTACCCCAAATCTATCCCTTTGGGTTGCCCCTCCTGTCTTGCTCTGTGGAATGCTGGTGCATGTGTGAAAACACAAAGACAAAATGGAGAGAGAACCCCCAATGCTTATCAAGAAGAAAAGATTCCCTTTAAATTAGTGGAAAGCCTTTTTCCTCCTTTTCCCATTGTGACTCTAAACTAGACTCTCTTCCCTCTCTCTTCCACTCACCTTGGCACCCAGAGCCCCGAGGCAGACTTTGGTATCACTCAGGAGTGCCATTTTCACTGTCAATAGCCCAACTCCTAGCTGGCATTTTGCTCTCACAGGTCAACCACTCTCCAAGTTTTTCCACCGACTCCTGGTTGGATAAAGAGGTGAAGGACAGTCTGCTGTACGACACCTTGGTTCTGATCAACCTGGGAACCTGTGACAAAAAGAAAGTCTTGGAGGAGGAGAGACAGCGGGGGCGGTTCCTGCAACAATGTCGTTCCCGGGAGATCAGGTCTGGTGCAAGGGCCCCATCCTCATCCTAAGGAAGCCTGTTCTGTCTGACTGCCCTATCCCCAGTAAGGCCTATCCTGATCCAGCTTATGACTTGGCAGCCTATTAGTTATGTGACTTTTATGGCACTTCTCTGAGCCTGTGTTCATTTCTGCGAAATGAAATTAATAATATGTAATAATACCTAAGGGAGGTAGGGCAATCAAATGAGATAATGCCTAGAAAAATCTTAGAGTATCTGACATTGCTGTTTGTTAGACATTTCTAAGAATCTTGCTTAGAGTTGTGAAGCAGATGGAAACTTCTGACAACCCTATGCAGCAAATGAATTTATATTTGCAGAATATATGTTTGGACAGTTTCACTGTGAATGTTCTAATTTTAAAAATATGATATGTTATATACATATATAATGGATGTTGATTTACTAATATTTGAAGA
>NW_006399827.1:10546838-10568520 GCF_000299155.1 Elephantulus edwardii
GTCACCCATTTTGAATAATATTGCATGAGTTCCTTGTTTTTCAATGCAGCGTAGTATTCCATTGTGTGAATATACCACAGCTTCTCTATCTATTCACTTGTTGATGGGCACACTTAGGTTGTTTCCAACTCCTTGCTATTGTGAACCAAGCCGCAATAAACATGGGTGTGCATATATCTGCTTGGATGTCAGTTATGGTCTTTTCAGGGTATATTCCCATGAGTGGAATTGCTGGATCAAATAGTATCTCAATTTGCAACTTTTTGAGAAAGTGCCATACCGCGTTCCACAGTGGTTGTACCATTTTACACTCCTACCAATGGTGACTAAGGGTTCCAGTTTCTGCACAACCTCGCCAGCATTTGTTGCTTGCTGTTCTGTTAAATTTTGCTATTCTAATTGGTGTGAGACGATATCTCATAGTTGTTTTGATTTACATCTCTCTTAGAGCTAGGTATTTTGAATATTTCTTCATGTGCTTGTTAGCCATCTGAATGTCATCTTTGGTGTAGTGTCTATTCATATCCTGTGCCCATTTTTCTATTGGATTATTTGCCTTTATCTTGTTGTGGTGTACAATATATAGATTAATAATATATATAGAAAATAGAAGAAGAATTGATGCTTCAAATTGTGGTGCTGGAGTAGAGTCTTGAACACACCATGGACTGCCAAGAAAACAAATGGGTCTGTCTTGGAGAAGACAAAACCAAGTTTCTCCTTGGAGCCTAGGATTTTGAAGCTCTGCCTTATATAATTTGGACATGTGGCCAGAACGGACTGGTGCTTGGAGAAGGACATCATGCTCTTAAGGGTGGAGGGACAGCGCAGGAGAGGAAGACCCCGGATGAGATGGATTGACACCATGACTGGGGCAATGGGGACTGGTGTGTTTGAATCAGTGAGACTGGCTCAGGACAGGGCAGGGTCCAGAGCTGCTGTACATAGGGTCACAGGTGACTCAATGGCATATAACAACAGTGAAAAAATAAGTCCATTTCTTGAGGGGTTTTTTATTAAAAGAAAAATTTGTCTTCTCTCTTCCGTTTTACTGTTAGCATGTCCCTCTAGCTCCATAAGTGGCACATATGGTTTACACTCAACTACTAATTGAAAGGTTACCAGTCTGGATTCACCACGTGGTGGGCTCTATATGAACCAAGAAGCCGTCATTTGAGCAAACCAAGGGGTTACTACATGATTTAAATCAAGACAGAGATGTGTCAGCATTGTATCCTTTCATCATGTCATCAATTCAATATGTATGCTGAACAAATAATCCCAGAAGCTAGACTGTGTGAAGAAGAATGTGGCTTCACGGTTGGAGGAGGACTCATCAACAGCTTGTGTTATACAGATGGCATAATTTTGCTTACTGAAAGTGTAGAGGAGAACTTGAAACACTACATGGAGAAAAATCTCAAAGACCTTCATTATCGATTACACCTCAACATAAGAAAACAAAATCCTCACAGCTGGACCAATAAACCACATGATGATAAATGAAGAAAAGAGAGAAGTTGCTGAGAATTTTTCCTTGGATCCATAATCAGTACTCACGGAAACAATTGTTAATACATCAAAAGACATACTGCATTGGGCAAGTACCTGCTACCGACCTCTTTGAAGCACTCAAGAGCAGGTCTGTCACTTTAAAGACTTACATGCCTGACCCAAGACATAGTATTTTCAGTTGCTTCATATGCATGTGAAAGTTAGGCAATGAATAAAGAAGATAGAAGAATAAATGCATTTGGATTGTGGTGCTGATAAATATTGAAAACACCACGGACAGCCAAAAGAATGAACAAATCTGTATTAGAAAGAGTGTAACCAGAGCACTCCTTCGTGGCAAGGATGGTGAGATTTTGTCTCACTTGCTGTGGGCAAGTTCCCATTAGCTAGATCCAGGTCTTGGAAAAAGACGTCATGATTGGAATAATGGAAGGAAGATCAGCCAAAGAGACGAAGGTCCTCAATGCTGTGGGCCCGCAACAATGAACTTAACTTTAACAAGCACACGTCAGGAGGCTGATGCAGGATTAGAATGGGCTTTGTTCTGTTTTACTATTGTCACTATGAATTGGACTCAATTCAATGGCACCTAACAATAACTAAAAGAAGCAACCCAAGCCTCATCCCAGTGCCCTCCTCATTACATGGTCCTGGCTGTCTCAGTGATTTTTCCCCCCTCTGCTGTTAAAAGGGGCTTATCATTCGTCCTTATTTGACCTCCATCTCCCCAGAGGACTGTGAGAAAGAATGAGATACTCATAACTCATAAATACTCACCAAGCAAATTAAACCCATTGTCATCAAGTAAAATCCTACACAGAGTAACCCTATAGCACCCTATACAACAAAGCACAACTGTCCCATAGAGATTTACTGTTCCAAAGCTGTAGATCTTTATGGAAGCAGATTGGCACATCTTTCCCCCGCAAGCTTATCCAAGAGGCCCTCTGATTTAGCTGTACACAAGCTGCCATTATCCAAAGAAGAGTAATCAGGGTTGCGAATGGGAAGGTAGTAATAGTAAGCTTCAACAGAATGAAACCCTTGGGGAGATGGGTTTTACTTGTAACAGGAGAGAATTTGAGGAGTTGATAGTCTCTTGGCTGTCTAGTGCTGCTGTGACAGAAATAGCCCAAGTGGGTGGCTTTAACAGGCGGAAATGGATTTTTTCCACACTGTTTGTTGTTAAATGCTTCAAATTGACTACAACTTATAGAGACCCTATCAACAAGAGAGCTGAACCTTGTCCTGTCCTCTGCCGTCCTCACCATTCCTGATATACTTGAGCCCATTGATACCGTCACTGTGTCAAGGCATCTTATTAAGGGTCTTCTGTTTGGATGGCCCTCCATCATTCCCAACATGATGCCTTTTTCCCAAGGACTGTCCCCTCTCAACCACATGCCCAAAGTATATGACACAAGTTCCATGGTCTTTGCCTCTAAGGAATAACCTGGTTGCATTTCCTTCAAGACAGACTTGTTTGTTCTTTTGATATTCCATGGGATAGTCAGTACTGTTCTCCAACACCATAACTCAAAAGCATCGACTCTTGTCTGTCATCTTTACTCATTGCCCATATTTTAGATGCATAGCAAGTAATTGAAAAGACCATGAATTGAATTGGGCATGCCTTAATCTTTTAACTGCCTTCATGGCTCTAGTGCAACCCATCTTTTGATTTCTTAACTACTGGTACCAAGGGAATGGATTGTGGATCCCACTAAGATGATTCATTGATAACCTCAAACTTTTCTCCATCTATCATGTTGTCTGTTGGTCCAGAGGTGAGGATCTTTGTGAGGCTCTCACAGTTTAGGAGACTGGAAGTCCAACTTCAACTCTCGGGGAATTCTTTCTCTCTCTATCAGCCCTGTGAAAATGTCCTTGTCTCTTCAGCTTCTGATCCAAGTTCCTTGGCCCCTTGGCCCTTCAGGACTCCTGGGTTGACAAGGCCTCTGCCTTACTCAAGAACTGTTTTAAAACTCTAGCTCTACTAATAAGTGTTGAGAGACTTCTCATTCTGCCAGGAAGCCTTCTGCCTGAAGGTAGGAAGGAAGAAAGACCCTTTTAACCAGCTCTTGGTGCATCATGACAATGGCTGTCTTGGGAGTGAGACTTTACTTTGAAGGGAAACAGCCGTGCACTTATAGAACAAATAACTATTGACCACTGTTGTGTGCAAGACTGCTGAATGGCCCTAGATGCCATTCCAGTTTGGAACATGTCCTTCCAAGTATCATAATCCCCCAAGCTTTGTCTCAAGAAGACTAATTGCCACTTTATGTTCTGTTTTTCAACAGGATTGAGGAAGTCAAGGGTTTCCAGGCTGTTTGGTTAGCTAAAACTGAAAAGTATGAGAAGGAAAACCATGGAGGATTTAGACTGATTTATCCCACTCTGAATTCGGAGAAGTATGAGAAATTCTTTCAGAACAACAACTCCCTCTTCCAGAATACTGTTGCTTCCAGGGCTCGAGAGCTATACACCCGGTAGGAAGGCCCCTGGGGTTAGTTGGGGTGGAGTGTCCTGAGGACACCTTCTGCGTGATAGGCTTGGGATAATAGGGAGGAGAGGGACCTCTGAGCTTCAGTCCCTAGCCTTGAAGTTGCCAGAGGAATGTATGCTCTGTCTCAATAAGAGCCAGGAATTTTAAGACACTCTGGTGCAAATGTTAAGTAGATGGTGGTTACTACTAGAAATTAATCTGAAACAGAGTGAAGATACCCCAACTCCTCTCCATAATGCCCGCCTTTCAGAGTTGCTTTATAAATTCCTGTATGAGTAACTTCTAAGAGTTGAAAGAGATTCATGCCACTCAGTCCAGGCTCTACCTGGTCACTTCATTTTATGGACAGGAAACCCAGAGAAGTCATCACATAGCAAACTGATAACCAAAGAAGGACTAAAACCCCTGTCCTCTGACATGTGATATTTTAACAACTTCATACTACCTTTGTCCACTCCCAGAAGCCTCTGGCTGGAGAAGCCAGCATATGAAATTGGCCAGCATGGGAGCCATAGAGCCCTTCCCTTAAATTCCTACCTGATCCTCTTGCCTGTACTGAATGTACAAGCACTGGCCTTCTGGGAAGTGGGTAGATGACTGGTGGTATAACAGAGGGGTGTGTAACCCCCTTACTCCACATCTCTCCTTGGATGCTGCTGCCCACACTGAGAATGGCATGTTCAAAAGGACAGCTTTACTCTGTGCTCTTTGCTCTTCAGTCATGAGCTCCTTTAGACACGCCGTGGGAAGGAAGGGAGAGCATTTGAGAGCTTCTTCCTTCTCTCTGCTCCACTGTGTCCATCTTGCAGGGAGAATCCCTGGCTTCACAGCCCATTCCTAACACACATGACGTTCCCCTTTCTTCTTCAATGGCCAGGCAGCTGATCCAGGAGCTGAGACTAAAGCAAGAGAACAAACCCTTACGACCAAAAGAGAAGAAAACAGAGATGCAGGGGGAGTCAGCTGGCGAACAAGTTCGGGACAAGCCCATGAGGAAGTTGCGGCAGAAACAGCAGCAGCAGCAGCAGCAGCAGCAACAGCAGCTCAAAGACACTGCCTGCCCCCCTAAACAAGTAAACCCACGTAGAAGGGCAACAAGCATCCCTAGCACCCTTCCCCGGCTGGGACCAGTCCGTGGGGGGATGGCAAGGAGGCCACTGCTGAGGGCACAGACATACTGCCGGAGCGGGTCTGGACACAGGTCTGGGCAACAGGAGGGCAAGCCCAGTGGGTGCACAGAGCCCCAAGTCTGTCTGAGGACGCTTCGATGCAGGCAGTAGAGGTCTATCCTTCTCACCTCTTCCAATCTAAGTAGAAGCAGCAAGAGCATTCAGGAAGGTTGAGCAGGATATCCATTTAGGGAGTGGGTGGATTACAGGCCTGGCTCTGACTTAGGCTGAACTAATGCTCTTAGATCAGGGCGCAGCTAAGAGAGCAGGCTGCTCACAAAGCTTCTCTAAGACTCTCAGAGCATCACCCAAGGGTAACTGGCTTCATGTGGTCCAATTGCAACAGCCATCTAGACTGTGAGGATGCTCCAGTTGTCCTCGAGAGTAACTTACCTCCATGATCTAACTCTTTCATTTCTTTCTTCTCTACCTGGCTCTCTCTTTGAGCTCAATGGACGGATTCAACTGACTTTTCAAGCCATCTCCTTTTCCTCAATACTCACCTCAAAGAGATGAAATTAGTTTGTTTATTGACCTCATTAAGGTCACAGACTCTTTGAGGAACTGATTAAAGCTATGGAATTTCTTGCCATAAAGTACATAAATGCACAATTTTGAACTATAAGTTCAGGCAGCTAATAGGCAATCCCATAAGCCCATCCTTGAACCCTTATGGGCTCTTAGAACCCCAGATTAGAGTTGTTGGTACCAGTTGTTTTCCTTCTCCTCATCTCCTTAGCACCTACACTTGGGTGCAGATGAATCCAGAAGCGGACAGAACTGGGTTCCCAAGGGTTGTGTGTTTGATTTCCTCTTCCTCAGCCATTGGCATTAATGTCCTGCACACCTGACTTGCTCTTGAGTGCCAACGATGCAAAGGAAAATGAGACAGACCGCAGCCTCAAGCAGGAGGCGCCAAAGCCGGAGGCTGACCCTGCTCTCCCGAAGCCTGTACTGTCTGCGAGGCAGTGCATCTCTGTACCCAACTTAAACACTCCAAGCCTCAGTGACCTCAGCATGGCGCTCTGTGCACCTCTCCTCAGGATCCACGGGACCAAGTCCGCCTCTGCAGTGAGCATATTCACTGGCACTATGGTAAGTAGAATATCCCACCTGCCTGAGGTTCAAGCTCTGGTCCAAGGGGCAGGAATCTTGCTTTCTGTGTCCTTCTATGACCCTGCCCTGCTACTTGCTTTCATTGGACCTCAATTTCCCATTTTTGAAACTCTAGTTTAGAATGATCCATTGCTATAGGAGTATTGACCTGGGAGGGTTTTATTGTTTTTTATTTTGTTTTTGCTGTTGATTACAACTTACGATACTCAATGGATTACAGAGTTTAACTGCTTCATGGGGTTTTCTTGGCTATAATCTTTATGGGAGCCGATTTTCAGGCTTATTTATTCCCTGGGTGCATTGAGTGAACCACTAACTTTTGGGTACTGACCAACTAAGCACAAACCATTTGCTTCACCCATAAGAAGGCTTTTTGAAAGTACATCTTACATTTACCCTCCCTCTTCTTAGCCAGAATAGACAGTATTTCTCAAACTGCAGTAATGGAGGAACATCTTCTAAAGGGGGAGAAAAAAAAATCTCTGAGATCTCCTGTAAATTATGTAACATGTATATAAGTATATATACAGTATACTTCAGAAATAGCTATGCATTTTACAAATATGTATTAACTAATATGTACAAAATATTTCTATTAATAAATAAAACCAGGTACAAAGTCTTTCTTATGCAATGACAAAGATGAAGCAAGCTTACAAATCTAAAACAAATAGCACCAATAAAATTTAAATAAGAAATATCCATTTCATGCTACCCTTTATTTTCTTTTTCTTTTTGCAGAAACTAAGGTGCCACATAAGTGTGGTACTGACTGCTACAGTTCAGGTTCTTTTGACTTAAATTAGGTCCACCAACAGCCATGTGATGCCTCTGCTTTGACTACAGGGAAATCTTCAGCTTTGTTGGGCACTGCTAGTCTAAATGCAGTGCAGTCTGAAAACACAGTGTTGTTATTAAAAATTAACTGTGTACACCGGTTACCATACATAGGTCTGGCAGATACTTCTGCATTCATATTAGTGTGCATTATAATACACAGCTCATCACCTTGAGGGAATGAGTTGCTGGTCGTTGGCCTTGAGATCGTAGTGTCAGCAACAGCTGATTATCCTAAAGTTGTCCACAAAGACAAGGTTCTCCATCCTATTTTGACTGGAATATTAAAGGTTGGTGAGAAACCATGTACAACTATTGGTCTCTCCTTGACTGCAGCAAAGACGAGGGAAGAAGAGTAAAGATGCATAGGAACACGTAGTCTGAAAGACTAATGGGACACGCACACCTCTACAATCTTGATACCAGGAAAACTAGGCAGTGCCCAGCTTCCACTGCTGCCACTCTGAAAGGGATCATAGCAGAATGTCCTATATAGAATGGGTGAAAGATATAGAAAAAAATTTTAAAAACATAAAAATGCCCAGGCTTACTGGTCTGATAGGGATTGGTGGAACCTCCAAGACTATATAGCCTTTAGGCACTTCAGACAGCAAAAATCATCTCATGGTTCAACTTGCAACCAAATAATAGACAAAATAATATCTCTGTGGTATTATTGTTTCTACAAGAGGAAATAATACCAGTAATACCGGGGAGATACTTACTCCCATTTTGGTTTTATAAATAACCACATAAAACCAAAATGGTAGCATTTGCCCATGGATAAAACTAAAAACCCAAGAAGGAGTTGGATAGGAGGATGAATGGAAGCAGGAATCACAGGGATGAAGTGGGAAGAGTAGACATTATGTCTACTGTAATTAATGTCATAAAATATGTATGGGTGGTTGAATGGAAAACCAATTAACTTTAAAAAAATCATTTCACAATCCTCTACTCAATTCCTCATCTGAAAAAAATATATAATTACTTGGGGAGGGGGCGGGTGGGGGGGAAGTCTGTGGTTTGAAATCACCAGCTGCTCCATGGGAGAAAGACAAAATTATCTATGTCAATAAAAATTTATAGTCTTGGAAACTCTAGAGTTAGTCTCTTCTACAGGTCACTATTAGTGACAATCAACTCAATGGCAGTGGGTTTTGAGTGGTGCAAGTGGTTACTTGCTTGACTGCCAACCCACAGGTTGGTCGTTGGGACCCACCAGTCACTCCATGGGGAAATGAAGATGTAGTCCTCTGGTTCCATAAGGATTTATAGCCTTGGAAATCCCAAGTAGTAATTCTGTTCTGTTCTCTAGGATTGCTTTGAGTCAGAATCAACTCAATGTCAGTGGGTTTGCTTGTTTGTTTTGGATTTTGTATATATCACTGAATAGATTAATGAAAGTACTTAGGATGATATGTGACACATAACACTCAAGAAGTGTTATGCTTTTAATATTAATACTACTTTTTTAAACTGAGGAGGACCTGAGATGTGCACTGCAGAAGGTCAAAGACTGCAGCCATCAATATGAGTTGAAGCTCAACATCAGGAAAACAAAGATTCTCACCACTGGGCCATTTGGCAGCATCATGATAGATGGAGAAGAGATTGAAATTGTTAACAGCTTCAGCTTCCTTGGTTCCACAATCAACATTTTTCGTTCCAGCAGCCAGGAAATCAGAAGATGAGTTGCTCTGGGGAAATCTGCTTTTAGGGGCCTCTCCAGAGTATTAAAGAGCAATGACGTCAGTCTAGAGACTAAGGTGTGCTGATCCAAGCCATGATCTTTGTAATTACTTGTTATGCATCTGAGACAATGACTAAGGATAATAGAAGAAGGGTCAATGCCTTTGAGTAGACTGCCAAGAGAACAGATAAGTCTGTCCTGGACAGGGAGAAACCAGGCTGCTCCTTGGAGGCAAGACTTTTGAGACTTCATCTCACATACTTTGGGCATGTTGCCAGGAGGGACCAGTGCTTGGAGAGGGACATCATACTTGGAAAGATGAAGGGACAGCGCAAGAAAGGAAGACCCTGGATAAGATGGATTAACTACTCAGTGACTGGGATAATGGAGGGGATAGAACAAGGTTCAGAGCTGTTGTACTTAGGGTTGCTGTGAATCACAGGCAACTCAATGGCACATAACAACAACAAGAAGACTACTCTGTTCTCAATAACCTAAGATAATTAAAGCAATACTGTTTAACTCTCCAAGGACTGATCGATCCTTCCTGTCCATGTGCCCAAAGTATGTGAGATGGAGCTTCAAAATCCTAGCCTCCGAGGAGAAACTTGGTTTCATCTTCTCAAAGACAGACATTTATTTTCGTGGTGGTCCATAGTATGTTCAAGACTCTTCTTTAGCACCACAACTCAAAGGATCAATTCTTCTGTAATCCTTAGTCATTGTCCTGCTGTCTGATTCATAGCAAGTAATTGCAAAGACCATGGCCTGGATCAGGTGCACCTTAATCTCTGGATTGACATCGTTGCTCTTCAGTACTCTGCAGAGGTTCCTGACAGCAGATTTTCCCAGCACAATTCATCTTCTGATTTTCTGACTGCTGGTGCCAACAGTGTGGATTGTGGAGTGTTAGCAACCTCAGTCTCTTCTCCATCTATCATGGACATCGTGATCAGAAGGGTAGAGGGACAGTACAAGAGAGGAAGACCCGGGAATGAGATAGATTGATATAGTAACTTGGCCAGTGGGGATAGGTGTGTCGGAGTCAGTGAGACTGACTCAAGACAGGGCAGGCTCAGAGCTGTTATACACAGAGTCGCTATGAGTCATAGGCAACTCGACGGCACATAACAACAACAACAACAACAACTAGTACTACTTTACTCTGGAAAAGATCTCTGGTTATGTATTGCCTAATGTATGGGGCTGCTAACAGAAGGCCAACAGTTTGGATCCACCATGGGAGAAAGATGGGAAATCTCTTGTAAAGATTTACAGTCCCAGAAGTCTGATGAAGTGTCACTGTGTCGGAACCAACTCAGTGGTAATGAATTGTGAGACCTGAATCTGAAGAACTTTTTTAAAAAAATAAGGTGGCAACATTTTACTATTTTGGGGGTTTCATATTCACAAGGTTGATTTAACCAAATGCCTTCATTTAGGTGACTGTATTATAGTTGATTCATACAAGGCCTTTGCTTGTTTTATTTATGTTTATCTTGTGTCCCTTTTGTACTTATTTTCCCTGCTCCTAGCCATCTATCCTCTCAGACAACTGTGCTCTTGTATTTAATGTATGTATTTTTGTATGCAAAGTAGAGATTTTTTAAATGTATGTATTTTTAATACATTTAAATGTGATTGGGTTGTATATGTTAAAATACGCCTTTGTGGAGATAACCTAAATGCTTACTTACACATGACTAGATAAGCAAGTGTGGTACATATATACAATGGAATGTCACTCAACCATGAAGAGAAATGAAGTTCACATGCTACAAAGTGAATGAACTTGAAGATACTATTTTTGAGTTAAAATAGTCATTTACTAAGGGACAAATATCATATGATCCAACTTATATGAGATATCTATAATAGGTAAATTTGTAAATTACAAAGTTCATTAGTGGCTATGTCATATATAATATATGAGTTCAAGTTCATTCTCTTGCTTGTGCAAATCCAGTTGTCCCAGCATCATTAATTAAAGAGACTCTTCTTTCCTCTGAACTCTGTCAGCCTAGTGAATAAGGAATTGCCCTGCCAAACCAAAGACACACTATTTACATCCATCAAGTGTTCTAAGAAAAGATGGACAATCTCCTCCCATGTGATTTCCTGCCTCTGAAAACCTGCTGGAGGATCAGCTGACTGACAGCACGTAGCAGCAGCGACAACATTCTTCCCTACCTCAGGCCATGCTAACTCCGTCTCATATCTGCAGTCAGAAGCTCTCCGTGTGTTCTTTCTGGAGCTGGCAAACTGCAACACCTGGTTTGGAATCATCCCCTGGATTAGTGGGGGCACCTCCTCTGACTGAGGCCCTGCCCTCTTACTGGATACCCTTACCCAATGTTCTACATTGCCACATTTGCCCATACTAGGACATGTCATATTCACAGGCCATCGATTGGCAGTGATTGTACACCACCATTTCTCACTGGGTAACTTGCCTGCACTCATCCACTAGAGTGGCAAAGGCACCATCTCTAGCCAGGTAGATTAGCCAAGGCTCCTCTGAGGCCAGCTAAAACTCTGCCCCACATTGAGGCTCCTACCCCTTGATATATGCTTCACACACTCTAGACCAGAACAGATTCTACTTGTAGCCTGGCTCACATTTTGAGGTCTCAGTCACCAGTCAGAAGAACAGAAACTGACCTGACTGAGCTTCCTAACTCCCGTCTTTTGATTGGGAGATATGTCATCCCTGAACAGACAGATTGTTTTCTGTTTCCCATTGCATGCATGTTTGCTACTTTTTGTTTACTTCTTTGATAGTTTGGTCTTATGGGTATAGTACTTGTCTGTGGCCTAGTGGTAAGAAGCTGCGCTGCAATCCTGAAGGCACACTGTTCGCATCTACCAGCTGCTTCACAGGAGAAAGATGGACAATCTCCAATTAACTGTCTCTGAAAACCCTCCAGCAGTCAGAACTGGCTCGACAGTACACACAACAACAAGGTGACTTATATGTTGCTGTGATACTAGAAGCTAAGCCACTGACTTTGTAGATGCCAGTTCACCCATGGTGAACAGGTTTCAATGAGCTTCCAGATTTAGATGGACTAAGAAGCAGAACTGGCCATCCACTTCTGAAATAACAGGTCTTGAAAACCCTATGAATTAACATAGGAACATTGTTGTATAGAGTAATGGAAGTAGAGCATCTTAGATTGGAAGGCACTAGAAAATGAGGAGAATCAGCTACATACACCCATTAAGAATTAGAACATGGAATGTACAAAGTATGAATCTAGGAAAATTGGAAGCTGTCAGAAACTAAGTAGAATGCATGAAGATGAACATTCTAGTCGTTAGTGAGCTGAAATGAGCTGGTACAGGCCATTTTGAATCAGTCAGTCATATCTATTATGCCAGCAGTGACAAATTGAAGAATGGTATCACATTCTAATTTCACAACTCTATCACAAATACATTCTTAGCAGAACCTCTACTAAATTATTTATGATAGATTATATAAAAAGAAATGTTTCTAACAAAAAAAAAATAGGCATTTTATGCCAACATCAAGAAAACAAAAATTCTCACCATTGTACCAATAAGCAACATTTTTGGAGAAATGATTGAAGTTGTTAATAATTTCATTTTACTTGAATCCACCACCAACACCCATTGTAGCAGCAGTCAAAAAACCAAAGACATGTTGTGTTGGGGAAATCTTCTGTTAACGACCTCTTCACAGTGTATTGATGTCACTTTAAAGACTAAGATGTGCCTGATTCAAACCCTGGTTTTTTCAAACACTGAAACATCTAAACAATGAACAATGACTAAAGATGATAGAAGAGTTGACGTCTTTGAATGATGACATTGGAGAAGAGTAGCCCATGGACTGCCGAAAGAACAAGTCTATCTTTGAGTAAGTGCAACCAGGGGCTCCTTAGAGACAAGGATGGTAAAACTTGGTCTCACACATATTGGTCATGTTGTCAGGAGGGGCCAGTGGATTTGTGGATTTGGGAGGAAACATTCTGGGAAAGGTGAAGGGTCAGAGAAAGAGAGGAAGACCCTCACGATGGTTGACACAGTGACTGTAACAATGGCCTTGCGTGTATCAGATGGTGGGGATGGTGCAAGATAGAGCAAAGTTCAGATCTGTTCATAGAATCACTATGAGTTACAGTTGACATAATGACACATAACAACAACACCACTTTTTCCTGATTAGATGAACTTAAGAACTCCTGTTTTAAAAAATCTCTTGACCATAGATGTACATATTTATTCTTTGACTCTTATTGGTCTGTGCTGTTGTTATGTGTTGTCATGTCAAGTGTGACTCATGGTGACTTTATGAACAATAGCTCTGAACCTTGCCCTGTTATGAGCCAATCTCACTGTCTCTGACACACCTGCCCACATTGTAGCAGTCACTGGGTCAATCCATCTCATCCAGGGTCTTCCTTTTCTGTACTGACCTTCCGCCCTTCCAAGCATAATAGCCTTCTCTGAGGACTGGTCCCTCATTGATCTGTATGTACCAGACTGCTCTAATAACTCTGGTTTTACCCTATATTTCAGAGTTAGTCTGTGAGCCCTTCTACTGTATGACTGTTTTAGTTTCCCCCAAAGCTGCTTTTGTTATTTGGAGTCCCTGGTAATTGCATATAACTCTGAGAATTGGCTTTTTGCAAAGAAGGTTATTGGAATTTTACTGATAATTGCATTAAATTTATGGATTTGCTTTAGGTAGTATTGACATCTTAACAACATTGTCTTCTGATTTATGAACACAGATTGTTCATCCATAGGTCTACTTTGAATTTTTTGAATAACGTTTTTCTAGTTTTCAATTTAATTTTGATCTATACAGTGTTCCCTTGTTCTGTTTGGACATTTTCTTGATCTTTGTGTAGATTTCACATAAGCACAATGAACTCCTCTGGAATTCCCATTCTTCTCAATATTAGCCATAGTTTGTTGTGATCCAGGAAAAGAAGATGGAAAGAATGCCCAGAATCACTATCCAAGTCTTTCACCTCCTTGGTTACATTTGTTCCTAGGTATTTTAAATGTTACTGTAAATAGAATTGTTTCAGTTACCATTTTCAGATTGCTCATTATTTATGTTTTAAAACCTATGTTTTAATCTTGTTTCCTGCCAGTTGCTGTGTTCAGTTATTAGCTCCAATAACTTTCTTGTGTTTTTATTAGAATAAGATCATGTCACCTCCTTTCCTAATTGCACTGATAATTTATTGTATTTCTAGTACAATACTGTTTTTTATTTTAAGGGGATAGCTTTCAATCTTTCTTCCTTGAGTATAATGTTACTTGTGGATTTTTCAGAAATACTTTTTATCAGATTGAAGAATTTACTTTCTGTTCATCCCTTGTTGAATCTTTTAATCATCAAAGAAGGTTGGATGTTATTGAATTCCTTCTCTGTATTAATTGAGATAATAATTTAGTTCTCTTCCTTCTATTAATATACTCTATGATGTTGATTTATTTTCTTATGTTGAAAGCTATGGGAATGTTCTTTCTTTTATTTTTTTTTCGGGGGTATGGGGAATGTTCTTTATCAGAGTGAGAAAGTTTCCTTTTACTCCTAGTTCACCGAGAGTTTTTACCACAACTGAATGTTGATTTTTGATAAGTACTTTTTCTTCAAGCAGGGAGTACCGGAGGAATGTCTATCTGTGTTTCATTGATTATGCAAAGGTGTTTGACTGTGTGGATCATAACAAACTGTGGCTGAATCTGAGAAGAATGGGAATCTCAGAACACTTGATTGTGCTAATGTGAAATCTATACTTGGACCAAGAGGCAGTCATCAGAACAGAGCAAGGAAACACTGCATGATTCAAAATTGGGAAGGGCGTGTGCCAGGGATGTGTCCTGTCTCCATACCTCTTCAACCTGTATGCAGAACAGATCATCTGGGAGGCTGGGCTCTATGAGGAGACATGTGGGGGTCAAGATTGGTGGAAGATCTAGCAACAATCTGTGTTATGCAGATGACACAACCCTGCTTGCTTGAAACTGAGGAGGACCTGAAGCACTTGCTGCAGAAGGTCAAGGACTGCATGCAGCCTTCAGTATGGATTGAGGCTCAATATCAAGAAGACAAAGATTCTCAGCACTGGACCAATTGGCAGCATCAGGATGGATGCTGAAGAGATTGAGATTGTTCACAGCTTTAGTTTGCTTGGCTCCACAGTCAACACTCTTGGCACCAGTAGCCAGGAAACTAAAAGACGTATTGTGATGGGAAAGTCTGCTGTTAGGGACCTCTCCAAAGTATACTGAAGAGCAATGGTGTCTCTCTGGAGACTAAGGTGCATCTGATACAGGCCATAGTCTTTGCAATCACTTGTTATGCATCAGAGAGTTGGACAATGACTAGGGAGGATAGGAGAATTGATGCCTTTGAGCTGTGGTGCTGGAGAAGAGTATTGAAGGTACCATGGACTGCTAGGAAAACAAACAGTTTCATCATGGAGAGGGTTAAACCGGGCTGTTCCTTGCAGGCAAGGATTCTGAGGCTTTGTCTGACATACTTTGGTCATGTTGTAAGGAGGCACTGGTCATTGGAGAGGGACATCATGCTTGGGAGGCTGGAGGGACAGCACAGGAGTGGAAGGCCCTCTATGAGGTGGATTGATTCAGTGACTGGGGTAATGGGGATGGGTGTGTCTGAGACAGTGTGATTGGCACAGGACAGAGCAGAGTTTAGGGTTGTACATAGGGTCGCTATGAGTCACAAGTGATTCGATGGCACATAAAAACAATAACAACAACTTCTTCTTTAAACTGAAATCATTGTTCTTCAGTATTTTGGAGAGATCTCTGACAGTAAAAAATGCAGTAAATCTCCTGCTCTCTCCTGACTGCTGTTACCAAGGGTGTTGATGTAGATCCAGGTAAGAGGAAATCATTGACAATTTCAAGCCTTTCTCCATCTATCATGGTATTGCCTATTGCCCCAGTGATAAGGAGCTTTGTTTTCTTGATGTTGAGATGTTAATACATATTAAAGGCCATCGATACACATAACAACACATAACAACAACAACAACAACAACATAGATCAATGAGAGTCCAGTATCTTTGATCTTCTGCAGCAAGCATTTCAGGTCCCCTTCACTTTGAGCAAGCAAGGTTATTTCACCTCCTAATGCAGGTTAATGAGTCTTCCTCCAGTCCAGATACCACATTCCTCTTCATAAAATCCAGCCTCATAAATTATTTGCTCAACATACATATTGAATTGGTATGGAGAAATGATACAACCCTGACACATACCCTTCTTGATTTTAAACCATATAGGGTTCCCTTGTTTTGTTTGGACACTCCTTCTTGATCTAGGTATAGATCTAGGTATGAGCACAATGAGGTGTTCTGGGCTTCCTATTCTTCTCAATGTTAGCCATAGTTTGTTGTGGTCTAGGAAAAGATGATGGGAGGAATACACAGAATCACTGTACCAAAAATAATTGATTGACAGGAAGTACCATATAAACAAAAGCCAATGGTAACAAAAGAAGAAGCTCAAGATGTGTTGAAGACACTGGGGAAAAAAATAATAAAGGCCTAGGTACTTGGTGGGATACTGATTGACGTGTTTTAGCTAACAGATGCAACCTAGTACATGCTCAACAGTCTATGCCAGGAAATTTGGAGAAGAGTTGACTGGCCAACTGACTGGAAGAGATCCATATTTGTTTCTATTCCCAAGAAAGGTGATACAAAAGAATGAGAAAATCCTCAAATAAAATCATTAATATCACATGCAAGCAAAATATTGGTGAAGATCATCCCCAAACAACTGGAACATTACAATGACAGGGAATTGCCAGAAGTTCAGGCTGAACTTAGAAGAGACCATGGCACAAGGGATATCACTGATGATGTCAGATGGATCCTGGCTGAAAGAAGAGAATACCAGAAGAATGTCTCTGTTTTATTGAGTATGCAAAAGCATTTGACAATGTGAAGCACAACTCTGAGCATTAGGAGTCCTCTTTTATCATTCTTTGAGGAAAAAAAATTGTTGAACTTCTCTTGGAGTTCTCTCTGTCCATTCTCTGATACACACTTCCAGGTTTTAGATTACCTTGAGTCCAGGCTGAGGTAAGCCAAAGGAAAAATGGTAAACTTCTAGCTTACTGATGTTTTGAATTCTCATCTCCTTTTATCTTTCTACTATTAGTTCTTTTTCAGAGTTCTCAAGTAGCTCTTCTATGCCTACATTCTATGCAGATTTATAGGTACATTAAGTGGGAAAGGCATAATAAAGTATGCGTGATCTGTTTTACCTGGAGGCAGAACTAAACTATTGTCCTTTCTTGAAATCTTCCTATTATCCTTTCGATATGAGCAGGATCTTCAGCGATATCCCTTTGAAGGCTCATATAACTAATTTCTATTTCTTCTTTCTTTCATCAGTCTTACTATAGGTTTATTAATCTTATTCACTGAAGAATCGACTTTACCTACTACTCACAGCCATCGAATGACTCTCAACTCCTAGAATCCCTATAGGACAGGGTAGAACAACTGTGCCATAGGTCTCCAAGGCTGTAAATCTTTATGGACTGAGATTATCTCATTTTTCTTCCACGTAATGGCTGGTGGATTCAAACCACCAACCTTGAGGTTAACAACCAAGTCATTTAACTGCTGTGCTCCCAGGATTCCTTCAGATATCAACTTAGGCTTTGCTATTTTCTCTCTTGTTTGTTTTCTAATTTATTGATTTCCCCACCTCTGTTATTATTTCCTTTTTTTTCTAGTCACTTTAATTTGCTTACTTTTTCTAATGTCTTAAATTAAAAGGTTAAGCTATTTCTTTTAAACTGGTCTTCTTTATTCAATACTGTAAGAACTAATTTAACTCATATTTTGATGTATTGCATTTTTATTGTTCAAATAGAATTTTTTAATTTTTAAAAAAATTTTATTGTATTATTATTTTTGTGTGAGTGTACCGTCAAATCAGATCTGACTGGTACAGGAGGAGATTGTCCCTCTTTCCCCGGCAGAGCATCTGGTGGATTCGAACCGTACACCTCTGAGATTGTAGTTGCAGCTCCTTACCACTAGGCCACCAGAGCTCCCCCTCAAATAGAAATTTTAAAAATTTTCTTTTATGTGTGACAATGAATGAATGGAAATCTAAGTTCTCTAGAAACTTTTGTTAAAATCTTAATGAAAATAATAACAACAAAGGATTCTTTTGTAATTCTCTCCCTCCCAGTGTATTGTTTACTTTTTAAGTATTTGGACCTTTTCTATATACTTTGTTATAAGTCTCTGACTGAATTATTTGATTGTTAGGGTACATATTCTATAACATTTAAAGCTTTTTCCATTTATCAAGACTTGTTTTATGGCCCGGCAAATTATTTCGCTTAGTGAGTGTTCTATGTGTACTTAAAGAGTGTGTATTCTGCAGTTGTTAAGTATAGCTTTCAGTGAGGGTCAATTAGATCAATGTGGTTGATAATGTCATTTAGATTGTCTTTATCCACCTTTTATGTCACTTACTGAAAGAGGAATATTAAAATGTCAATTATAATGCTAGTTTTATCTATTTTCCCCCTTTGTCCTTTTAGTATTTGCTTTATATACTTTAAAGTTCTCTTATTAGGTACATTTGTAATTACCTTTCTGGTGGATTGACTTTTTTTATTATAATTATTTATTCCTATTAACTTCTGATAATACACCTTGTCTTAGAATCTATTTTGTTTGATTTTAATATAGCCATTCCAGCTAGTTTCAAGTACTATTTGCCTGGTATCTCTTTTTAAAACACTTTTTTACTTTCAAATTATTTTTCTCTTTGGATTTAAGGATTATCTTTTGTAAACAGCACATAAATAGTTTTAAGCTTTTCTAGTCAATGAGACAACCTCTGCCTTGTAAGGGGGGGTGTTTAAATAATTTTTATTTTATATAATTATTAATTTGAATAATATAAAATATGGATTTGAGAGCGCTAATTTAGGATTTGTTTTCTTTTTTTTAAAAAATTTTTTTAGGATTTGTTTTCTATTCTTCTTTTCTGGTTTTCTTTTTAATTCCTCACATTTTATTCCTTTTGGGTTGGTTTAAATTTTTTCACTTCCATTCCCTTTATTGACTTAGAAGGACCCCTGATAGCATAAAGACTGAATTCAGCTGTTAATCCAAAGATTGGTGGTTCAAACCCACAATAGCTTCTCCAGGTGGAAAGACCTGGTGATATATTCTGTAAAGATTACAGTTTAGAAAACCCTATACATTCTCCTTTGTCACATGGGATTACTAAAAGTTGGAGTCTACTTGATGACATTTAACTACAATGATGAAACTATCTTTTTACTTAAAACTTTTGGCATTTTAAAAAATTTTATCCCAAGGTTTACAACAGAGATTTTCAGTTTGTCAGTATTTGCTTAGAGTTAATATTGTCCTGATCCTACACCTTAACCTTAATAGAAACCTCTTCATTACCCACCCGCCAGGTCTCAACCTCTCCAGAGACTTTGCCAAATATGATCCTGACAGCCAATTCTGAGCGCATGAGCCCAGAGATGAACAGGATGGTCTCTTTTCAATTCAAGAGGCAGCAGATCCCCCAGGAAAAAGTACCCAAACCTTCTCTGCCTATAAAACCCCAAGGCTTCTGGGGACACGCAAACTCAAACTGGGCTTTGGAAAAGAATAACATGAGGGAACAGCATCTGATGTCAAATCTCTTCAACAAATTTCCACTGAGAAAGGACTTCTCCTGGTTCCCAGCTCACTGCAAACCAAAGGTGGTTCTGCGTAACCATCCAAGTGAGTTACTGGGAGGTGTTGAGAACTTAGGGCATAGAGTGACGGTCAACCGAACCAGCCCTCACCAATGGAGTGAACCTATCCTGAGGGGAGGACACAGCTCCTGCTCTCAGCAATGTCCTTAACTAATGGTGGAGACAATTCTCTACCCTTAGAGTGTCTCCAGGCTTTTTGAGAAGGCCAAAAAAGGTCAAGTAGAATAAGAGTTCTAAGCACCCTCTTGACCATTTCCAGATGAGGCCTGTTGAGCTAAGTCAATAACAGGGATATGTTTTGAGCTTTATAATAATTAACTTTTGTTGATTGCCTTCGAGTTGAGCAAAAGGCCTGAAGCCCCTCTACAACTATTGACTTTTATAAAAATTCATAGAGTTTCCGGAAACATGTTGTTTAGGAAATGGATGTCACTCCTGCTTCCAAAATAATTCACTAGGAAGAGACATTATTTGGAGGAAAAGAGCAATGGCTGATTCTGAAAGAGTTTTAAAATTAATTTAGTTGGTGTTAGATCATAGAACCCTAGAAATTTATGCCAAGTACAGCAGAACAAATTGATGATGTCAATGGCTTTGCCTTTCCAGAAAATCCTTTCGTGCACCAGGAGTCTCACTCTCAAAGTCAAAGCTCTGGTGAGAAGAGGCAGCTGGACATGCCCTCCCTCCTCCTCATGCAGAGTGGTCCCCAAAATGACATTGCTCTGAATGACCTGCTGGTTATTGCCACTCCAGCCCGACTGGATCCAAGGCCTGCTAGAAGCCATACAGGTGCCATGAGGAACCGATGTGTATCAGCTAAGGAATCATACAGACACTCACTGATCTCTGGCCAGAAAGGGTGTGCAAGAAACTAGGTAGGCCCACCATGTTCCCTTAATGTGCTTGCTGTGTTGGTAGCTGCCCCCTTTGTATTTTTGTATGGTAGATGGGTAGGTGGGTAGGTAGGCAGGCAGAGGGTTATAAAGACATACAGCAAAGTAGACAATTAAGATGTCTACTTCTGATATAAGGGAGTTATGATGGTGATTCAATTAGGATTTCTCTTTCTGAGATAAGGGAGCTCTGGTGATGTATTCTTTAGGGAGTTGTTCTGTGAACCCAAAGACCACATCTCTCTAATGGTTCAAATCCACCAGCAGCTATAAGGAAGAACGGTGATCAGTCTCCTTCCATGCGATTTACAGCCTCGGAAACACAATGGAAGGTCAGCTATGATTTGATTCCTACTGATTGACAGAGCTTGAGTTTGAACTAGATCATTTGCCCTGGAAGCTGACCTTCCAGTGTAGCAAACTGAGGCCTTAGAACAAGAGGGTGGCAAAGCTTTGATCCTACCATATGGAAGGACCAAGAACTTCTCTGTTAAAACTTCAGTGCTGAGCTCTGGTGGCCTAGTGGTAAGAAGCTGTGCTGCAACACCAAAGGTATGTGGTTCAAATCCATCTTTTGCTCAGTGGGAGAAAGATGGGTAATCTCCTCCTGTGCACAATTTACTGCCTCTAAAATCTCACTGGAGGGTCAGTTGTGTGTCTGTTCTGAATCAATGGTACACAACAACAACACCAAGAAAACCCTGAAATCTGCTCCCTTGGAAGCTACTTCATGAATTGAAGTCAGCTCAATGACAAACTTCAGTGCTTCTAAAGGAAGTTTATATGTAAAAACTTCACTCTACAGTATGGTCTTGTATGGAGAGGGATTTGTGCTGTTTGGCTGCCTATAGCAGAAATCTACATGTTTTAAGCATCTGTTTTACCCTTGCCACATAAATCACATATCAATCACCAGCCAGATACTCTGCCCATTGTTACCAGTTTCTTATTACACTTCAGGAAGGTCCGAAAATAAACTTCAGTATCCACAGGAGCCATCATGACTATCATTACACATGATATTCTAGGACCTACTTGCAGAAAGTCTGATTCAGTAGGTCTATGGTGGAGCCCAGGAATATGTATTTTAAGAAGCTCCTCTAAGGGGAGCTCTGGTGGCTTAGTGGCAAGAAGCTGCAACTACAATCCCAGAGGTGCACGGTTCGAATCCACCAGATGCT
>NW_006399827.1:10568620-10581034 GCF_000299155.1 Elephantulus edwardii
AAAAAAAAAAAGAAGCTCCTCTAATTCTGAAGGTCCTCTGATGGTGCTCAGAAGAAAACCCGGGCCCGATGATTCCCAAACTTTCCTGATAGTATAAATCATCAGGGAGTTTTTATTAAGACTATAGCTTTGTAGATAGGACCCAGCTCTAGAAATTCTGAAACAGGAGGTGTAGGGTAGGGCTCTGAAAATTTCTCTTTGGAGTTAAGTATCTCAACTGTGGGCCATAGGATTTTCCTACTTGTAAACCAAGCCTGATCCGAGGAACTTATCACAGCCAGGTCACTAGGCAGCCAAGTCTGACCCATTTAGCCTCTTCTTAGAACCAGACTCCCTAATTCTTATAGATCCCATGTCCACTGGATTAATTCAGTACAAGGTGTATGATTGGTATTAGAATCTTAAGTAAAAATGTTATATATGTTACTGTTAGGTGTCATTGATAGTTCAAAGTCATAGAGAGCAAACCTGGTTAGGACAGAACATGCCTGATCCTAGAACATCGTCACCATCACTACTGTGGTAGCACATTGTGGCCACTGTGTCAACACACCTCCTCAGGGTCTTCCTCTTGTTACACTGACTGTCTTTTTTACCAAGCAAGATTCTTTATCTAATTTTTTTATAGATTGTCAATTTGATCAGATACTGTTTTTTAAATTTATACTAGATTATTTACAAAATTTGAATACATTGTCTTTCAGACCAAATTCTTCCAATTTTCCTCACCCAATAGATAGTTCTTAAAAGAGCAAAATGCTTAGAAAACAAAAATTACATTTCAAAAGAGCATAATGTTCAAGACAGACCTTTCTCACTAGTTACTATTAGGCTTTCAGAAGACTTGCAGATTTTTTTGGGTGTAAAATTTAAAGATTACCCCAGTAATAGTTTCAAAGGTTTTCTCACACCCTGGCTCCAGATATATCTCAGGGTCCAAGAAGTATTTGGTATTTTCCCCAAAACCATAATTCAAATGCATAATTTGAACCATCATTCAGGTTGGCTTTGTTTTATGTTTTATCGTTCAGCATTTTAAATTCATGTCCCACTTTCCGTTTGAGTGGTTTCAAAGACATTACTATAGCTTGGATTAGGCACACCTTAGTCTTCAAAGTGATATCTTTGGTTCTGACCATTTTCAAGAAGTTTTTTTGCAGCAGATTTGCTCAATGTCGTGATATGTTGTTTGATTTCTTGACTGCTGCTTCCTGTGCAAATCCTTGGTAACTTCTTTTCTTCCTTTATCATGGTGTTGCTTAAGTTGTGAAGATTTTTTTGTTATTTATGTTGAGATGTAGTCTGTACCGAAGGAGGCAGCCTAGCCTTTGACCCTCATCATGAAGTGCTTCAGACCCTCTTTGATTTCAGCAGTAAGTTGTGTCATGTGCATATATCAAGTTGTTAATAAGTCTTCCTCCAATCCTGATGCTGTGTTCTTCTTCATATAATCCAATTTAGGGGATTCTTTCCTCAGCATACAGATTGAATAAATATAGTAAATGGATATAACACTGACTCCCATTTTAAACCATACAATGAAAGGACAATGCTCTGGATTGATTGTGTCCCAAAAAACGATATGCTGATGTCTTAACCCTTATACTTGTGTGAATGTTATCTTGCTGGAAATAGGGGTTTTATTTTGTTATCAGCAATATTAAGTGATGATTATGGATATCAGCTATTTTATATGACATTTTATGTTCATGTTATTTAAGCAGGGGAAAAGATATGTCAGGTTGCAATGAACATTCTCAGTACTCAGCTCATTGTCTCGATGTCAAAACCAATAAACAGCTTACCCTCCACTGGTTTTGGAGGCTATAAATCAACAGGAGGAGGTTGCCCATCTTTCTTCTGTGGAGCAGCAGGTGAATTTGAACCACCAGTAGATGTGGCCTCAGGGTTAGCAGCACGACTCTCTACAGCCTATGCCACCAGAGTGATGAAGCACAATGATCAGAAGCCACAGAAGCAGAAAAAGGGAGAAGAAAATGGCAGGAGTAAAGTGAGAGAAAATGTTTCATGCATAGATCATTGACTGTAGCTGTGACCCACTTGGTAAAAAAGGGCATAGACAGCGCTCTATTTCCATAGTTTCTGCTTTCTCAGTGAGACTCAGAAGACTCAAACTCACTACTATGTAGTCAGTTCCAACTCCTACCAACACTTCATCTGGCTTCCAAGGGTGGAAATCCCAATGAGAGGAGGCTGCTCTTCTTTCTCCTACTGGTGGATTTGAACAGTCTAACATGAAGGTGCTTGGTGAGTTGGGCTACCCAATTTCACAGTGAGTTAGGTGAACAGCACAACTAGCTACAGACTTTGCCACCAGAGTTCTTTTCTCAATGAGACTGTTACTGTTATTGTTAAGCGCCATCAAGTCAGAATCTTGACTCATAGCTGACCAGCTATCGTCAGTGGGTTTTCAGAGACTGTAAAGCACATGGGAGGAGATTGTCATATTCAGAGCAGCTCATGGATTCTTCCACCTGTCTTTGGATTAGCAGGGCAGCTCCCTCCCGAGCAAGCCACCAGAGCCTTCTCTCAGTGAGACTGGAGACTCCCTTATAAAGGCATGTGTTGTGTCTCCACCATCAGTCTGTGCTATCCCTGGGAGTAGGGGCTTTGTCTGTCTCTCACGTTAGAATCTTCCCTAAAGACAGGACTGGTTCTGTTGGTTACTCTATCTTCTAAGCTCCTGACACATTTAGCATAGGCAGATAGTCTTCAGCATCACCTTTGGGTTGTAGTGAACTAGGAACCAGGGAAGTGCCCCACTAATTTGAAGCTTAGTAAAGTGGTATCACATCAGATGATTTTTTACTGAAGTTCACCTTAGTTTCCTACTTCCCTAGAAAACTAAGAGTTTGTAGGCAGGAAAGATTCAGACATTTTCTCCTGATGTTGTTGTTGTTATGTGCCACCAAGTCAGGCCTAGCTTTCTCTCACAAAGTGATTGGAGGATTTGAATTGTCTGCCTTTGGGTTGGCAGCACAACTTGGCTCTAATTTCTAAAAGCAATTTGTCATGTGAATTTTTTCTAATAGACTTTTATCATAGTGGACAAGAAATGAAGCCACTGTCAATTCTTTTCTTTTTATAATTGTGATTTGAGCAAAAGTTTACAGAGCAGGTTGGGTTTTATGAATTTTTTTTTAAATAGACTTTCTTTTTAAAAAAATTGTAGGTTTACACGAAACTGTGCAGTAAGTGTGGGAGTTCCCACCTCCCACAATTTTCATTATCATTAACATTTTCCCGTGGGATAATGTATTTCTTATTATTGATGAACCAATGCTAAATACAGAGTTCAAGGTCTGCATTAGGGTTCATGCTTTGTGGGTATAATCCTATGGGTTTTGACAAAGGCATAATGTCATACATTCATCATTATGTTGTTGTTGTTTGTTGTTGCTATGTACTGTTGAGTTACTTGCAACTCATAGCAACCCTATGTACAATAGCCCTGAAATCTGCTCTATCCTGAGCCAACCTTATTGTCTCTGACACACCTACCCTCATTACCCCAGTCACTGAATCAATCCGTCTCATCAGGGGTCTTCCTCTCTTGCACTGTTCCTCTACCCTTCCAAGCATAATGTCTCTCTCCTTACAACATGTCCAAAGTATGTCAGACAAAGCTTCAGAATCCTCACCTCTAAGAAGCAGCCTGGTTTCATCCTTTCTATAATGAGCCTGTTTGTTCTTCTAGCAGTCCATGGTATATTCAATACTCCAGCCCCACAGCTCATTCTATCATCCCTAGTCATTGTCCAGTTTTCTTTCTTTTTTTTTCATTGTTCAGTTTTCTGACACATAGCAAGTAATTGCAAAGACTATGTTCTGAATCAGGTGCACCTTAGTCTCCAGACTGACATCATTGCTCTTCAGTACTCTGGAGAGGTCCCTGACAGCAGACTTTCCCAATGCTATTCATCTTTTGATTTCATGGTTGCTGTTACTAAGCGTGTTGATTGTGTAGCCAAACAAACTAAAGTTGTTAACAATCTCAGTCTCTTCACCATCAGTCATACATACACCATCCATCATGATGCTGCCAATCAGCCCAGTGGTGAGAATCTTTGTTTTCTTGATGTTGAGCTTCAATCCAT
This sequence comes from Elephantulus edwardii, assembly GCF_000299155.1. Taxonomy (NCBI): domain Eukaryota; kingdom Metazoa; phylum Chordata; class Mammalia; order Macroscelidea; family Macroscelididae; genus Elephantulus; species Elephantulus edwardii. The sequence goes on from NW_006399827.1 coordinate 10,572,739, forward strand.
ATTGAAGGTTACTTTCCTTGATCTTCTGTAGTGGGCACTTTCTGGAAAACTAGTTCAGTATTTCTTCCTTTTTGTCATTTTGCCATGAATTAAGAACCCCTCCTCTTCTGGGTGAGGAAAGGATCCCCAGCACAAGCCTTCCATTTATTTATGTCTAAATTGCCGTAATGCCTTTATCCTTCGTCTAGGTCACTGATTCCAAGGTTACACTAGTTAAGTTTTACAGGACAGCAAACCCATTTTGCAGAATTTTAAGTATAATTAAATCGCTTGCTAAAGTGAGGTGCCTGGCACCTCACTAAAGAAGAGGTCGCTGCAATAGTAATAATGATAATGGCATTGATACTGTTGAAGGAGATGAACTGAGCGTGGACTGTACCAAGAATCATTGCTTTTTGTTTAACAAAATGTTTGTATTCATTAATTATCTCAGTCCACTCTACATGGTGGGTATCATTGCAATTCTCTTTTCAAATGCAGGTTCTGAAAAGAGAAGTTTATCCAAGGGCATGCAGAGAGTAAAAACTGCCAAGTCAGTACTCATAATCTTTGTATTATCTCTGGTCAGCCATCTTGACTAGTTCTAAATGATTCATATCAAATGTTTGGGTCTATAAGCTTCAGGAAGGTGAATATGTATAGCTAAAAGGAATTTTTGTTGACCCTGGATGTGAATCCATTTCCTAACCCCCTTGGAAAGAATAATGTTGATATGTTAGTTGATTTTCATGTTCTGGTGGCCATTTTAAAGGAAAATCTAAGAGCAATCTTTTTTCTCCCCCACCCCCAACAGGAATAAACTGGATATCTTCCATCGCTTCCTTCCTACCTCATAACTTCAGAGAAATGGTTTGTTTCTTTTCATAATGTCTACAGTGTCCATAGTATCAACTGAAATGTTTGTTTTCTCAGCTATCCTGGTCTTGTAAATACCTCTCATTATTACCATTGAGGTCGACACTCTTGCCTTTTTCACCCTCCCTGTTAGAGCCCACTGTGCTGCTGACCACGACTTCTAGAAATAGTGGTGCTGCCTTGGGACACATCCAGTTGACCCACAGGCATGCCACTGTGGGTCCCTCACTTGACACCACCATCCGGAATTCTTCCAGATAGCACAGCAGCTTGAATGGAGGGAATGTGAGGGTGTTTCAAAGACAAATTCCTCATTTCTAAGGGCCCTAAATCCTTCTGCCTACCAACAAGCCTGTCTGGGTTCACTTTCAGCTCCAAAAAGAAAAGACAGGAACAGATCTGGACATGATGATTAACTCTGTCCTGAATGAATGAAAAGAGCAATTTCAGTTTCACTAGGTAAAGACCAGACCTCCTCCCACTTATGCCCGCCCAGAGCCCTGCCATCTGAGTGGTAAGCGGTTTCCTGCTACACTTTCCAGCCCAACTCAATCTGACTGGCAGGCACCAAAGTGAGCAAGACTATCCAACCTGCAAATCTTCCTTCCATCAACTTGTAGGGAAAAAGCATTTCCCCTCTGGTATACATTAATAAAATAAATTGCTATGCTCGATGTCAGGTTGATGAGCCTGAGAGTGGGATCCAGAGAGTGAAACTGGAAAGGGCAGGTGGGGAAGAGAGTTCTCCTGAGCACCTGCATTAAAACCACTCCAAGATGGGTCAAGAGCCTTTGAAGAATTTCCTTGAATGATGGCCTGCAGTGGACCTTGTGCTCCTCGTTAAGAGCCTAAGGACTGAAGTACCCTTTTCTGGTGCATTGTGGCTACTCTGTCTCTGCATGTTGTTGTTATGTACTGTTGAGTCGGAACTGACCCACAGCTGACCCTCCAGTGGGTTTTGAGAAGCAGTAAATTGCATGGGAGGAAACAGCCCGTCTTTACCCCTGAAGAAGCTGGTGGATCGAACTGTGCACTAAGCCACCAGAGCTCCCTGCAAATGGCGGGCCAAACTCTAAGAATGAGCCCTCACCCTGTCACCTGCCAGCTCACTGCCTAACTTCTCCACGAATGTGTTCCAAGATTTGTGCCTCACTTGTTCTTGCTGAGGTAGATCCTTGGTGACAACTCTGGTGGAGAGTGGAGCAGTGATGGGAGAGGTAAGAGGAGGGCTGAAGTCAGGCACCTACTTTACAGTGTTGACTCAGTTTTGCCTTATGGATTTTAATGGGATGAATTTCTGACTTTAGTGTCAGAGGATCTGGGGACACTGGAAGCCCACAGTAACCCTCAGACAAAAGACCTGGATTATCCAAGGTATTGAAAAGCCAGCGTCAAATAATTTGTGTCCAGCTGTGAATTGAACATAAGGTACACAAGACACACACCCCACCTCATTCCCCCTCTAGATTTGGCTTTCAGAACTCCTGACCCAGAGCTCTTTTCAGTAAGTCAGTCTAGACCTACCTAGATAGCAGGAGTCCCTGCTCGCTATTGGGCAGGCATGTGAAAACGTAATTTGTCACTTCAAACCCTCCTTTCCAGTTCTTTCCGGATGGCATTAAGAAGACAGAGACTTGGCAAGCTCTGGTGGCCTAGTGGCAAGAAGCTTCACTGCAATCCCAGAGATGCGCAGTTTGAATCCATCAGATGCTCTTCTGGAGAAGGAGAAGCAATCTCCTCCTGTACCAGTCAGATTTGATTTGACAGTACACACACACGCAAATAATAATAATAATTTTTTAAAAAGAAGATAAAGACTAGTCAGAGGCCAGTTTCCCTCTTGGTGGTTGTCAGATTGCCATAGATCAGAGCATTTCTTGCTTAAGTAAAAGATGTGCACTTTGCTGAAATGTGGCACCAGAGTTCACCTGCTTCCTCGAAGTTCTAAATCCCCTCTCACTTTTATTCCCCCAGTTACCAGGTTCAATGAGTCAAAATTCCTGAACAGCCGTTTCGGAAGTTGTAAGACTTTCCCCCCCCTGATAAGATAAAGTTAATTCCTGAGGAACAATTTCCTGTTAGCTTCTTTGATCTCAAAGAGAGATTTGGCTTCACGGTCCCTTGACTTGTACAGCGGCATCTCATACTCGGTGATCTGCAGTTGCCATGTTGAATTCTTTATAGTTTCACAACACAGACCCTGCATTTTCATTTTATGTTGAACTTTGCAAATAATGTAGCCAGTTCTGCCTAGATGTCATTCTAGTTGTAGGTTATTCATTGAAGAAGTGAAATGGCAGGCTAGCTTCCTAACTGTGCCTTCCTCTTGGCTAGTCACTTGTAAGGTTGCATAGAGCAGCTGTCTACCAAACGCTGGAAGGGAACATAGGATACATGTAGAGAAGCCACTGGAATAATTAAAAAAAAAGAAGATACATGCAGTAGTCCCCATGGGCTGCATGGTGGAGAAAGGCAGGTCCACAAGTAAGCCAAGAAATACCTTCACACCCAGATGGGAAAACCGGTGTGGTTTAATTGAAGATGATACATCAAGTTACAGGAAAAGGCAGAGATTTAACAGGTGATTATGATGTATGATCTGAAGTATAGAGTATATAAAGAAACAAAAACATACCTGAACATGGTCAAGACCTAAGGGGTAGTCCAATTTGACTGGATCGGGGGGGAAAAGGGAGGTGAAAAATGGAAAGCTCATTTAGATCATATTGGCAACCCAAATGTACTTTGGTGACATTGCTGTTACTGTTGTCATCATGACAATGAACCTGTCTGCATGGCTGTCTTACCACTAAATTGTACCATCTCTTTCCATCAGTATGTTCCCTGCTTTTAATGAGCAGTTAGGGCATAATCGCTATGATTTAGTCATTTTTACTAGATTACATAATAATATAGAGGCCTACCGTGCTGTCCTGTTGTTGATAAGTGCTGTCAAGTTGTTTATGATGCAGAGCAACCCTATGAACAATGGATCTGAACCTTACACTATCCTGTGGCATCTTCTTTATTTTTTATATCCTCAAGCCCACTGTCATAGTCACTGTGTCCATCTTGTTGAAGGTCTTCCTTTTTCACTGACCCTCTATCTTTCCAAGGACGACATCTTTTTCCAAAGACTGGCCCCTCCTAGCAATATGCCTGAAGTAGAAGAGATGAAACTTCATCATCTCAGCCCCTAAGGAGCACCCTGGTTGCATTTCCTCCAAGACATACTTGTTCTTTTGCAGCCCATGGGATGCTCAGTACTCTTCTCCAATACCATAACTCAAAAGCATCAATTCTTTTCTGTCATCTTTATTCTTGCCCAATGATGCATAGCAAGTAACTGAAAAGACTTCACTCAGTTGCACCTTAGTCTTTAAACTGACTTTGTTGCTCCTTAACACCATTTTCACCACTTCGGGTCTCATACTTTAGAAGAAGGATACTACTCATAAGTTAATCTCACATTTACTGCTAACGTCTTCAAAGAGCCCGTTTCCAAGCAGGGTCACATTCACATTTACCAGGAGTAGGACTTCAGCATGTTTTTTGAAGGGAATACAGTTCAGTCTATAGTAGTGTTAGAAAGATGACCTGGCAGTACATAGGAGAATGAATGGTTGGCAAGAGGAGAGACAAGGTGGGAAAGGCAGTCAGGGGCTTATGCAGTCATCTAGATTTCAAGCCCCTGGAGTGCTCTCAGGCTGGCTGGCTGTGGGAATAAAGAAGGAGTTAGATGGAGAAAATATTATAGAGCTGGGACACAGACGCATGGAAAGGAGAAGAAAAAGGAAGCAAGAGAAGTTGCTCTGGAAAAACTGTCCCTTTTCACCTTCTGATAGAAAATGGGGTCACCAAGAGCAGGAGCTTTGGAGGGATGACAGAGCATCTGAATCATAAAGCAGATGATGAATGCCTGTCCTTAGATGGATTTTATGGGGCAGCACTGAAGAAAATTTGTAACTAGAAAGAAAATTTTTCTGAAGTTCAACTTTGTTTTAAGTTCAAGTTTTAAATAGCCCCTTTGGACTGATAAGATGCTTCCTGTTCCTCACTCAGGCTTAGAACTATCTAGGCAGTTTCTGACACAGGTGGCCTCAGTCTGGGAAGGAGGCTACTTGGATGTAAAGCGCTCCCCTTGGAGATTCCAATGCACAGCCAGGTTTTGGAGTAATTTCCTTGGCTCACCCGGTACCAGATAGCCCCTGTTGTTGTTGTTGTTGTGTGCCCTATGTACAACAGCTCTGAACCCTTCTCTATACTGAGCCAATTTCACTCTCTCTGTCACACCTGCCCCCATTACCCCAGTCACTGAGTCACATCCCATCTGGGGTCTTCCACTCTTGCTCTATCCCCCACCCTTCCAAACATGATGTCCCTCTCCAAGGACTGGTCACTCCTTGCAACATGCCCAAAGTATGTGAGACGGAGCTTCAAAAGCCTTGCCTCCAAGGAACAGCCTGGTTTTACTCTTCCCGGGATGGACCTGAAATGCACATAATCTGTTTTTAGCTATTATCCTTTCATGACCTGTGGGACATAGATTTCTCACCAACATTTTCAGTTAGATTTCTTGGGAAGCTGCTATCTCTTGGTTCCAATATGTGCTGCCACATGGCGGGGACCTGCATAATCGCAAATTTGAAGAAATGGGTCTCACCCCGCCAGTCAAGAGTCCCCTTGGGACATAGTGTCCCACACAATTGTATCAACATCCAATTTTTAAAAAATTTGCCCTGATTTCAACATGCTTTCCATTACTAAAAACACCTGATACAAAAAATTCAAAGTAGAAAAGAGTTTTGTCATGAAAGTGTTAAACGATGATTTCAGGCCCCAGTTTTCCTTCCACCCTGGCAGGAAATGTAACTCGGGCAGACTGGCAGCTGTTCCAAGCATCCTACCCCTACCCGTACTGCATGATTACATGAGCCGAATGTAATAATTCACAATCCTTGTCTTTATAGCTGGCATGTCACTTAGCTTAATTACAGCACGCAGTGAGTGGCATTTCAACTCCAGGAATCTAAAAAAGCAATAAAATGGGTTTTGCAAATTGTTTGGAAGGCAATGAAGACCTTGGAATGGCAATTTGCTAAGCATTGCTTTCAATTATTTTACATTCTCCAGCCATGACTCGAAGTTATCAACTAGAAGCTTAGGAAAGCCAAGCGGGCAATGTGTCAGAGTTTTCATGACTGCTGAATGCACTGTGTGCTGGGGAGGTGGCTGGGGGGCTCCAGGAGCTGCTTGGGATAGGTAAGGACTGGATTCCTCCAAGCAGGTATACTTCCCCACCGCCCCCTGGTGATAATGCTTCCTTCATGATTTTCCCAGACCATGAACTCTGACTGGTCTGGAGGGACCTTCAGCAGGAGTCTCCTTGTCCTTTTAATTCGCCAATATTTACCCTGCCCAGGAAGCAAAGGGAAGAAATATGAAAAAGCAAAGCAAAATTCTTTTAAAATGTCAAGATTGGTGCCAGTTTCTCTGAGTCTCTGTCTGATTTGTTTTCTTGGTTTACTTCCTGGTTCCTTTTGTTGCTATGTGCCGTCCAGTCAGAACTAACTCATAGCTGACCCTTCAGGAGGTTCCCCCCTCAGAAGCTGTAAATCACATCAGAGGAGATTGTCATCTATCTCCCTCATAGCACCTGGTGGATTCAAACCACCTGCCTTTGGGTTGGCAACATAACTGTTTACCACTAAGCCACCTGAACTGCTTTGTTCCACTTAGTCTCCGGTATGTATTTCCTTCAGATGAACAGCCATTTCAAAGAGGAATATTATGATATCCCTATACCAGCCTGCTTTCCCAAACTAATAAAAAGGGACCCCCCCCTCCCCCACCACTGCTTTAAGAAGCAGAAGGGACAGAAAAGTAGATTGGAGCAAGCAGTCCAAAGCAGATCCCCCTTGCTGGGAGCACAAGGAGACTGATAACGGGGAGCAGAATGCCAGCTGCCTCAGCAGCCAGGTCAGGCAGGAGAGCAAACACCCAAATCCTGTTGGCAGAGCCAGCATGGCCTTCGTGGCATGGCCAAAGCAAACAGGGGCTGAGGCAGGCCGGCCACAACGGGCTCACATTGCCCTTAGATGTGGCTGACACCAAGGCAGCGGGCCGAACCTACGTGTCAGCGTACCAGTAGCCACGAGGATGTCCACCTTCAGTCCTGGGCATGGTCTGAGCTGGACCCCTGCGCTCCCTGCCATGTTATGTGCCATCAAGTTGCCCGCAACTCATAGCTACCCTATGTTCATTAGCTCTGAACCTTCCCCTACCCTGAGCCAATCTCATCATCTCCGACAGACCTAAGCCCATTTCTCCAGTCACTGAGTCAATCCATCTCATCCCGGATCTTCCTCTCCCTGACATAGCCTCCAAATAAAAGGTTCTTTCCATTTTATCCAAGCCAAAGAAAGACTGATAATGATAAAGCACAACATCTTTAACATATTCCTCACTGCAGTCCTGCAAGATCAGTATTGCCCCCATCTCACAGATGAGGTAACTGAGGCCAGAAACATGAAAGGCCGAAGTCTGGGGCCTCTGACTCAATGCTGCGTCCCTCTCCCTCTTCACCTCTCCCCACTCCTCACCCTCGTCAGTTCCTACAGTCCCTTCAAGGGACAGTTCTCACAGTCCACATGGATGCTTGGATTCTTTCCCTTCACTTCCCAGCTCAGGAGCAGAGGCTCAGACAAAATGGGGTTCAGTTTTGCTTCTTGAACCAAGAAATAGTTGACATCCCAGAATCTGTCTCACACACCCACCAACACAATGGAGGCCTGGTGAGGTGAATGTTTAGAAAGTTTCTCAATTATTTAACAATGGGGCTCTTTTTGTTTTAATCTCACCCTCCCCTCTTTCTTTAAATTCAAATTAACTACGTCATTCCCTCTTGTTTCCCCGTTGTAATCTGGTTGAGTTTGGGCATAGTCTGAATAGGCCCCTTATGACCTACAGCCCCTTGGTGTCTCTCGGGCCCAATGTACCCGAGGAAAATTTATACCCCTTTGCTGCCAAGCTGAGCCCTTTGTGGTATTTCTCCGAGAGATGCACAGTAGCTATATTCATATCTGATCAAAGGAGCAGGCTTTTACTGAGAAATGAAAACTGTGGTGTTGGCTCAGATGTTCCCTTCTGGGTTCCTGTTCCTCAGCAGATTCCCTGATGGTTTGAAGGGTCTTCTCCAACCTGCCTGCTTGAGGGGATAAAAGGATAGAAGGAGGAGGAAGGAGGGTTTAAAGGATATCCTGCTGCCTCTGATTCCATCAAGCAGCCTTTTCTTTCTTTCCCCTGCGCTATGTCATCTGCTTTGCTTCTGGGGACTGTGCAGGGAGGTGGTGGCCATTCCATTTGGCTGAAGGTGAAAGTCTCTGGAGGGGGCACTTAGAGAGCAAGTGGAGCTGGGTGTCCCAGGGAAGGACTGTGAGGT
>NW_006399827.1:10581134-10582578 GCF_000299155.1 Elephantulus edwardii
CTGCTGTCTGGGCTCCGATGGAGGAGGGACGTAGGGGTGCAGGAGAGAGGGGAGAAGCCGGTTGCTCCAAGAAACCTTAAAGAGTACCGCTGAGTCGGGGTACTGGGTTCCTCTATCCTGGGCAGAGAAACGTCCCAGTCACAGGACCATTACTCTGGCGTTACAGCCACTGGCAGGTGCCCCAGGAGCCGCCTACACAAACTCTCCCTGAGGGGTGCTTGTCTGGCGCCAGGTCTGGGGCCTCAGTCAGCTGACCGAAGGGTTGTTTGGGGAGAAGCTGGCCCTTTGCCGCATCCAGGTCAAGAAGGGATTGTCCAGGCTGGAAGAACGAGGCTAGAGAATGAGGGGATCGCCCTGCAGCCCGCAGCAGAAGCCCTCTGGGCTGGGCCGGCCTGGCACCAAGCTCTTCCTTCTCGCTCCTCTGCTGTCCTAGCCCAGGCGGCTCCGGCTCTAAAGCCCAGTAGACGTAGATGAAAAGCTTGTTTCTGAGCTTGTGAAGTCTGCCTTCCTCCGGCCTAGTTAGGAACCTGCATTATTGCGGCTTAGTGGTGTGTGTTAACGTGCTTTACATGCATTACTGTGCTCCAAGCCACCAGAATGAAGAGGGTGCTCTTCTGTTTACAGGTAGGGGCACTGGACCCAATAAACAAAGGAAACCAGTGTATGGCCTTAACTCCAAGGCCATGCACAGCCTTCATTTCCAGAGTGTGTAAACTTGAACTTGGTGCTCTGGAGTTGTTTCTAGTGGAGATCAGCGTAAGGTCACCCACTTGAATAGAGCTAATCCACCTTGTGATTGAGTTCATAAGGACTCCTGAGAAAGTGGCCCCAAAGTTGTAGAACTGAACATTCCCCCCCCCCCAAGTCATAGGTCGAGAAGATCTTCTCATCCCCTGGGCCAGGGGAGCTTACTACTAACTAGGCCATTCTCTTGAATTATTTTTGTCTGTAAGGACAGTGGAGAAAGCATATCACCACTCAGGGGAACTTCACAGTCTAAGAGCCTTACATAGAAGGTGACCCCTGAATGTCAGAAGAAAGGGAACGAGTTCACTCCCTTCCCACCTTCTTTCCTTCCTTCCATGGGGTCGGTGGAGAGAAGAGTGGCCTTGTCCTCCCTATCCCTTTGATGTGTTTCTCAGTTGCTACAGTCACTTGATCAGGACAGGGCAGAAGGCAAGGGCTTCTCTGGGACACCTGTGATTGGAACCAGAGCAGAGTCTAAAGAGAAACTAAAGCTGGAGGGACATCTTTGTGGTCACTGCAAGCTGCCCTGTGCTGCGCTGGGCTTTGACAGGAGAATCCTGAGCTCTGCAGATACTGTCCTCCCGAGTTTAAAGAGGAGGACATTATGATCAGGAGACAGCCTGACACTGGACCAGAGGCAGAGGCCCACGCTCCGTTTGTCTGGAGCCCTTGACTCAAGAGCAGCTTTTTTTTTCTA
>NW_006399827.1:10584888-10635133 GCF_000299155.1 Elephantulus edwardii
AATATTGTTTTGGAAGTCTTAGCAATAGCAATAAGACAAGAGAAGGGAATAAAAGGTATCCAAATAGGCAACGAGGAGGTAAAATTATCCCTCTAAGCTCAAGAGCAGCTTTGAAGTAAAAGTAAGAGAGGGGGCTGCCTCCACGCAGTCTTCAACATTAAATCTGAGAGCCATTGCGCCCTAAAGTTCACTGACGTCTCTTCTCAAGGGGGTGAGGCTTTCTCCTCTCTTCCTGGGCAAAGTCGCCGCCTTGTGCCCTTATCCCTCGTGGATGGGGATGTGCAGTCTTTCAGATGACAGTGAAAATGTGACCTCGGTGGCTGCCTCCCCACATCCCTTCCCACGCCTCCCCCAAGGCTCAGAGCATGTGTGTACCTCCTAGGGCTGTAGTATTTTGCCTTTTAATCTCCTGTGAGAGAAATAAGGCCTGGGGGATGCGCTTTCCCCAGCCTGGGCCTCCCGCACTGCTTCTCCGCAGGAGAGATGGTTTGAGAAGCCCTGTCCGTCCTCCCCCGTCCTGCCCGCCCCCCCACTCCCTCCTTCGCCTTTCTCGTCCCACCAGTTTGCAGGGCTCAGAGGATGTTTACCCTCCGGAGCGGGGCCCGGATGGCGCTGAGGTCATGAGCCTGATTCACCACCAAGACGAGGGACCCCAGTGTGGACCCCACCCAGCAGCGGGAGCCTAAGGCAGAGGGAGTGAAAATCTCGACTTAAAATCCCACCCCACCCAGCCCATAAACTCCTCAGCTACCCCGACCAACACCACCACCGCACCCCCCACCCTCCTCGCCAGCCAGGCCCCGAGGCACGTAGAGCCTGAGGGGGCCTGGAAAGGGGCCCTGGATGCAGGCCTGTCATGACCGCCACCACCAAAGGATTGAGGTTCGGTTCTGTGGACAAGGGATCCCAGTCCTGCGCTCCACTCTGCTCTCAGTTCACTTTCAGAATCTGCGCCAGAAATGCTTGCTTTCGCTTCCTCGCCTCCCACTAAACGGCCTCTCACTTAGAGGGATGAAAGGTGCAGAGCGCAGGAGAGAACCCCAGAAGAGAGGTGAATCCCAGGGTGAGAGAGGGGAAAGGGAAGTCTCCAGGAACCCTCCCTTCCCTTCAGAGCCGGTGTGTGTGTGTGTGTGTTCGTATTCATCACCTGGGGCCTAAGAAGAGGGAAGCGTCCTCGGAGGGATCTTTGGGGAGGTCCGGCCCCCAGGCAACGCCGCACCTGCAAGGCTGGGGCCCGGACAGCGGCGGCATCCGCTCGGCCCCGCCTGACCCCGACTCACTGATAAGCCCCCAGACAGCCAAACATCGTTAAATTCTTTGCTTTTCTAGGCTTCTCTGCCTGTCCTTTCCCCGACCCAAGCTAGGAGGTCGCTGGGGGTGTGTGTGTGCACTTCCTCCCGGGAGCTGGATTCAAGCGTGCGGCCCCAGGATGAGAGGCCCACTTCCTGGGACAACCAAGTGTCCCCTCACTTTGCCCACTTAGACGCCACCTCTCAGAAGCTTCAGGAAACCGTAAAAATCCAACAGACAGAAAGGGGACGTTGATGGCAGAAGATGTCAACAGTGATTCCAGAAATGAGCGCTCAGCAACCCCCCCATCTAATCTGACGATGGAGAGAGAATTATACTGGATATCGAAATTATATTCTGTCAACTTTCCTTTTGAGGCCCTTGTCTCAGATGGCATTGACTTTTTTTTTCTTTCTTTCTTTCTCTTTTTTTTTTCTTTCTTTTTTTCCCTGTAGGTTTTCTTTTCACGCTATTGGAAAATGTTTCTCACACACACAGGGACTTGATTTTTATCCTTTCCTTGTCACGCACTTCTGGCTATATCTGCAAGGCTATTTATGCAGTGGGGTCGGGCTTCCCGGTTTCATACCATTTTGTCTCTCATCATCCTTACAGTTTCGGGCTTTAGCCCAAATCTCCGGTCCACCTTGAGCTGATTCTGTGTATGATGCGAGATGAGTATTCTGCTTTCGTTTTCTGCACGTTGATATCCAGTTTTGCAGACATTTGTTGCGAAATGATGTTCTAAACGTCCCATTTTCCTTTGCTCTTCTAAACTTGCTCATAGCAAATAGGGGACACACACACACACACACACACACACACACACACGGTCTACACTGAAACAACTGGTTGCTTGGAGACATCAGGGTGATTGAGTTGCCCCCCTAGTAGCACTGAGCCTGGACAAAGCCAGTGCTGGTTGTGACCCCAGGTTCGTAGACCATCTGTCCAGGGTGGAGGGAGCCACCATCACAAATCCAGCCTCTTATTCCCACAGCTGCTGCCCTCAGGTGCCCACTGTTTCTAGCAAGACTGGTTTCATCACAGATCCTTCCCCCAGCCTTTGCCTCAAGATCCCCGTCCAGGAAGCTTGGCTGGTCCCTGAAAGGCTGTATGGTGAGTGGTTGGGAAGTAAAACTCCAGGGCAGAGTTCTAAACTCAAGAGTGTGGTTTACACCAATTCAAGTAAATATTTGAATACATTTTGGTTCCCTGAGCCCAAGAAGTTAAATATCAGGAATCAGATCAAAAGACTTCTCCTGAGATTAGTCTTCTAATAAAAATAGTAGACTAATAATTTTTTTAAAAAATTGTTATTTTAACCAAAGTTTACAGAAAAGTTGGATTTTCATTCATTCATCATTGCACATTTTCCTCCCGAACACCTCCCCCGCCCCAGTCCACTTTGCAATGCACCTCTTATCCTGATAATCATGATTTTATTTTATTATTTTTTAGTGAAAGTTTAACTCCAACCCTTACAACTCTGAAGGGGTGAAAATGAAGATCAGGGAAAGTCTTTTGGGGATTTGCAAACCAATATAAAATAAAAAGGAGGGGAAGTATATTGGTGTTTAAGCATCAAGCACCACCTGGAGGCAGCCAGCTCGGACTGAATCTTCCACGTCTGGAGTTGTTGGTTGGTTCCTGGCGCACCGTCAGTGCTCACGAACTGTTAACCATGTCCTCTCTTCACTTAGGGAGACTGCCCGTAAGCGTGAAGCTCTGTTAAGTCCAGAGTTCTTCTAATGAACTACCTTTGTTTTTGCAGTTTCTTGTCTCTGTCTCAGATAAATGAGCTCAAATTGTTTTATATTCCAAAGAATTACTATAATTGGTGGATCTGGGACTGAAGAATAAACCTCCAATAAAGTACTGGCTGAAAGCACCTTGATCAGCAAAGGGAAACCTATTGCAGTTGCCAAGAGCTCTGTCTGTAACTAACCTGAGACACGAAGGCCACGTTTAGGCTTTTTGAGCTTCAGGCTGGGAGTGCTGGGATCCCGTATCTCACTTTCAATTTAAGGCTTTTGCAGTGCCTCTGCCCTCGATCTTCTGAAGCGCCCGTTCCTTTCTGATATCAAGCCCTATTCCTGCCTGGTAGAAGCTCCTGTCTCAGATTGGGCTTTGTTATCCATCCATAAGCAGAGTGATCACTAGTTCTTGGCAGCAGGTAGAGATACTGCCTTGCCTACTCCCTGTTCACAGACACTCATAGATCAAAGCCTCCAGATTGTCACCTCTCTGCTGGAGGAAGGGGTAAACGCTGGGCCACCTGACAGATGCCTGAAGGTCCTTTGTCTTACATCTCACCCAGTTTTCTTGTCATTTTTTGTCAAGTGCTTGGACTGAGAGTCTGGTGATCTAGGAGCTAAGCATCTTGGGGTGTTCATGTTGGGCTGGTCTGAAGCTTAGAGAAAAGGAGGCCTTAGTGGGCACTGGGGCTGAGGGCTTGGGTTCCTCCAGCGTTCAAGCCATTTCCATCACAGCTCTGCGGAGGACTTTTCCATGTCTTATAAGCTAAAAGAGCTTCAGAAAAATTGAGAACATGATAAAAAAACAAAAAAAAAACAAAACCACCACCAAAAAACAAAAACCACTATAGAACTTTTTTCTCTCTCTCCTTTCCAATAAAAGTGAAAACCCATGAGAGGAAACCCAAGTGGACAAGAGTGAACCCAGATTCCACAGCCCTCTATCCAGGACATGATTGTCAGAAAAACACCAACACATATAGATTTTTCACACATATACTTTTTATTAATAAGACAAATAAAAACAACTACGACAATGTTCTCTTTTTATAAAAAAAGCTAGTTAGAAACTTTAATTCAACCTCAAATAAGAAAGAAAAAAATCAGTTAGAACATTAGCTATGTACTTTATTTTTTTAAAGTACTTTTTGAGCGGTGTATGGAGAAGACAAACTACACATAAACCTATAAATATTGTCAACTTCTAAAAAAATTAAAAATGCACAATTTTTTAATGATCCACACCTAAGAACATATCATATGTAACTACTTATATGTGTATATGTAACTGAATAAATTGCTTGGATAATAAAAATAATAAAGGATAAAAAATTTAAAAGGAAACATTCTAAACTTCATCAATAGTTAATTCACCTAGTTAATTAACTGATGAGCTATTCACTCAATAAAATACCCTCCAGTCATTTGCAAAGAGCAGGCACTACAGCTGTCACTAAGATGTGTTACTTTTTAAAATAAAAAGGATAATATCTAATTGTGTAGGTGCTATGCTGGCATTTGCATTAGAAGGATGTATTTGCAGCACAGAAGAGGAAGACCTCGGATGAGGTGAATTGATACAGTAACTGGGGCAATGAGGGTAGGAGTGTTGGAATCAGTGAGACTGGCTCAGGACAGGGCAGGCTTCAGAGCTGCTAGATACAGGGTCATAATAGGTTGCAGGCAATTCTACGGCACATAACAACAACAACATTTATCTACATCTCTGTAAAGAAACAAGGACTCTGAGAACAGTGGTTGCTCCGTGGAAGGGAAATTTGGAATGAAGGTTGTAAAAAACCTTTTGATGTATGTCCTTTTGTAATTTTAAAATTCTTTGCTTTAGCATTTGTCATCTATCTTTTCTGATACTCGGTATCAGAAAGTTATTTCAATAATGCTGATTTTCATTTTGTAAGTGCAAGTTTGTTTTGAAAATACAAAGCCCCCAAATCAAGCTTGTTTAGATTGGGACCCACAGAGACTGTAGGAGGGAGCGGAAGTGTGGCACAGGACGTCTTGTGATACAGGCTGTGAGCTTTCTGGAAGCGGCTGATACAGCTTCCATTTGAAAGGCTGACTTTTCTGTCCGTAGCCACAGGTTTAACCACTGTGCCACTAAGGATCCTTTTGAAAATATAGAGTTTAAAAATGGACTCTGTGTTCCTCCAGATATTAAAATCTGGTCTACACATTCTTTATAACGTAACTAAAATGTAGATGTTCCTCTGGTAACTAGAATAAAAACCCATCTGTTGACTTGGTAATTCGTTTTAAGCAAAAAAGAAAACCTTAGAGTGTTACGTGCTTTTTGTTGTTGTTGTTCCCCAAAGGCGAGTTTGCCTTAATTGGGGGAGAATGAAACCAAAGGAGTTGCTTAAACCAGTAGTTGAAGTAACACAATTGTATTCGTGGTGGAAAACAAAACAAAACAAAACACCCCAAAACAAAACAACCAAAAAAATCCCAACCACCACAAAAACTTTGTAATTCTCAACTCGATCTATACCCTGGGACTCCCTCTGAAGAGTGAAGTAGGGGGTTTCTGGAAACAATTCAGAGAAAACATTAAGCCGAATTCAAATCGTTCTTTTCCAAGTTGAATCATTTTTGTTTCAAGTTGAAATACTGTTGTTAGTTCTAGTCTACAGGGTCGCCTAGGAATGTGGATTTCAGACCTTCGTGCCCTGAGTGGCTGACAGTGCTTATCTGATAAAATAAGTTTCTGTCCCGGTGACTTGGCAGGGGGGCCCGCCAACCTGGGTCTTGGGTTTTCCCTAGAGGACACACAGAAATCGCAATCTTCATGGAAGTAAATACTACTTGAGAGAAATATCCCCCTCTGCTGCCTCTCACCTCCCCAGGACGGGAGACTGGGACTCAGAACGCAGGGCAGAGGATGAGTAGGGTCGTCCCCTCTCCCGCTGGCGCTTCGGACCATCTCGCGGGGTTGGATGTATCCCTGCTCCTTATGGGCAAGAGAGCGGTCCCTTGTGTGGGGTCCTGATGAAGAAATCAGTGGACCAGAGAATTCCAAGCTATTTGCACCGAGCTACAGGCTGGAATCAAACCTCGGGTGTGAAGGGGGAGGCCCACGGAAAGCGCCTGTTGTTTTTCCGCTTTCATTGCTTAGTTTGGGGCTCTTTCTGCTGCCTCTGCAGCGATGACTCCAGTCCTTTTCTACGCAGATACCACAGGGGTCGACACCCCCACATGCACACCTTTGCCCAAATCTTCCCTTTTCCTGCCAAGACTCCAGCTTCAGTTGTCTTCTGAATTTACCACCTCAGAAATTAAGAGAAACGGAGGGGAAAGGAGGGAGGGAGGAAGGGTGAAGGATGAGAGAGAGAGAGAGACAGAAAATATTGCCAGAATTCGGTGCAGAAGATAGGAAGATGTTGGAGAATGGTGGTTTTGGGGTCAGTGGGCTCGTTGGCAACCCTGGGGAGGCTGTTATTTGTGAGAGAAGGGCAGCCCAGGACAGGTGTGGGAAAGATCCGGGTTACAAGAGGACAAGACCACCCCACTGCCAGGAGGCCCCCAAAAGACTTCTTTCCAGAGTATGAGCTTGGAAGCCAGGGCACTCTCCTCCCCCTCCTGCGCTCCCTTCACCCATCCAACCAGGCCCAGGCTCCTGGCAGCCAAAGAGAAACCTTGCAGTAAGACTTAGTTCCCACAACAAGACTAGAAAGATCTCCCAAACATTATGGGACATTATAAACCCGCAGCCTCTCAGCGTTCCTTCCTCCGACAGTGCTGCTCACCCTCCGCTCCCTCCCTCCCCGTATCCCGTTGTTGTTGTCCTTGTCAGGTACCCATACAAAGAGATGTGGCCAATAATAGTAAGATGTGTATATTAAGTTCAAAGGGGGAAAGACAGGGGAGTAAGGGAGGCTGAGAGTGGGGCTGGACGAAGTGGGGAGTGGGGAATCACTGGGTTTGGTGGGGGAAGGGAGGAGGTAAAGGAATTAGGAAAGATCCAGTGGGGACCTGAAAAGATGAGGTTGATAGTGGGCATAGATCAAAGGTGATTCAGTTTATTTTAAAAGGTGATTAATTTTAAAAAATACAATTTATGGGAATGATCATATGGAACACAATGTGAATGAAGGAATGTGTGAAACACAACGTACATGAAGGAAACACAATGTGTATGAATTTTGTATGCAAATCAGTATTTTTTAAAAAAAAGAGAGAGAGAGGAGAAAGAGATGTGGCTGAAAGTGACTGGTGAGGTGGGAGAATGCTGGGGCTATTTGCCCACACACTCTAGTAAATGTGTAAATGTGGCTCTGACATTGTCAAACAAGAAGAGGTAGCCAAGTGTAAGATTAATAAGAAAGTAAAAATTCATTATGGGCCTTCCAGGTTGTGGGTTAGTCAGCTTCTGGGCCTGTAACCTGACTTCCTCCCCACCACCCCAAGGAGTTGAGATTAGAGTTACTCACTCTAGATAGTTTTTTTTAACTAAAAACCCCACTTTCCCTCTCTGTAGAGGTGAGAGATTCCTGCTTCCCTGGGGATGCTCAGCCCTCTGTCTGAGGGCTCTGCTCCTAGGTCAGGCAAAGGGAACTGACTCCCAGGCAGTGGTTAACCCCAGGAGAGTGAAAATCCTGGCCAACCAAATATTGTTCATGAAGAAAAGCTAAACAATGGCTGATTTCTCCCAGAATTGGCAGCACTGACTGGTTGTTTTGGCATCTTATAAGACCAACCGAGCGGTGCTGAGCTCAGTGATCTGTATCTATGTGAGCACCATGTTCTGGTTGCTCCTAATGCCAGCTACCCTCTCCCTCCAGTCCAAGTCATACACCAGATACAGCCTTCTGCTCTCCAGGACATCCATTGGCTTTCTAGCCCTCTTCTCTCACTTGTGGTCTATCAGGCTGCAGTGGTTTCTCTGAGGGAGATTCCTCTGGCCTCAGTACCTTGGTTTTGGTGAAGGAATTAACAAGTCTACTCCTCTGTCTGCATGTGGATGGATGGCAGCATATGAGCTGTTTCAGATGCCTCCCAAAGCACCCCCACCACCTGCACTTATTAAATTCCCACACCCTTAGAAACAACAGTGCATTGCTTTCCTTCTGAGACTGAAAATTCCAGTAATTCAGAGAAAGGAAGAGGGTTTCATTTTATTTCTGTTTAGAGTCTCCTCAGCTTGGCCATGACTGGCCTTTTCCCCAGACTGAGATATAGACTTTACTCATTATTGGGTGGGGGTGTCCCAGGGAACTATAGGGACCAAACCAGCAGGACCGGGCTGTGGGTCCTAGAGAGAAATGAAGGGCATTTGGAATCCTATCTCTCAGTTACTAATAAGAAATTAAAAAAGGAAATGAGAATGAAAAAAAAATCTTCAAAACTGGCTCAAAATAGGAGTCAAAAGGAAAAAGACATGCAGCTGTCCTTCAATCCTTTATTTCTTTCTTCAAGGACCTCAACCCCCCCTCAGTGTCAGAACCCACCTGTATGAAGCGGGAGTCTCCCACCTCTTCTCTGGTCTATGGCTGAACATTGAGGGGGAGGAATGAGTACTCAAAATTTGCATTGGGTTTCCTTGCCTCTGGTATCTGGGGGGAAAGCCTGGCAAAAAAGTGACACTGCCCAGAGCAAACAGGCTACCCATTCTGCATGAGAGTTAGCTCCCCAGACTCCAAAAGTCCCAAAATGTTTTAAAACACTGTAAAGTCCTTGATGATATGAACCCGGAGTACTCATCTCAAAGCTTGAACATGATGTCCTCGCACAGGAAGTAATTGAGTTGAAGAGAAAACGTGGATTACAAGGACTGTCTCTCAAAACTCAAGGTAAAGAACTAGGATAGCTCTCCGAAGAGGTGGCCACTTAATAGCAGGCTGGTGTCTTATTGCAAAAGGGGAAAGAATGTCCTTGGAATATTCCAAAACATCAAATTTAGCATTTGTTTTGTCTAAGGAGGGAATTGCCTCAAAAGATTTTAGGCTCAACTTGAAGAAGCCAAAAAGTCTAGAGCAGAACTGAACAAAAATATACATAACACTCAGAAGCCATCGAAAATCAGAATCTGAAAATAAAAGTCATGGTAAACTAGAGAAAATCAGACTGAAAATTAATCAAGAAATGTATCAACTCCACAATGCCTCTAGGGGGATGTATGACCTGAAAAACAGAACACACAAGATAAAATGGTATATAGATTGAAGGTGTCCCCAACTCCTAGGAAATGAACATAGATGGTGATCCCTCATCCTGACAGAAGTTTGTTTTGTAGATGTGGGACCTTTTTAAAGTAAAACAGGAAGGAAAATTTGGTTTTGGAAGGAGAACTAGACAAGAGCAACCTCTAGCTGCTGGGTAGAGATCAGGACCTGAGATAACGATAAATCTTGAATGATTAAACTTGAATTTCAGGAGCCCCAGCAGTGGGAGGAACAGCGGCTGTCTGGCTAATGGAAGTAAGACACAGCATGAGATTCTACTTATGTAGTGAGACGGCTTCACAGGCCTTCTGCAGAGACTGCAGCACAGTCTCTCTCTTTCTCCCTCCCTTCCCTTTCTCCCTCTCCTCCCTCCTCCCTCCCCGCCCCCTCCCCCTCTGTGTGTGTGTGTGAGACAGAGAAAGAGAAACACAAGGTTTTCTGAAAAACATAATTTACTAAATCACCAGTTGAGAAGACAAGACCCTCCCTCTCAATACCTCTCATGGGTTGAGTGAGGTCTATTGAAGACAAAATCCCACTTCTATCTCACCCAGGATCTTCAAAAGATAAACATAAGTCTCTAGATAAGATCATAAGCAGCCCCTGTTTATTCAAGATGGATTATGTGCAATCAGTTTATGAGGGAATTGTGTTTCACGCATGAGTCACCTTGAATAACCCAGCAATTAATTAAAACCATGTCCTACAGGACAGAATTTATTACGTTCACTGTCTTTTTATGAGTGAGGTGTAGTTTGGAAATGAACTCTGTGAGGGCTCTGTCTGCACTGTATTTGGCACTGCATCGATTCACGGAGATTGCTCTCATGGGGTCCCGGAGAATGTGCTGCGATGCTGGGGGGGTGAGGACACCTTGGGTGGAGCCAATTTCTTGATGTTCAGTTGGGCCACCTTCAGCTTTTGTACCCCAGGGCCCTAAGGTGTTTTGCTGTTCCTCTTGGAGACAGTCTGGGACTTTGAGGGCAGTTGGTGCACCCAAGTTGGAAACATTGAAGAGAGAGGGTGAGTCAATGGGTGTATCAGTGTGAGTGAGCCCAAGAGCAAAATAGAATCTGCACTCCAAGCTCAGCGTGTGTGTGTGTGTGTGTGTGTGTGTGTGTGTGTGTGTGTGTGTGTAACAGGAGTGATGTGCCAGGGCTGTTCTTCCAAAGAGCAGGATGCCAGCAGACTGTTGTCTCTCAGCAGAATTCTTCACCTCCT
Source organism: Elephantulus edwardii (assembly GCF_000299155.1). Lineage (NCBI taxonomy): Eukaryota > Metazoa > Chordata > Mammalia > Macroscelidea > Macroscelididae > Elephantulus > Elephantulus edwardii. Next base: position 10,595,336 of record NW_006399827.1, read on the forward strand.
CCTCAGATTCCACCAACTATGGAGGAAAACAGCAATTTCACTACATCTCGATCACTACATTCATTGATCTCATCATGCTTGTTTCCAGGAGCCCTGTGAGGAAGGGTAGGCAGACAAATCACTGTCAGTTTACAGATAAGAAAGCTGAGGGTCAAAAAGATGAAAAGGTCAGTTCAAGGACACACAGCTGGCCATGAGACAGAAGTCCAAGCTCCTTTTGTTGATGATGCCTCAAGTGTAAGAAGTAATAGGAGATGGCAGACCTATGCTGGCCTCTCTACCTCAGGACAGACCACGCTTTAGGGTTGATTCACTTTGGAAGGAAGCATGCATACCTCTGGAGGCCTCTCCAAAGCAGGAGTTAGTCCTGTCCCAGATGAAGCAATTTTGTATTTAGATCTGCCTGGAACTGTCTGTTCAGTCTCTAATCCATCATTGTCAGATCAGAATTAATCGATAGTTGATAGTTTGAGTTTTCAGAGATGACACATTCTCCTCCCAGGGAGCAGCTGGTGGGTTCAAACTGCATGCCTTAGGGATTGCAGCACAGCTTCTTATCTCTGGGCCACCACCAGAGCTTCCCATTCAGTCTCCAGTCTTCCTGAAAGCTTTTGCCATCGAAAGACCCATCAGAGGATCCCATCCTAGGCCAGAAAATGAGAGAGCCGGGTGGTCCCCCATTCCCAAAGAAATGGAACAAAAGGGAGTTGAGAAGTGCCCTATGTGAGGGTGGGGGTGGAGGGCTTGCCTACCTGGCCCCGCTCCACTTCCTTTGAGAGGAAGCAAAGGGAACAGAGCCGCTGTCTGTCTGTACCTGAAGGCCTCAGCCAGAGGATAAGCAGAACAGAGACCTGTAGGAACAAGTTCTTTACAATCAATATTTTGAGAATTTATTTTATCTGGATTTTTAAAAACAAATATAACATGAAAAATAGGGGAAAGAGAACACATTATATGTTGTGAGAAAGTTAAGAGACATGACCACAATTAATAATACATCAACTTTGTGTAGGTACTGGTTTGAATATATTATAATTAAAAATCTGTATACTAAATTATATATATTTATATAATAAAGACTTTTCTGAGCTTTGACACAACTTAGGAAATGAAAATATAGGTCATATTAAAGGATTTTGGGGTTGCTTTTTTTTTTTTTACTGTGGTTAGAAGTTCTGTTCGAAAACTAAAGCCTATCTCCTCATCTCTTAAAAATTAAAAAGGAAACTTTTTAGGTAATCTGATGTCTGAGAGTTGTGAAATATTCTCTTTCGTTGCATCAAAAATACTCTCTCAATGCCATCGAGTCAGTTCCAGCTTCTTGCAACCCTCCAGAGGGTGTTCAAGTCCGTAAATCGAACATGAGAAGACTGTTTTCTCTTGCTAGTGGATTTGGACCGTCTGAGAAGTACAACTTTTAGGCTGGCAGTACAACCCTCTGCAGGCTACACCACCAGAGAGCTGCTTTTTAAATCCTCTCGCAAAAATGAAAATAAAACAAGTGTTGGGGAAAGACAGATAAAACAAGCCTAAATATGAATTGAGAAGCGTGAATACAAGAGTATATAGACACTCGATACATTCCTCTGTTAACTTTGGAATATATTCTAAAAATATTTGAAATTCACTATTCGAAAACAAAACAACAGAGCTGTGGGTGCACTCCAGAAAACATTCACACACGTTCCTACCCTCCATACTCCACTTTCCATTTTCAATAATGCCTTAGGATCATCCATGGAATTAGTTGACTATCTTCAGTATTCATCAAATAGCCGTCTTTCCTCAGCTGAGTGGCTGGAAAGGTGATGCGGTACTAGGTTAATTCAATTAATTCTGTTTCTTCTGTCTTCCTGATGTCAGTGTGGACACGGGGCCACCAGAGCCTGCAAATTGTGGCTCTCCATGATTCCATTGCAGAAGTCCTCCAGCCTCAGCTCGGCTGTTATTCACAGGGACTTGGCCTTAGAAGCGAAATAGAATGGAAAAGGGGAGAAACTGTAGGGTTGCTGAGGAGAGAAGCCAAAGCGCATTACTCTTTGGGGGAATCACAGGTTTTAAAAGTGAACGTGCATCAGTGTGCTTCCTTTACTTAATGGTTAATATCTTGATGTCCTTTCATATTTCCCCAAAATCTTGGGCCTGTTTTTTTTGTATCAGCTTATACCTTCTGCGCAAATTTATGTCTTTTTTTTAAAAAAAAAATTACAAACGACTTTTTAAAGAGGGATAAGAGTGACCAAGAGTCTGAATTTTGGTGCTGGAAAGATTGGTGTGAAAGTCCAAGTTTCATCATGTATATGTCTATAAATTGAACAATTAATTGCCTAAATGTCGATTTTTTCATCTACAGAGGGAAGTCACAATTGCTTATAATGTGAGGATTAAGGGAAAGGTAAGTGCCCTGAACGTCTCTCTCTCTCTTTCTCTCTTTCTCTGGGCTTGGTGAAGGCAAGGACTATAGATGGAGATGAGAAGGGACAGCCGTCAAAGGAAGAGATGAGAGTAAGAGTCTGCTGGTCCGAGGTGCCTGGGCCACCGCCCGACGCACTAAGCGGGTTTTGATCCAACGGAAATGTCCACCGGGTGATCGCTGGTTCAGCTTTAAGAGTGGGATCTTTGGAGGGTGGCATTCATCTACTGACACCGTGGAGGACTGGCTCTGGGTGGGCGGAAGGAAAGCGGTTGGGAAGAAGCACCCACGCCCTTCAGCTGGCCTCTGAGTGGTTAGAGACCTCACCCTCAGCAGACAGGCCATTTATCTGAGGCTGTCAGGTAAACCTACGTCTTCAATCCCCTTACTGGGAGTGGGAGGATCTATCAGACCAGGTCTTGAAGAAGGGAAATGAAGCAATTCCACAAAGCAGAGAAAATCCATAGATTGCCCTTGTTCTTGAAGAAAAGTTGGGATCCCTGTGGTTCCTATGAATTCTGCCACCTGCAAGCCGCCTGGTGTAGGCTTGGTATACTGTTCAAGGTCTCTCTTTGTGTCACCTAGTCCAAAACTTGACCTGTGCACCAGGAGTTGGTGATTCCAGAAATGACAAAACAAAACAAAAAACCAACACAAAATAACCTCCACAAGATGGTAATGGGCATGGGGCAAAGGAGGAAGAACTTGCAGGTAGAAATGGTGAGGGAATTCCAACACAGAAACAAGAGGAACACTCCTAACTGCCTGTTACACACACAAACACACACACACACAAGTGCGATCCCACCCCCTGAGGTCTGGGCTTAGTTGTGCCAAGTTCCAAGGGTGGCAGAAGGGGTGGAGGGAATGAGGAAATAGGATCTGCTTCCCATCGCTCTTCCCCAACACCAACTATACAGACCTCTGCTAGGGAATATAATTTCTAAAGAAACTTCCAGCCTAGTACACTTCAAGTTTGAGAAACTAAGAACCTTGTAGAGTTGAGGAGTCAAGAACAGGCTCTCAGGCTGGGAGGGGGTATCTCTGGCCTGTCGCCAAGCTTTGGCTCACTTCACATAGTGAATACAAGAGCAAGCTATTCTAATTTTGCCGAGCTTCTGCACCCCCACACCCTCATGTACTAGTCTTCCTGATTGCAGGGACCTACTTAGGTGCTGTTTACCCTCTGTGTTCTTCCTCATCCTCCTATCAAAACTGCTCAGAGCTTCCTGAAACCACCAGACTGGCTGATGGTTTCTTGAGATCAATCTGCTCTGATCTGGAAAGACATCTTCCACAGCGAGGCATTTACCACCCAGCACCCAAGCACACAGCCAGCTAGAATGAAATGATCTCTAAGAATTCTTCCAACTCCAAACACCAACTGACTAGTTTTTTGGGAATCTGAGAGTACTTGATGTTTTCTGATGATGTTCAAGAGAAGAAGGGAGAGACTTAACTAATGACTTAACTAATGATTTAATAGGAGAAAGCTTTTTTATCTCTTTAACCTTCTTGATGCTGAATCCCCAATCTCTTATCTACCCCTCCCCGACCATATAAGCAAAAGTGAGGTGTAGAGTAGAGTGAGGATGGGGTTCTGGTGTCAGTGGGTACAATCCTCCCAATCACAGGGGAAGAAAAAAGGTGTAGACCTGATGGGGACCAACTGGAGATTTTCATGTACTGGTGGATGATGATTTCTAATTTCAGATGAAGAATTTCACCTCTCAGAAAATCTGGACAATCTCTGAAGGAGTCCAAAAGGGAAGAAGGAATCATTTAAGCTCATATCATCCAAAAGTCAAACAGATGAGAAGCCCAGAGCCCTACTCAAGCCTGGAATCTCACTGATGGAGGAGCCACCTCTGTGAATGAACCAGCATTATTAGACAGGCTGCAGACAAATAGTCAGATTTCGTTCTCAAAAGGTGTCAGGACCTCAGCTAAATGATGAGCCTGGAACCTTGTGGCCTAAGATGGGCCCTAGTTCAGAGTCCACAGGGCGATAACCAGGAACGACTTGATTCTCATGTCAGCCTGGGGCTGAAATTCAGAAAAGCAGATGTGCCTCTGTGTGTATGTGCACATATGTGTGTATACAATTGTATATCCTGTGGGGAGATGCGTTCTTTCTGTTCTTTCCAAGCCTTTGAGTTCTATGCAGGTGGTCCTTTACAGTCACCCTTCCCTCCCACCTTCAAGAGCATCCTAGATAACATTGTTTGTTGTTAGATGCCTTGGTAAAGATGGATTATGGGTCATTTTTCTTTCCCCATCACACACACACACACAGAGAGACAGAGAGAGAGAGAGAGAGAGAGAGAGAGAGAGAGAGAGAGAGAGAGAGAGAAAACGCGAGTGCTTCTCTCTCAATGTTACTTGGAACAGATATTCAGTGAGGAAGAAGGGAAAACCTTTATGCAGTGAGTAAGGTGGTGGTGGTGAAAGGAAGGAGGTATATGACAATATTGTCAAATTTCCAGCCTTTGTAGCACTCTCTCTCTCTCAACAAGGACTGTGGGGAATCAGAAGGAAGAACCAGACCTCACAGACTGACCCTGTGTCAACCTCAAAGCTACAGCTTTGCTTCAAACTAAAAGAGTGGGTTTGGGATTTGAGGGGCCAGCGCCTTGGGGCTCACATTCCTTTTGATTTAAGAAGTGAAGACTCAGTCTTGGTCTCTACCAGGGTGTAAGTAGTAGCCAAGCAAATAGCCAATATATATCTTAACAATCGCTGTGAACACACAGATTCCCTAACGAGAAGGGGACATGAGAGTGAGAAACCATTCAAATTGCTTTCTTGAATATGCAGGTCCATCTTTCATACATTCTTCATTCTCGAGCCACCCAGACCAGACTATCCTTGGGTTCTCCAGGGCTTGAAACAAATCCTGAGGACACTTATTCTAGGGGAACCGAGGAGAGGAACCCAATCCTGTTTCTCTTCTTTCTTATGTCTCAGGAGGGATAATCTGAATTATTCTAAAATGAGGCTAAAAAAAATCAACATTCTGAGCCAATCGAGACACATTCAATAAACTGCTTTTGGGTTTACACCCTGGAGATGACCTTCCCAACTGAGTCAGTCCATGACGGTTGTGTCCATAGCTGCCAGGCCCTCATTAACCACAGTCCGCCCTAGATCTGCATGGAATTATCTGTGACGATTGTGAAGTACTTTTTCTGATTCTCTCTGCATGGTGTTCCTCCACGATTTCAACTTCCTCCCTTCTCAGACTCTTCCACCTAAAGGGATCCCTAATGCGGACTCAACATCCCGCTAGTCTAGCCTTTCCCTATGTCCATGCAGAAAGGAAAACGGAGGCACAGACAGGGGAAATAATTTGCTTGCCCAATCAGTTCATAATGTGTCCTGAAACTTGGGTATCATACTGTGGACCTCTAGGCCCCAAATTCCTAATGTCTTAGGTCGGTTCCAGAGGAACAAAGGTGGACTCTCCAAAAAAACTCTTGGGGTGAGAGGTAGGGGCTGGAGCCGAGGACACCCGGGCTCTCCATCTAGCTCAGCTCGCCCTCACCGGGCAGGCTGTGGGTGTCTGACTTGCAGCTGGAACGGCAGGACCAGAGGTAAAGTCGTGGGTTTTGTTCAGCAAAACCTCCGTGGGCCGACTCCTTCCCTCCCTCCCTCCGTCTGTCCGCTGCCGGCCTCACTCACGGTTCTCCACCGGCCTGGGCTCTCCTGCTTCTTGTTCTCCAACCCCATCTGCAGGGACAATCAGGCTGGGGCTTTCCTGCTGCAGCTCAGCTTCTTCTTAACCCGTTTGAAGACGCGGTTGGCTGTGATTTGCTTGTTTGCTTGTTTGTTTACCTGGCTTCCACTTCTGAGACACTTGGTTTTGTCACGAGGTGGTTCTAACCTGAGGGTGTTGCAGGGAGCGCCGCGGAACTTTTCATTTTCCTGCTCCCAACCAGCCACGTGTCCACCCTTCAGAGCTCCTGTTGTTTCCGATCCGCTGCCAATTTGCCCAAAAGATTGTTTCCTCCAAGGTCAGGAGAGAGGCCCCCTGGGGACCATGTCCGCGCCCCTTCTAGCCGCGCAGCCAGGCGCAGCCTCCAGGCCCCCGGGAGCCTGGAACCACCGCCCGAGGCCATTCCAGCTTTCGGAACAATGGGAAGTTATACAAGAAGGCCCTGAAAAGTGCTTGAGCGCGTTAGGTGGACAGCGACAGAGAAAAGTCAACCCGATATCAAAGAGAAAGGATAAGGAGAGAAGAGGAAAAGATATAAAAGGGGAGGAAGGGGTGGGGAGAAAATGGAAAGAATGAGAAAGAAAGAAAAAAAGAGTGTACGTGACGGAGGGGAAACCAAATGGTAGATCAAGAGACATAGGAGCAAAGAGAGGCCAGAAAACAGAGAAAAACAGAGGAGGAGGGATAAGGACTCAAGAAAGCACGTACATAGCTAAAGTGAAGCGAAGACTGAAGAAAAAACACACAGAAAAGAGAGAAATAGCAAGAAATCACAAGCAGGTCAGACAAAAAAAAGGACGGAAAGGAAGGTTGGAAAAAGAAGGAAAAAAGGATCAGAGCCACCCGGTTAGGGCATTTGCACAAAGCCCGTGGAGGCCCAGGCCTCGCAGAAGCTGCCCATCAACGCGCACTGGCCGCAGACACCGGCCCATCGCCCATGCGATCATATTGTTCAGTTGGGAGAGTGGAGGCAGCCCTTACTTAACTTTGCTTTACAAAAATCTAAAACGCAAACTTCCAAATGCCCACGTGGGGAGGGTGGACTCCTCGGGCCCCCTCCCCTTCGTTGGTGGGTCCCCAGCCCGGTCGGGGCGGGGGCTGACACGGAGGTGCCAGGTCCCCCGTGGCCGGAACCCCCGGGGGGCGCGGCGGCCTCACTCAAAGGCTGGGCTGTAAAGGTCAGAGGCGGTCTGCGGAGCTGCGCTGAATGGGCTCCCGGAGGTAATCAGACTCTTAACTTTCAACTTGGCCTTGACCTTCCTCGAGGTGTCTGGTCGGTATGTAAAGGAGCAAGCTGAGGCTTTCAAGGCGTTTGGCTGGGTCAGTAAATGGGGGTGGAGGGAGGCCAGGCCTGTGGGGTCTGCCCTGAGGCTCCCGGACGGACACAAAAGAGTCGGTGGGGCTGGGGGAAGGGCAGGGGGAGCCCGCGTTGGCCGGGACGTCAGGACGCCTGGCTCATGCAGGGACTTGGGCCCTGAACTTGTGTAAATACCAGGGGAACTTGAGGACTTATCAGCCTCAATTTCTCCATGTGAGAACTTCCTGCTTTCTCAGGACTGAGAGCGAAGAGGCAAGAAGTGACCAGTGCTCTTCAGGACTATTGTCCTCTTTGTCCCCCCAAAAGCCAGGCACAATCCACGACAAACAGATACACGTAGAGGAACACAAAACTCCTAATATTGATTCAGTTTAGAAAACGCTTTCTTGTGCACAATCTCATTTAATCTTCACAACGTCCGTGAGGTTGGAATTATTATCTCTTAATTTACAGGTAAGGAGACCTAACCCTACCTTCTTTGACTCCAAACTCAGGGCTAAGGTGTCCCACACAGGCAAGATACACCTATATCTACACGTCTGGGGGAGGGGGGGGTCCACTTTATTAAGTGATATCAGAACGTGTCCTGGGGCCCAGTAGGTGCTCACTAAATGTTAGAGGAGGAAGGGAAAACTCTGCATCTTGACAGTGTTTATTTCTTTGTATGGAAATGTATGTCTCTGTTCACAGTAGAGCCTCTCAGAGGCAAGGTTTCTGTTGGCCATTTCATAGTCCGGTTACCTCAGAAAGGCACTGTTGTAGGCTCAGTTGCAATAAACTTTTACAGTTTTGTTTTAAAATTATTTCCCTTTGCATTTTGAGATAGGACGTTTATACTGAAGTCCAGGAATCTCAAGTGTAAAGCTTGATGGATTTTCAACCAAGTGAGAACATCCAGGGATAATTAGTTTCTTGAAAAAGGTAGAGGCCCTTTCTAGCACCCCAGAAGGCCTTCTTTTTTCTCCTCCCCGTCACAAACCCCTCACTCCAAGAATGTCTCTACTGACCTTTATTATCATGGATTCATTTTGATCGTTCTGAAACGTTATAGAAACACAGTTGTACAAAAGTTGCTTTATTTGTGCCTGATTTCTTTTCCTCACATATCTGCATGGTTTATCCATGTTGTATGTAGCAGTCGTTTGTGGGTTTTTATTTTAAATTTCCGTAGAATATTTCATTGCTCAAGCATAACGTCATTTGTTTATATTTATCTTCTCTGAGTCAGTTCCTACTCGAGGTCAATGAATTTAATCATTATAACCCTAAGTACATAGTTTGTTGGGGCTTTTAAAAAAATCTTCTTTAGCATAAAAACTTCACAGTTTATTATTAAAGTGGAGAGAATAGTATAAAACTCAGACACCCATCACCTAGATTTTAAAATTTGCAACAATTGTCTACCATCAGTGGAGTATTTGAAAGCAAATTCCAGACATTATATTATCTAAATGAACCTCAACATCTGGACTATGAGGACTCTTTGAAAAAAATAAAACATAATCATAATATCATGTCTGAAAAGTTTAATAATGCCATAATAATCATGTAATAGTTGGAAGCAGGAGTGGCATCCACTTCCTAAACAACATGCCTCAGGAAACTCTATGAACTTTGAGAAACGATAGTTCTAGAAAAGCGTCAGGTCTTTTGTTCATAGGGTCACTATAAGTTTGATCAACTAGACGGCGATCAACAACAATAACATACTTTTTTTTCTTTTTAAAAATATATTCTTCTATTGATATAGTCGTCTGGTTATATATTCTTTCTTGATAGACATTTGGGTTGCTCCTAATTTTTAATTATTATGAATAAACATGTTATGGATATTCTAATAATGTTTTTGGATTGGGGGAAAATCATTAATTCGTAAAGGCTTTATTTCCATAGTGGAAAATAGCTGGGTAAATAGTTCATGCTTATGATTACATATTATTTTTCATTTAGGAATCTATTCATGTCTGTACTGTGTTATATATATGTGTGTACATCGTGTTTATTCTAGACATATATAAACACATATACTCATACTACTGAGTCAGTTCCTACTTACAGCAACCTTCAGTCAGGTTTCCAAGGCTGTGAATCTTTACAGGAGTAGATGGCCATCCTTCTCCCATGAAACAGCTCATGGATTTCTGTTAGCCTTGCAATATGTAATACCCTATGCCATCAGAGCTCCTTTATAATCTTATACATGATAGAAATGTTTCAACCATGGAAATGTTCTATATGCCCTTCATCTATAGTTTAAAAACCAGTGGAAAAAATTATCATTTCTGTCTTTTAAAATTATATGATCAGGGGGCTATGATAAAAATGAGAAAATGAGAAAGCTGCAGAGAGACACCCTTCTTTCCTCTTCCTGTGTTCAAATGCAGTAAAATCTAGCAAAACCCTTGTATTTGGTGTCTTCAGTCATTAGAAGTGTTCCTTGAGGGTGCTCTCCACGCTCCACGATAAGCCTACAAACTCAGAGTAATCTCTTCAACTCTAGTTTCCCACGAGGTGGCTCAAGTTCAAGTTCAGGTTGATGGGAGGGCATGGATGAGCCCACCCCAGAGTTCAGGGTCACATATAATTTCCACAACTCTGGAATGGGATGGAATGGAGAGGTCCTTGCCCTCTCCTCCAGAAAAGAAAAAAAGACGATAATAATAAGGTTCAAGAAAAAACTGATACAAAGGAATTTTATTTGGGGTGGGCAGTGAGGAAAAGTGGGGTGGAGGGAGAGGAGGAATCCTACAGACAGATTTGTGAAACAAACCATTGGAATCTTCTGAATTGCCCTGCACAATAGGCCCCCATCAGAAGGGCCTCAAGCAATGCTGCCAATGGCTGGAGCTGCCCCTCCTACCCCCTTTTCCTTTAGAGGAAATGTAAAACCTGGTGAAGGCAAAAAGGGGTCTCTCTCTCTCTCGCTGCACTCGCTTGGGTGGAAATGTATTAATGCCAGGATGAGTTTACTGGTCTCTTCTTGGACTATAACTGGAGGGCCACAGGGCACAGCAACTGGACATCTCCGGTTTTCCTCTTGCATTTTTGAGGTCCAGAACCCCAACAACCAGTTCAGGTCACTTGGTTAGGCCTGGCTTCCCAGAACTCTTCACTCTAGAAAAAAAAGAAAAGAGTCTTTTTTTCAGACAGGCACGTTAGGATTTTATAAGACCCTTTCCCAGCCCCTTCAGCCTCTCTCGTTCTTGGCACAGTAGTCCCTGGGGTGCTCCCTCTCCCTCTCTCTCAATCTACAAGCATGTCTCTTTCCCCACCCATAAACGGAAATCCAGAGCCCCTTCCATAGGCCACGTCTAGAGGTTCCACTTCCCCTTCAGATCCGGACGTTGCGCGTCCAGAGCTCAAGCTCCCACGTCCTTGTCGCCAGAGTCCCTGTCCCCTGCTCCTCCCTCAGCCCCACCCCGGAATTCGGCCTTCGGAGCCTTGGGGCAATAGTTGTGGGTACCTGAAGAAGAGACACCCTGCACATTTCCCTGGGGTCTGGGGCAGTGCATTTATCCAAGAGGGAAGGAGGGCGCATGGAGTGAAGTGGGGTGGTAGTCAGGACGAAAAAAAAAAAAAAAAAAAGGCTTCCAGGAAAAACCTTTAACCCCTATTTCCCAGCCTCCTCTAGCTCGGACTCTTTCTCGGGTTCCCTTTTCAGTCCTGGAGCGGCCTCCCTGCCCCCCACCCCCAGCCCGACTCCCCTTCTCCCATGAGATGGACGCTTTATAGAGAAAGCTTTTCATTCTCTCGTTAAACCTGCCAAAGCGCCAGAGACAGAAAGGCAGGGAGAGGAGGCCAGCGGAGGTGGGGCGGGGCCGTGCTCTGCGTCCCTCTCCCCGCGCCGCCCACCCTGCCCCCCAGCCCAGACCTGGGTCTCTCTAAACTGGACACCGCCTTCCCTCTCTCGTGTTGTTCTCAAATGCCATAAACTGAGAGAGAGAAAGAAAGGGAGGGGGACGTAGAGAGTATTTTCGTAATTTCTGCCATGAGGATTTTATTAGCTTCTCTCCCCCAGGCCGCAGCCAATCAGCGCGCGTGCCCGGGCCCCTGCGTCCGCTGCGTAAAGGCGGCCGGGCCGAGCGAATGCAGGCGCCTGGCGAGCTGCGAGCGATTTAAAACGCTTTGGATTCCCTGGGCCTGGGAGGGGAGAGCGAGCTGAGTACCCCCTGTCTCCCCCACTCCCGGCACCCCATGAGCCGACCCTCGGCCCCATGGAGCCTGGCAATTATGCCACCTTGGACGTGGCCAAGGATATCGAAGGCTTGCTGGGAACCGGAGGGGGTCGCAGTCTGGTTGCCCATTCCCCACTAACCAGCCACCCAGCGGCGTCAGCACTGATGCCCGCTGCCAACTATGCCCCCCTGGATTTGCCAGGCTCTGCAGAGCCGCCGAAGCAGTGCCATCCATGCCCCGGGGTGCCCCAGGGGGCGTCTCCAACTCCGGTGCCTTATGGCTACTTCGGAGGCGGGTATTACTCCTGCCGAGTGTCCCGGAGCTCGCTGAAACCCTGCGCCCAGGCAGCCACTCTGACTGCCTACCCCGCAGAGACCCCCGCGGCTGGGGAGGAGTACTCCAGCCGCCCCACCGAGTTTGCCTTCTATCCTGGGTACCCCGGACCCTACCAGCCTATGGCCAGTTACCTGGATGTGTCGGTGGTGCAGACTCTGGGTGCCCCAGGAGAGCCTCGCCACGACTCTCTGCTGCCCGTCGACAGTTACCAGCCCTGGGCCCTTGCTGGTGGCTGGAACAGCCAGATGTGTTGCCAGGGAGACCAGAACCCACCCGGACCCTTCTGGAAGGCGGCGTTTGCAGGTAACTTGCCCCATGCCCTGGACTACTTAGTTCTGAGTGCAGCGTTGTAGGCCCAGCTGGCGCCGTCCTGGGAGGAGGACAAGGGAGATTTATTTGGGGGCTAATGAGGAGGACACTGGGTTTCTCTTTTGGCTTATTCGGACCCGGAAAGAGCGTCCAGACAACTGTAAGGCCTGGCTCGAAGCCATGAGGACCTGAGTAAGAGCCCTGAGCTGGGTCTTTCTAAGCTTATGGGTCAACACGTTTCCAGGCTTTCACCCTGTGACCAACCTTTCAGTGTGTCGGAGAGAGTTTAATTCTCTTTACTGTTTGTTGGGGGTCAGGGCGCGCTTTCCACGCAAAATTATAACCTAATTCTGCACAAAGAATTATCAATTTAGTGAGTGTGAAGGTGGAGGGTGTGGGATAGAGGAACCATAATTCAGGTATTGCATGGTCTTGGAAGGTAGAGAATACAATCTTTCACTTCCTCTTAGGTGAGATTTTTCTGTTTTCAAAGAAAAAACTAGGATCCCTATAGCCATGGCTTAGGTGTGCTCGTTGGGGTGCATGTGTGCGTTGAGAATGGAATAAGGAACGGAGCTCCTCCTGTAGAATCTATGAGTGTCTGGGTCTGAAAACATTGTGATGGTGAAGGAAGGCCTGGCTGTGTGGTGGGTGTGCTTGTGAGGGGTGAGGGTCATGAATGAGGAGAGCTCTATGTCCCCAAAGATGGGCGGTGATCATCAGAGACCTAGCAGAAAGCTGAGTTCTGCGGGAGCACCCCTGGATGAGCGTGCAGCATGCCGGGGCCTGGAGACTTGTGGAACCTGGGTCCCTCGTGCTGGGCAGGCGGAGGGGTCTAAGCGTGTCTTTCTCTCCCCCACTCCTGCGCGCAGACGCGAATGCGCAGCACCCGCCTGATGGCTGCGCCTTCCGCAGAGGCCGAAAGAAGCGCATTCCGTACAGCAAGGGGCAGCTACGCGAGCTGGAACGTGAGTACGCAGCCAACAAGTTCATTACCAAGGACAAGAGGCGCAAGATTTCGGCGGCCACCAGCCTCTCCGAGCGCCAGATCACCATCTGGTTTCAGAACCGCAGGGTCAAGGAGAAAAAGGTGCTGGCCAAGGTCAAGACTAGCGCTACCCCTTGAGGGAGCACCCTGGCTAGGGAGGGGAGAGCATTAGGAGTGTCCTGGGGAGACCAGGACCCTGCCAGGAGGCATAGGACTCTGCTGAGGGGCCCCCCAAAAGCAACACCCTTCCCAGACCACAGCTCCCTGAACTGTTTTTTAGGGGAAACTTGGGTACCCCGCAGGGGGTAAGTTAGTCTGAGAGTTAGAGCAGGTTTCTCCAGGATCACATCAATCAAAGGACTTGTCTTAGTCATAATCATTCATCCGGACTTTGGTGATAATCAGATAACAAGACGAAGGCCTTGATAATTAGCCTCGTACTCCTATCTAGAGTTCTCTAGAGCACTTTCGAAATGCCTCTTATGGATTGAACTGATCGTGAATAAACTTGGAAGGAGACCTGTGGTAGGGCAGCTTCGTCTCAGAGCCCCTTTTCTGCTAAAATCAAGACACCTCCCACCCCACCCCACACACACAGCAGGGCTGTGGCGCACGAGGGCTTTGGGAAGCAGAAAAGGCAGACTCAACTCTACAACTGCACTGTTGTTCAGCATTTTAAAAAAAATGACAAATGGCAGGACTCGTGCGGGTCCCTTTCCCCCCTTCGCTCCGTTGCGCAGGCTGTGCACTGCTCTCTGAACCTCCCACCTGGCCTCCAGAGCTGCCTGATCTGCCCCTCTTGCCTCCCGATTCTAAAGTCTGGGAAAATGTCTGGATTGTTCACCAAACTGTGGGAAGGGAAGAACTAAACAGACTTCCAAAAATTTTGGGTGGTTCTGACAGAGAAAGAGGCTGCATTTCTTCATTGGGCCTCTGTAGTTGTTTGAAACATATTTGCAGGCTGGGGATGTGGCCTCTCCCAGGCACTAACCGTGGTGACAGAACAAGTGACAGAACAAGGGCCTTACCCCCGCTTACAGGCACTCTGTAACCCAATGCCCCATGCTCACTGTAACCCTGCAGAAGAAACCTGAAAATGGCCCCTTTGCTCCATCCTCTGCTCCCACCTCAGAACCCCCACACACAACTCCAGGCTTCAGGCAGCGAAAGTGCTCAGATCCTTCTGCAGGTGAAAAAAAAATCTCACGTAGCTAAGCCAGAAAAACCCTCTGCGGCCTACTTGATACTGTCTGCAGGCTTCACTTCCTCTTCACTCTCGACTGGTTCAATCCCAATGCTCCGACTCCCCGAGTAGGTGGAGACCACAGTGGCACCAGTTTTGCTTTCTTGGTCACCACAGAATGGGGGGAGCATGTAGCGGGGCTGCACAGCAAAGCCACAGGTTCGCAGCCTGGGCCGAGGACTCACAGCCCCCAAGAGAAGGCGGGAGAAGGACCTACTGAAGCAGCGCGAGGGCTGAGGAACAGGAGGGCGACCATGGCGGTTTTTCCATTTCTAGGTGCTAGCCTGCAGTTGACCAGGAATCCCAGAACGCGCCCCCGCAGCCCAGAGATTTGCATGTTTGCTGCCCTCAATCAGGTGGGACCCCAGCCCTGGATCCTATCCTGGGAAAGAAGGAATTGAGAAGCGGCTCAGATTCTTCTAAATCTCTTTACCAAAGAGGAGTCCAGGACTGGGGGAGAAGCCAGAGGTGGCCTGTCAACCTCTACCCTGAGCTCCTTAGGGTGCACATGTGCTGGAAGTAAATTAATTCCCTACATTAAAAAAAAATCCCTTCCAAGTCCTGTCCTCCAGTTTAAATTCATTGGTAAAGAGTCTGGATCAGAAGAGGCCACATTTTACCTTCCTGAGGCTCCTTTAAACCAAGGCCTTTTAAACCTCACAGGTCTTAATTCCTCTGCTTCCTTCCATAAACTAGAACCTGACCAAAGATAATGTGCGATGACCCGACTGTAAACTGGTGAGACTTCAGCGCACGTGGGCATGTGGGTGCGCGTGAGACAAATGAGTGGAGCATTAAGGTGTGTGTATTTTTTTTTGGGGGGGGAGATCCTTATATGAAGGGAGAAGGCCACTCAGGGCCCTTCTGCCAGAGAGGTCAGGGACCTCGAGACTCTGGACTCTAAGGGCCCTGATTCCTCCAGTCCACCATCCTTGACTGAAAATCTCGGGGCTCCTCTAGCATTCACTCGCAATAATTTAAAAACCAGCAAAAGATTTGAGATCGCAGAGATGGCTTTCACCACCAAAGTGGGTTTGGACCATTGGAAAGACAACAGCACCCCCTTCCGGCGGAGGCTCTCTACTGCAGGAACTTCACCCGCTGCGGTGGCTTTCCTCCCCCAATGGAGCCTCGAACCCTAGACTCTGCAGATTCTGGTAGGCTCCGGATTGATGGCGAGAGCGCCAGGACTCCAGGTCGCCTGGAATTCAGTTAAAGCGTCAGCAGATGTATTGACTCAGCTACCCAGAGGCCCAGGAAAAAATCAAGGATGAACTAATTCAAATGCAGGAAGCACTCAGGCTGCCGAAGCCAGGCCTTCTGCCTTTGGCCCAGGGTCCAGGCTTGCCTCCCTTCTATTCCCTGCAATAATGTTCCTCCTTCCTTGTGGCAAAACTCGCACGTTCTCCCTCCCCTGTATTTTACTTGTATAGAACTTGTGCCCCTCAAATTAATTTTCATGAAATCTTTTTCCAAACATCAGAAAATCTCTCTTCCAAATTGCTGAAGCGAATCTCATCACCACCTTCCCAGACTTGCCATTCTTAATTCCCTGAGTGTCTCGATGAGGACAAAATCTGCAGAAGTGCATCTGCTGCTGCCGCGGTCTGCTTTTAAAATAAAGCCCTTTTAAGCTACTGGAGAGAAGGTAACTGATACAACTATTCAAACAGAAATATGTGAGCACAAGGTTCACTAACAGGTAAACTCGGACATTAAATAGACGTTAAACAAACGCAAAGGCCCACACAGATGCCCAACAAAACACACTGGGCGCCTTTCAGTCAACAAGGAGTCATGTCACTGGGAGCCAAACGCCTTCTCTGGCCCAGTGGCTCAACAAGCAGGGTCACAGGGTCGCGTCCACGCTGGTGCCAGGACGGAAATCACTTCGAATCCAGAAGCAGGTGGATTTTACAAGGCCTCCAGGGGCCGGATGAAGGAGCCGTCGGTGGTGGGGGACTGAGGCTTTGTGGTAGCAGAGTGTTTAAAATGATTGAGGGCGCATGGTCGGGTAGGGAAGGCTCTGGAACAGGAAACGCTGCTCGGGAAAGATGTGCCAGGCCGATTCCATCATCTGCGGCCCCGCAGACTCTAGCCTAGAGGGTCGCTGTGAGCCCGATTTCACTCGCCTAGAGGGTTGGGTTTGGATGGAGAAAGGGGTAGACCCGGCCTCCACAAGCTATTTTCAAATCTACGGAGCCTAAACCCTAGGCTCCAGCTCTGTGGTCCTTCCTGCTGGCAGTCGTTTCCTGCAGCCCCGTACTTCCGAGGCCTCTGCCGCACCCCCATTCCCGCACAATCCCCTCACTCTCATCCTCACCCCCACCCTGTCACAGTCATTCCAGGGCCGGAAGCCCCTATAGCTCGGGAAGAAGCCCCAAATCGAGCTTCCCCTTTGCCAGTTCCCCCCTTGGCGCCAGCTCCCCTCCTCCAACCCAGGGCAAAAGGCCCTCTGCGCCCCCAGCTCTGTTTCTCCCCGTCATTAAAGTTTTATTCAACGTTTTCAGTGCTGCACTTTAATTAGGTCTCCGTCAGAGGAAACTGTGCTCCCACCCCAGTCTTGTCTAAGAGAAACCCCAGAATTACAACCGAGAATTAAAGAAATGAACTTGTTACCGTAAGCCTGTAACAAAGCGCAGAGGCAGAGAGGGTGATGGACGTTTTCATTGTTTTTGAAAGAAATGTACAGCACATTTTCTCCCGCCTCTATAGACCCTCTCTGGGAAAGAAGGAGAAAGAATGGGGGCCACGGCCTCTCGCCCAAGAGCGGGACACCGCCCCTCCCCCAGGCGCTGACCGGGGTCTAGAAAGATTTAAAACGTCCAATGGGGAACCGGTGCCAGCTCTTCTTCCTCCCCCCACCCCGCGCTGAGTTCTGTGTAAAAATGCAGGTGGGGGGAGGGAAGGAAGGTGACAGGGAAGGAGTCCCATCACCACCCCTCCTCCAAATTGTCCCCAAACAGGAGGGGAGACAGTCAAGTTCCATCGCCCCCAGAACGAAGAGGCGAGAAAGTCCGTGTTCCTGCCCGGCTTGGGGGTAGGGTCAGGGACTGCCATTGAACTTGAAGTCCCAGTCTGAAGGTCTCCACCTCACGGCCCCCACTCTCCTAGGCCTTGAATCGAAAACTTAAAGAAGGTGAGGGAAGCTATGCATCTCTGTCCGGAGGTGGAGGTAAGGCCAAGGGAGGAGGGAAACGGGCTATCTGGGGGGCACGAGGGCTTCCGGCTGCGCAGAGGAGGGGACAGTCCAGCACCCTGCTAGCTCGAGCTCGCAGCCACGAGTTGGGAGCTGGGGTGTGTGTCCAGTCCAGAGGGGCATGAGTGGAGGAGGGAGCTGAGGCCCAGGGGTCAGCGGAGGAAACAAGTGCTGCGCACCGAGGGGGGCCTGTATTAAACTCTCATTCCTCAAATTAGAGCCCCCTCTTGCTTCACCGCCTCCACAAGTGTGTATCCCTCTCACAAGGTGCACCAGCTGGTCCCTGGGCCAAGGGCGAGCGGTCCTCCAGGGCCAGGCCTGCCTCAGGGACCCCTGAACGGGTCTCACGGGAATTGGGGGCGGGACTCAACGGGCCAAGGAAGGAAGAGACGGCGGAGGGGGGCATCCTCGAGGAGCCTGTGGACCCTGCCCGGCAGGAAGGGACAAAGCGCTCGGTTCGCTGCAGGCGGGACCTGCCCTAGAGGGGCGTCTGAGTGTGCTCGCTCCCGTGTGATGTGCGCGCATGTGTGTGTGTGTGCACTCTCGCGTGTGTGCGCGCGCACGTGTATGTGTGCACACTCCCGTGCGTATGTGCGCGCGCGCGCACAGTAAACTACAAGGTCCTCCCTTTTGACAATGTGTCTCCAACTGGGTGGAGTCCTGGCACGGACAATATTAAGATTAGTAATACTGTTGTTATTACTATTTAAAACTAGAGTAGCATTTCTCGGAAACAACTTCGTTAAAAACTTGGCGGCGATGATGGTAACAGCGATGTTTCACTAACGCCCTGGTAAGGGAGAGGCTCTAAGGGAGTCAGCGTGCTTTATCCTCCAGACTTCTGCTTTCCTTCCCCCATCTTGTCTGCTCTGCAGACCTGTGTCCGCAGGCGCTGGAGCCCCGCGCAGCGGCCAAGTGGGCCACGTGCTCGCGCTCACAGCCACTGACACTGTTCCTTCTTGGAAGGCGGAAGGGACGCACACACAACCACCCCACAACCCCCGCCCCCACAGCGAGCTTCTCTCCTCGCTGTGTCCCCTCAGGGTTGGTGTCCCTCCACTGACAAGACCCACAATCGAATGAGCACTTTATAGAATAAGGCTGATAAAGAGTAAGTGGTTTGATCCATATCAAATCCATCCCCACCCTTCGGCAGTGACTGATAAACGACCCCAACTCCACACAGTAAAGAATAGCAAGTCCAGCCTCTTACTCTCCCAGTATCCCTTCCCACAAAACCCTCCCAGACACTGAGCAGGACCTGCTCCTATTGGGAGTCACCCCCTGTGGTCGCACACGTGCACCCAAACCCCTTAGACTCTGCCAGTGTGGGCAGGTTTGCACATGCGCACACACAGGGTATCATCGGACACCGGTGGAAGTTGACTACGCAACTGTTGAGGGCCTGTGGCTGGCGAACCTTCCTGTGGGACCGGGAGGCTGGAGGACAGAGAAATTCTCTTCTCCCCAACATCACCCTCCATAGGGTTTGGGAGGCCCTCCACGTGATCTGATCTCTGACTCAATGAGGTAGGGAAACAACTTCATAAATGACTACAAATAGAAACACACAAAAGATCTACCTCTCCCCATCGCACCTGAAGAGGCTAAATGAAAGAAATTTCGTAAAAAGTCCTCCGAGAGGGGAAATGAGGGCGAAACCTGGAAGAGAAGCAGGTGAACCTAGCTCCCTGTGGGAGACATGATCTTGATAGGGGTCCAGGCTGGGCGAGCGGGGGAGGAGGGCAGGAGTGTCCTCCCTGGACGCCAAGGATACTGTCAGAACATCCCCTCGTTCATTCTGAACAATCCCCAACTCCTACCCAAGCCGAAGGCTGTGGACACTGGCCAGACCAGGCCTGGCGGTACAGGGCGTACAGCGCCGCCCCGCGCAGGCCCTGAGCAAAGCGCAAAGAGGCGGTTCTTGGGAGCCGGGTTCCTTGTACCTCCCGGTTCTTGGGAGCCAGGTTTCTTGTACCTCCTAGGGACCTCAGCTCCCGACCCTAGGTGGGCGCAGCCTGTCATCCCAGGCCGCGACCTGCGCCCCGCCCCGCCTTTGTCTGGATGGTAGAGGAGATTCGCCACCCCTCCCCCTCCAGGCAGGGTTTTGTCATTGAACTTGACTCCAGTCATAAACATTCCTTTACCCCTGGGGGAGCCGGACAGGACGTGGAAGGGGTGGGCCGAATGGAGGCAAAAAGGGGGTGCTGCACAGACGCAGAATGGCACAAACCCACGACACAGGCCCAGTCTCTCTCCAGCGTTTATCAAAATGCCATGAGCCTTCCTTTCCAGGGCCCAGCCCGCAGGGTCTGCCTTTTAAAACCCCGATTATTAAAAATAAAGAAAAAAATCCTACTATTGAAGCCTGAGGGCTGGTGGAGCCGATATTTTAATTTGAGTCGTAATGAAACTCTTTTTCGTTCAGGAGTATTTCGTGCTCTCTTTCCATATTTTCGCCAGTAAAACCTCTTAAATCTATTTTTGACGGTCAGGATAAACACAAGTGCGTAGATAACAAACGAACGAAGATTAGAAGCATATGAATTATCAAAGAACATTCCAATAGTTTCCCCTGAGACTATGCTGAGAGCGGGCGGCCCTCTCGGGGTAGTGAATCCCAGCATGGGTGCGGGTCGTTTAGAATTGGGGCCTCAAAGCGGGGCACCTGGAGACTTTATCTGGATCTGGCAGAGTTGATGTCACAAACCAGGGTTCTCACACTAACTTGGGGCGCCTCCCGAACCGGGAACCTCACATGCATCTTCCTCTGGGACCAACCAGAGGCTGAGGCTGCAGAGGTGTATGGAATGGGGTTTGCTTTTGTTTGTTTTTGTCTTAAGAATCTAGGATCCCAGAGGAAGAGAGGATCAGGACTCGATCTTGGGGTCTTTCTCTAACTCAGTAAATCCCAGGCTGGAGGTCCCCCTTTGACCGTGGCTCTGCTAGGTGATTTCCACCCAGAGCTGCAGTAGCTTGAGAAAAATACTGAATCACAGAGAACCAACCAGGGAGGCTCCAAGCCCATTATTTGGTGCTGGATAAAATATCCCCAGGCAGCTGCTCTTAGGGAACCTGGAAGGAAGCACCAGGCTGGTGATCTGCATGGCTCATCCAACCCAGCTTAGCTTTCACCGCTACACGGATGGGATTCAGGCATCTTGTTCCAGTTTTTCGAAGATCCCGGGGCAATTGCGGCCTGGGAAAGAACACAGCCAAACCTGTCCCTTTGTCTGATCTTTGGGGAAGAAAGACGATCTGTCAGGGTCCCTGATCTGTCCTGGATATTTGTGGCAAGCAGGGCCACGGGGTTGCCCTTCTGCGAGCAGAGTCCTAAGCGATGGGGAAATTGTGGGGTGCAGGTAGGAGCCGAGAGTCTTCGAGAAGGGGAGAAAGGTCTTTTTAATGTAGTCTGTTGTTCAGTTTTCACATCCCTGCTCCCTCCCCTTCAACTTTGCAGAGAAACAACAAAATTGAGGCCGTTTCTTTGGAAAAATATATGGGAAGGGCTCACAGAATCCATTTCTCAGAAATTCTCTTCAATCTTTCGCCCACAAGCAGTTGTGCGCTAGTTCTGTGCCATGTTTGTGAAAGTTTAGGATTTATAGGATTCACTCAAAAAACAGAGCAAACATTGCCACCCCACCCCCCAGCTTCGGACTACACACGCTGAAGTAATTACCCCAACATTTCTGCTCCTTCAAAACTCCCAAAGTTCAAAACCTGTCCAGACTCGGGGGGGGGGGGGGGCGGAAGTCGACAATGGCGCTTAGATACACACACTCTAAAGCTTTAAATAAAAGAAAAACCTTTTAATTTTTGTTCTTTTTCCCCCTCCAATGAATGCCCTGTTTTGCAATTTGCAAACGTTGTTATTTGTTAATTTGTGCTTCCCTTCAGCATTGTTATATGCATTCTCTACGGCTTTTAAATACAATACATGTTTACTATGGTCATAAGCAATTTCTTATGTTAGTGTAGTCTTGAAATGTAAATTTTAAATTGCATAATCTATGAAATGGATTATTGTAATTTAAAGCCTTTTATCTAATGTTAGTAATTTAGGCAGTCCCCACTTTAAAAAGAAGTTATTTTTCCTAACCAGCTAAACAATATATTCTCATGGTGAACAATTTTTAAAATATTTTTTAGTTATAAGAGACAAAACAAAATGCACCTAATATCCTATTCCCCAAAGTTCACCAAAACGAATATTTTGTTCTATTTTTCTTCCTGCACATGTGTATAACTTCAAAATTGAAATTACATGATGAACATTTTGTATCTTACCATTAAAAAAAATTTAATTATGAAGTTTGCCAATGTCATTAAGCACCCTTTAAAAGCATGGTTTTAACCATTAATTTTTGAACGTTCATGCTGTTTCCTTGATTATTTTTAAAGATAATTCATAAGAGTGAAAGACAAAATTTTTATGTCCCTGGATATGTTTGATGGGGAGAAGAGAGTTAAATATTCCTGGAATGGAATTATTTAGCATATTTCAAGTGTAAATTCTCCCCTCCCTGTAATGACTGGGAGAAAATGAACGGGGATGCTCAAAACTGTCTGTGTTTCAGTCAGAGTGGTTGTTACACAGGTACACCCATGTGCAAAAAAGATGAAGTTGAACATTTAAGATTTGTGCACGTTATTTCTGAAATCTAAGAGCTTCTTATTCTGTTAGAGAAAACTTACATCTGTTTACATAGAAAGAGCGCACTGCAGGACACAGGTGGAGGAAGTAAGGAAAGGGGTGGGGACCAGCCTAAGCTGGACAGGTTCACCCTCAGCTAGAGCTTTATCTTCAGTTCATAGAGACCAAGAGTAAATATTTGACAGTTAGTGATGAGGGGGGTAAAGAGCCTGGGGTCAGAAAGAGGTTTTCCAGTGCCAACCCTTTTTAGGTAGAGAAGGTTTTCCTAGTTGCGTTCACATGGCTTGAAATTTTCCTAGGGAAGAGAAGAGGGCTGAAAATGAGGAAGAGGAGGTTTTAAAAGAGAGCCAAAATGAACAAATAAAGAGTTGACTCCATTAGCATTATTGTGTGAAGTACATGTAGAGTGCTTTGCATACTACATAAAAACAAATAATCTTCAAATATACTCTTTTTAAAATGCATTTTGTCATCTGTTCATGTGTTTATCTTTATATCAGGCAGTGTTTGGAGGCTCCAAGGACATGGACTCTCTACTATGGCAACAATAACCCAGGAGAGAGTGGAGTGGGATCTGGTGACTGAGTCTAGTTTTATTGGCAATATTCTATGAGATCTGTGATACTGTGTGCTGGCCAGAACATAGGCTTTATCCTTGTGATGCTGAATGAGAGGAATGGATTTTTGGATTAATGCAACAGTAGAGAGGGAGACAGAAAAACCCAAAACCCAAAACAAAACAAAAAACCACAACCACCTTTATATTCTAGACCTGAATTTTCAGCCTTTGATCAACACAGGTAATTTTTGCAGTGTGTTACAGATAGAGAATTGCTATAATCACTGCACAATGTTAAGTGGTAATTCATTTTATTGTTCTCTCTCTCTTTAAAAAATATTTAGGATCAAGATTAAGTTAGATCTTAAATATTTTATGAAGATACTGGAGGTATTTTTCTATGTCAAAAACATACTGTTGGGGAAAAATATACACTGTTGGCAGTATACAATGACTTGGTTTTTTTTAGGCAGCTGCTGAAAAACATACACCTCACTGGATATAGTTCCTTGGTTTGGAGGTTTGAGGTCATGATCTCATGAGACTTCCCATTCAATTTGCCTAAAAATGGGTTTAGTGCTTCTGTTCTATTTCCTAGTGTCTAGGATCCTAAGAGTATACAGGCAGGTATCCAAGGCACAATAATTTGTTTCTATTCCCCCTAAACAGAGGAATAAGGAGGGTCAGGAATAGGAGAAGGATATGCAATGTATAGTTAATTGTTCCCATGAACAACTACCTCCTTTGTCATGAGACCAGAAGAACTGAATGGTTCCTAGCTACCATTATTGAACTTTCCAATCAAACATTCTACAGGAAAACCCCAATCAAAAAGAGGAAATGCAGAATGTGGTTTCAAGTTGTCATAAACTCCAGACTTTCAGGAGCCACGGAGGGTAGATTGTTGTACCAGAGTTGGAATTAACCCATAGCTGACCCACCAGTGTATTTTTCAGAGGCAGTTTAATCACATGGGAGGAGACTGTCCATCTTTCTCCCACAGAGCAGCTGCTGGATTTGAACCACATGCCTTCAGGATTGCAACACAGCTCCTTACCACTAGTCCACCAGCGTCCCCTATAGAGGGTAGACTGGCCCATAAAACTATTGCCTTGAGATCATCTTTAAATCAGAAACTAAAAATATTCCTTGAGGTTTTCTTAATACCAAACAATAGTTTAGGATACTTAACTAGTAACAAATTTTTTGTTTTGAGCATTATTCTCTTTTAAGAGCTGTTGTTGTTGTTATGTGCCATCAAGTGGGGATTCAAAGCACCAGAGAGGTGCTTGGGTTAGCAATGCAACTCCCTATGGACTATGCCACCAGAAGTCCCTCAGACAGCAGCAAATTTATGTGAACAAGAAAGTCATAGCTAAAAAAAAAAAGAAAGTCATAGCTCACAAAATGAAGGTGAAAATAGTTAAATACCTTGAAAATATAGTCATTGTTACTAAAGGGTACATGTATAAACCATTGAATTACCAACTGTAATTAATGTTATAAAACAAATTGTCTATTCAAGAAGCTGAACAGCAGCCTGATACCAGCTGTCTTATAGATTTCTATTTTCGCCTTTAAGTGGCACATCCCTTCAGGTCTTTGGTAAACTCTGCTTAAGAATAAGACCTCATTGGGGATGTGTGTGTGTGTGTGTGGGGGGATTGTATACCAATGAAAGAATTTTTCTTTTCCTTTTCAAAGAGAAGAGCGAACTGGGGGTGGGGGGTGGTAGGCAGGGAGAAAAGTGCAACAATGAATGAATGGAAATCCAAAATCTCTGTAAATGTTCATTAAAATTAATAATAAAAAATTAAGATCTCATGACACCAGAAGACTTAGCAATATGTCCTTTTGATCCAAACCACAGAATACCAACCAAAAGGCCTAAGTACCACCTGGCATCACCCAGGGATGACTAAAAAGATGACTTGCTGCACATACAATGCTTCTCATATGGTCCCATGTAAAATCCTCAAGGAACAGGGGGCTGCCTGCAGCAACAGAATTGCTATGGATGACAGGCCATTTGATTTTCCAAAGATTGTTTCTCCACTTTTGGAACCAAAATATAAACTTTCTAATGCTGCCAATCAGATTCCTGATCCTAAATTAGAATAACGCATAACTATCTCCATATTTCCTTAAGACTTTTGCTCCTAAAATACTAGTTTGTGAAAATGATTCAAGAGATCTAATGAAAAAGACTACAGATGATACACATTTCTTTTTTTTATTTTTTTAATTTTATTATTTTTTGTGTGAGTGTACCGTCAAATTAGATCTGACTGGTACAGGAGGAGATTGTCCCTCCTTCCGCGGCAGAGCATCTGGTGGATTCGAACTGTGTGCCTCTGGAATTGTAGTTGCAGCTCCTTACCACTAGGCCACCAGAGCTCCCCAACATTTCTAACAACTCTACAAATTCTGGAGAAGAGGTCAGAAAAACTGATAAAGATGCTGTAGATTAAAGATCCAGGTAACTAAAAACTTGCTTTCAAATATTTTTTTTTAAATCTTTAGGTATGAAGAAATTTTCATTGTCAAATATTAGACAACTATTATTGTTGTCATTTTAATGTTATCAACTTAAAGAATCTTATTCAATGAAAAAAACAAACTGTCTAAATGATTGAGTGAAAAATGAAAATTCTTTGTAAACTTTCACTAGAGTAAAAAGAAAACTTAAAAGAAAGTGTTGAATTAATATATTTTTGCTGAGTATATTTTCAACAACAACAAGATAAGTAAAATTTAGGAAAATATACTGAAGGTAATTTTTTTTTCTCAAGTCTCTTTCCTCTTTTGAAGGGAGAGTTAGTGGCCTAGTAGTAAGGAGCTGTGCTGCCAACCTAAAGGCAGGCAGTTTGAATTCACTAGCTGCTCTGTGAAAGAGGATGGACCATCTCTTCCTGTGCATTTTATAGTCTCTGAAAACTCAGCTATGTGTTCGTTCCAACACAATAGTGTAACCCCCTTGTAAGGTGGTGTTTGTTGTTGTGTACCATCTAGTCATAACCAACCTGTAGCTGACCGTCCAGTGGGATTTCAGAGGCAGTAAATTGTACAGGAAGAGACTGTCCATCCTTCTTCCTTGAAGCAGCTGGTGAATTCAAACCACTAAACTCTGCAGTGCAGCTTTTTGCCACTGGGCCACCAGAACTCCCTCCTTTTAAGTTCAACGTGTATTAATCTTTCTCTAAATTTTATTTATTTTGTTGTTGTTGTATACTGTCAAGTCAGAACTGACCCATAGCCAACCCTTCAGCAGATTTTCAGAGGCAGTAAATCACATAGGATGAAATTGCCCAACTTTCTCCCATGGAGCAGCTGATGGGTTCAACTCACATACCTTTGCTCCGGCAGTGCAATTCCTTACCACTAAGCCATAAGGGCTCCCTTGTTGTTAGACATTTAGGTTATTTCCACCTTTAGGTTATTGTGAACAATGTGCAGTAAACATTGTCAGACAAGTCTCCCGCTAAAGAATGTTACTCTTGATACTTATATAAATATCACCCAGAACAAGATGTAGAACATTTCCTGCACGCCTGCAGATTCCTCACAGTCCGTGCTCTTCTATACTTCAGAGATAATTTATATTCTGATTTCTTCAACATTGACTAGTTTTGGCTGTTCTTTATATAATTAGAATGCACAGCATGCACACATTTGGATTTAGTTTCTTTCACTAAGTAATACTCGATGAAATTCAATCTTGTCATTGTGTGTATCGAAAATTTATTGATTTTAAAAAATTACTCTATGTGTTCTGTTTTATGGCTATGCCAAATTAGTTTCTCTGTTTTTGATTAAAGGACATTTAGCTGTTCATTTTGGGCTATTATTAACAAAATTGCTATGAATATTTCTAAACAGATCTTTTGGTGGACAATGCATTTTCCTCTGTACATTTATATAGATAAAGTCTAGATCTATCTAGCTAATTAGAGATAGAGATAAATATAGAAGTAGAGAATCTCTGGCTTGTATGGTAGGCATATGTTTAATTTTAGTAGTTATGGTGTATGTTATTTTTTTATTATTTATTTGCATATGGTATGTGTTATTTTAAAAATAAAATTAGACACATCAATTTAACTAGTCTCAATTCCCCATAATTGTTTCAAGTGGTCATATTTAAGAATATAGAAGTCCAACAGATAGAAGATATGATTATATGTTCTCAAATTTCTACAATAAAATTGTTTTGAAATATCAATGGCCTGGATCCTTGGGAAGATACCAATTTGAATTTGCCAACAGCAAAAGACCCGGATTCTTGGTTCTGGGCATCCTCGTAGCCTCCCTGTATTGATCCAATCCTCGGCACAATCACTGTGCTTGTCAGGCCTGTGTGTATCTCATCAAACTCCCCTAATTGCAAGTGTGATGAGTCAAGGCAGAGAAGAACTGCAGCTGAGGTCAACGGTCAGGCTAAGCAGGGACCAGGGTCTAAGGTTAGTTCTAGAAGATGGAAGTGATTCCCCTGAGTCCTGATTTGGAAGCTGAGTTATGACTTAGGAAATTTATTGTCCCTTGGTCTTTTAACAAGAAGTAATCTATCTTCCTGGGCAAAATTTCCATTACTAGTGACAAGTGCCTGGAGCCAGCTTATTAAAAACCATCATTTCAACTCTCACAGCCACAGCATGTTAGAACAGAACGCTAATTTTTAGCTTCAGATCATAATCTAGGACATAGAAGGAGCATTATGAGACATTCAATATTCAAGAGGAATGAATGCCAGTGCTATTTGTGCAGCTACACCCTGAGCCCAGGAAGCAGTGCCTTTATTTCCCAGGTCATACGTCCCCATCCCATCAGGTTAACACAGTTCAAAGATTCTCACGTTCTGTCCTGCTCTGCCCTATTCCTGACCTAACATTGAACTTGTCTCATTGCTCAGTATCTATGGTAGAAACACAGTGAACATTAAACTTCCAGTTGGATGGTTAAGTCAAATTCCAGCAATGCCATTTACTACCTGGCATAGGAAGAAAACCTTTGCATATGTGTTGTTGCTGTCAGGCGCAGTTGAGTTACTTTTGACTTATAGTGATTCTATAGACAAGAGAATCAAACACCGGTCTTACGCCATCTTCACAATCTCTGCTATACTTGAGCCCGTTGTTGAGGCCACTGTGTTGATCTACCCACTCATGATCTTCCTAGTTATTTCAGACTTTCTATTTTACCCAGTGTGATGTCCTCCTCCAGAAATTGGACCCTCCTGATAACATGCTCAAAGTCTGTGAGATGAAGTCCTGACTTCCAATGAGCATTCTGGCTGTACTTTTTCCAAGATAATTTTTTACGTGTGCTTTTAGCAGGCCATGATATAGTTAATATTCTTCCCCAACACCACAATTTAAAGGCATCAATTCTTTGGTCTTCTTTCTTGATTGTCCAACTTTTATATGCCGATGAGATGATAGAAGACACATGGCATGCACAAGGAGAGAATGAAAGAAATGACTGGGACCTTCTAAAAACCATGTCCCTGCGTACATCAAAACCTTTTTCTAGTACTGTGAAAAGAGAGCTTACAGACTGCGAAAAAATATTTGGCAATGATATTTTATACAAAGGTCTCAGAACTAAAGGTTACAGAATACTACAGAGCCTCCACAAGAGAAAGACTGAAAATAACAAAACAATAACAAAATGGACGAAAGACATGAAAGCCTCTTCACAGAGGAAGACACTGGGATGGCCAACTTACACATGAAGAAATATTTAAAAGCACTGGCAATCAGGGAGATGCAAATCAAAATAACAATAAGATACCACTTCACCCCAGTAGCAATAGAAAAGTTTAACAGGACAGCAAGCAATAACTGTTGGAGAGGATGCAGAGACATTGAAACTCTCAAGTACTACTGGTTAGATTGTAAAATGGTACTGCCACTCTGGAAGGCAGTTTAGCGTTTTCTCAAAAAGCTGGACAAAGAA
Organism: Elephantulus edwardii; assembly: GCF_000299155.1. NCBI lineage: Eukaryota > Metazoa > Chordata > Mammalia > Macroscelidea > Macroscelididae > Elephantulus > Elephantulus edwardii. The sequence continues at coordinate 10,624,204 of NW_006399827.1, forward strand.
ATCCCATATGAACCAACAATCAAAACTAAGGCACAAATAGAGATATGTACACTTATGTTCATAGCAACATTATTCACAACAGCAAAAAAATGTAAACAGTCCAAATGCTTATCAACAAATTAGTGGACTGTACTGTTGTACATTCACACAATGGAATACTCTGTAGCACTAAGGGACAATGATTTCATAGAATATTATGTAACATGAGAGAGTGTGGAGAGCATTATCCTCAGTGAACTAACTCCGTCTCATAAGGACAAATACTGTGTAAGACCATTATTGTAAAGACAGAAGAATAACTGAGCAAGATGTGTATAAAATGTTAAAAGGGGAAGAGGAAAGGGAGCAGGGAGAGGGTAAGAGGGAAATCATTAGGATTGCCGAGTTTAATGGGCAGATGGGGGAGATAAAGGAATAGGAAATATTCCACGGGGACTTGAAAAGATAGGGTAATATTAGGCATAGATCAGTAATCATTAATGATATAAAATATAATGTAAAGGGAGCTCTGGTAGCCTAGTAGCAAGAAGCTGTGCTGCAATCCTGAAGGCATGTGGTTCGAATTCACCAGATGCTCCACTGGAGAAGGATGAGCGGTTTCTGCCTGTGACAGTCGGATCTGACTCAATAGCACATAAAAAGAAATAAAAAATCATGTATATGAATGATTGTATAAAATACAATGTGCATGAATGAAAAACAATATAAATAAAAAATTATATAAACCACAGTGTACATGCATGAAACACAAAGTATATTAATTATTATGTGCAAACATACAAAAATATGGAGAGGGGAAAAAAGACACCATGGCTTAGGTTAAACCTGCATTAGACTGCAAAGTGACAGCCTTGCTCTTTAACACTTTAAAGATGTTCTTTACTGCAGATCTGTCCAGTGCAAATCTGCTGTAAAGATGTGGCAGTCTGCTCCATGAAGGTTACAACTGTGGAAACTCTGTGGGGTAGTTCTACTTCATGTTTGCATAAAGCCAAAAATGCTTAGTAAAGTAGCCTCAACAAAGAGGAAGACCCTCAGGGAAGAGGGTTGACACGTGACCACAACAGTGAGCTCAAACATCACAAGGATTGTGAGGATGAAACAGGAATAGACAATATTTCATTCAGTTGTACATCAGGTCACTTTGAGTTGATGACATTAGCAACAAAATTGTTGCCATCAAGTAGATTCTGACTCATAACAACCTCAGAAGACAGAGTAGAACTACCCCTGAGTTTCCAAGGCTCTAAATCTTTACAGTACTAGACTCTCAAACCTTCTCCTGCAGAGTGGCTAGTGTGTCAGGGGTGATAAGGATAGGACAGTGTTCAAGTCTGTTGTTTATAAGGTCACTATGAGTCAGAATCAATTCGACAGCACCTAACAACAGCAATAACATCTTAAAGAGAGAGAGTAGGTCAGTACTCTAGAGGCAGCTCTTTGTTTTGTTCTGTTTTGATTGTGTGTTTTATTTTAGAGGTGAGAGGAACCTCCACTCATTGACTTTTGTCTCTCTTTACTCGAGGAAAACCCTGAGAAGTCTGAATTTGGAGGTAGTGGGAGACACGAAGGAGATATATCCTGGAAATCTATCAGGTGGAGGGATGGCAGGTGAACTGGATTTTAGTCCCCACAGAGCTTCTCTACTCCTAGCCATCCTCCCACGGATCCTTCGATGGAATGATCTAAATTATCAATGAACTAACTATATGAGTCATGCAAGTCTAGAGGAGCCCGGGGCAAGTAAAAGGAAGAACAGGAAATGGTCAGCAAGGTATTTTGTAACTTGAACAGTCCAACCTGGAGATAGCTGTATCTCATCTTAAATATTCAGAGTGGTATCAGGGATTGGAAAACGAGGTTACAGGAGTGGCTAGGATCTCCCTTGGAGGTAAAGTTAGAGGATTATTTTAAACTGCATCATAGCAGATATGCTTGCTGTTCTGAGTTTTGCTGTCTGTTTTAATGAATAAAGTGAATTTTATATAGTTGTTGGAGAATATTATATATTTCACAGTATTTGTGGCTGATTTCATATACTTTGACAGTTCATATCAATCATATAAAATTGCCCTGGGAAGTTTTGGCTCTCTGGGAATTTGGACAGTGTTCTATTTCCATTCCTTTGTTCTCTCATGCTATACAGGAAGACTTAAGATTTCTTTACTTCAGTTTCCTCTCACCTTCAAAATATTTGGATAAATGACAAAAATGTACTGAAAAAAATTAAAAAATTTAAACAATTCTAGTTGTTTTAATACTTAATTGGCCTTCAGAAAAGGATGCTTGTGTCTCTATTTCCAAATTTCCCTTTTGGATGTTTGGTGCCATGTCGTGTGAGGCTTGGGAGGTCTGAAAACTTGATCTGGGACCTTTGCACAGTATGCAAGTGACTCTTTATTTTTTCCTTGCTGTGTACCGTTGAGTTGGATCAGACTGTCACTAGAGGAGATTGTCCTTCCTTCTCCAGTGGATTCGAACCATGCACTTTCAAGATTGCGGTGCAGTTTCTTGCCACTAGGCCATCAGAGCTCCATGCAAGGGACAATTAAAACCAATATTTCATCCTTTCCATTTCAGTTCAAGGTAGTTTGTGGCCCTAGAGTCAGAATTATTCCCTGGGACCTAAGATTCTGAGTTTCTCTAAGGCACCCTTCCTCAACAGTAAACTGTGGTTCCAAAGCAGATTTCTCATTCACACATGAAGCAGAACATCACTTCCAACCAGGTGAAAGTAGATGTTTCCTTTCAGAAATGATTTTGTGTTTTTTTTTAATTTTATTACTTTTATGTATGTGTACCGTCAAATCAGATCTGACTGGTACAAGAGGCAATTGCCCCTCCTTCTCCAGCAGAGCACCTGGTGGATTCGAACCTTGTGCCTCTAGGATTGCAGTGCAACTTCTTGCCACTAGACCACCAGAGCTCCCTTCAGAAATGATTTTGATGATATATACAAGCATTTTCTCAATAAAAATATTTTATTTGTCCCTCTGAGGATTGTCTTGGAAGCACGTCAATGTGTCCCACATACTATTTTTACTCTCAGTGTTTCCATGACCCAGAATAATTTTTGGCATGGCTCTTTGGTGAAAATGTGACCCTGACTAAGAAGTCTGATCCCAAGTTACAAAGGTGCTTCCTAGTGGCTGGGCCTGCTCCTGCCATCTTTGTTCACTGCAGAGACTTAGGAAGCTTGTCCTACTTTCTTCCTCCAAAGCTGCCAGAGAATCTGGGGAGAAAGATAAACAGGAATGGAGCATTCTTCCACCCCATCTTGACTCTCTTGGTCCATGGGAGACATGAATCAAACAACCTTGTACCATCAATTTCCAGATACTTACAAGGGGGTTTATGCTTCTCTTGGCTAATCATTTTTGTTCGTTTTAATAGTTTATTTTCTTGTTGCTGTTGTTGTTAGGCAGCGATACTATAAACAATGCACAATTCAACAACTTTTTCATGGACAATTGTGTAGTTATTCTAGCTCTCCATTTCTGAATTCTTTCTCACCTATTAACATTTAACTCATGTCCCCTAAGTTTCTTAGCTCATTTTCAAGTTGCTATTGCCAATTTTAACTCTTTACAGATAGTTCTTTAAAAGAGCACTGTGCTCAAGGCAGACTAATTCTCTCAGCTAGTCTTATAATCCACATTGTTGACATAATCAGTCCTCTGCCTGACTCCTTTTATCCTGAGCCCTGCCTTGGCTGATTTCTTCCAACTGCAGGGAACTAGAAGTGGCATTTTCTTGGGCTAACACTCCTTCCCACTATGCCATCAGAACTCCCCTATGGAGCACTTCCTTGTATTCAATTCCCAGGAGAAGTGTGGAACGTGCTAACTATTCAGTGTTGTTGTGAGGTACAGTCAAGTTGGAGTCGACTCATAGCTGACCCTTCAGCATGTTTCCAGAGGTAGTAAATCACATGAGAGGAGATTGTCCATCCTTTTCCCACGGAGCAGCTGATCAGTCCAAAACACATGCATTTGCATTGACAGCATAGTTCCTTACTAGGTTACCAGAGCTTAATTACTTGATAATCATCCATTAATAAAAAACATTATTTTATTGTTATTGTTAAGTACAATAGATGTACAGTTGCTGTAGATGACTCACAGCGACCCTATGAACGAAGACCTGAACACTTGTATAACTTTTTTCTTTTCTCCAAGTTCCTATTTTTAAAAACCACAAAGATGCAGAACAAGGTTATAGTAGTCTACCTCTTGTTAAAAAAAAGAAATGGAGTAAAAACATACTATTCCCGAAGGAGCACGGTTCGAATCCACCAGATGCTCTGCTGGTAAAGGAGGGGCAATCTATTCCTGTGCCAGTTAGATCCAATTCGACAGCACACAGCAAGTAATAAAAACAAAACAAAACATATTATTGTAGTGGTTTTCATTTGCATAAGGAAATCCTGGAAGGATATATGAGAAATATATGTGAAATATAATTTTGCATCCATCAGTAATTCTAGGTGATCACATTATGTTTTTTCCTTAAAGTGATGGGATGATGTAGAGAATGGGATTGATAGAGATAAGTGCTGGAGGGAGATTTTTCACTTTATACATTATTATAGCTTTTAAAAACCATATCAGTACATTTCTTTTCAAAATAAAAGAGATAAGTAAAGTGATTTAGTCACCAGGGACTATTCTGATTCTGTCGTTGCATGTGTGAGAAGACAAAGTCTACTGTCATCAGCCCATCAACTCGATGGCAAGCGGCAGAGCTGCTCCTGTGGGGGCTGATAAAACTCCACTTGATATATGGTGGGTCTGGAGGAGGACGGGGCGAGTGAGGAGGACAGGGAAAAGGATAATAGAGTTAAAGACTCCATAAAAAAGGAGGAGACAAGAAAGGGGGGAGGTGTCAGACTTAAAAGGATAGAGAGAAAAAGAGACATGAAGAATAAAATTAACAATGAGTGTGTGTGTGTGTGGGGGAATCTAAAAACTGAGAGATGAAAGCAGAGAGAATGTGTGCCTGGGAGGATAACTCCAAAATCAGGTCACTTCCCAAAGGACCCACACATCCAGTAAGACAACCCATCCCATTGGAATCTGTTAGACTCTGAAATGAGAAGCCTCTATATTTCCAGAGCAGAGAATTTCGTTTAAATTTTGGGCTCAACCTCCCCTCCACAGTATGGGCAGGCCCTCAAAAACACTACCTCTCTACATGATATAAGGGAGAAAGGACTGGTCCTCCTTCAAAGTTCTCTTCCTCTATCCATAACCTCCAGAAACGCAATTCCAGTGATAGGTACTCTTGGCAGTCCGAGTCATGCAACTCCCTGGTATTGTGTTGTCCATTAAGCACACACCCACCATGGGACAGTCCAGTTTCAGTAACAGCTCTGGGCAGTGTGCCTGGTATTCACTTGGCTCTAGACTCCTTTCTGGGTGAGGATGAATTCTGAGAAATGAGAGAGAGGTTTGTAACAGGAGTTGTGGTTGCTGGTGGAAGAACTAAAGAACTGGGCGTCCACTTCTAGAGCAGAATGACGTTCTCTCATCTCTGAACTGCTTTAATTCAGTTAGTAGAGCACTTACAGAAGAGAAGAACTTGATATTATCTTGTAAGGTGTGGGGAGTTGCATTCTGATTTCTTTCAGGACATTTCCCTGCTCAAAGCCAAAATGAACTTGTCCCCTCAGAGTACTGGTTTGATAGGGTTTGGCAAGTCAGCAATTTAAAAGGGGGGGATATTGGACATGAGGCACAAGGTAGCTGATTTACACACTTTCATGAACGTAGTTGTTCATGTGATAATTGTAAGGGGGGGAACTCATAATATAAAAGAACAAAATTTAATGTAAATGAAAGACTGTATGGAGCATTAAGCACATGCATGAAATACAATGTATACTAACTGCAAAAATATTAATAAAAAACTTGGCTGAATGAATTTTTATTCTGTCATCCACTACCTAGAAAAACCACTTCATCCTCCTGTACTTAATATCTACACCCTTCTTTTGCATATTTCTCTTTTTCAATGTCCAGTTCTCAGGTTTTAAAGCTCTCTTTGTCCTTGCCCTTGATAAGAGTATCTTTTCTGAGAGTCTCTCCACTCTAGATCTCTGAGAGATCTGATTAGATCATTGGTCCAGTGCATATCTCCTCAATCTTTCCCTTGACTTCCTAGTCCTTGTTTCTGGAGCTTTTTTCTATATCTCCTAGTCAAACCCCTTGCTCAAGTGAAGCCACTTGGGAAGATATTCTAACTTGAAGAAAGAAGAACTATGAACATCTAAGATAATTTTTACTTGGAGATATATATGATCTGCCTGTGTAGACCCAACCACAAAGAGAATGATTGCTACTGAAGGTGATCTCTATTTTCCACCATGCAGAGTGAGAAGTAGTGGGAAAGATGGAAGATGGAAGAGCTGAGGAGCCTGGGAAAGGGTTACCCAGGGTGAAATTCCTAAGTTCCTATCTCCTAAGTCTCTGACCATTTAGACCCAACATCTGGATGTAAACTGGGGGGAGGGGGATCAACCCAAAAAGAAGAAGAATAAAAACTAGCTCATAACCCAGACATTTGGTTTGCATGCCACTGAACATCTGGACACTGGAAAATATCTGGTTTGGGAACAATGATTTTTAGTTTTTAAATTTTGGAAAGCTAAGGTCACATTTGATTGCCAGAAGACCTTAAACACATCTTTAACTCTTGCACATCTTTCTGAGATCTCTGTGTATACAACATTATTATCTAGGTAAAACTGCACGAAAGGTAAAGGAAAGGCTACATGTAAACTCCAAGACATCCAGATTACTGAGTGTGGTCAGGGAGGCCTGTGCATACAAGGCATCTGTTTATATAAGAGGATACAGAGAAATCTCTGGAGAGTATTAATCCTACTCTCCTCCACTCTCATCACTCAGGACATGTGCTGGCACATCCCCTCCTTTATCCATCAGCAAATGAAATCCCAGGCTGATTGGTACTTGGATACCATGGCAGCAATGAAGTCCAAGCTTGTCGATTTTAATAAGCTCTGTTTTATTGGCCATTCAATAACCAGCCAAGGATTTACTCCAGGAAAGAAGGCAGGACCCAGGTCATGCTGGGCTCAGTGCAACCTTCTTTTTCCAGGAAATTGCTTGTCTTGGCTTTGGAATGGTTTTCCCAGCCCATATCTGAGCTGAAGCAGAACAATCATTATTTCTTCTGCCAAAATCTCTAGTTCTGTCTCAATCGCACTGTTCTTTCCTTCAGACCAGAAGGGAGATGATCATGTCCTAAATAGCTCTGAAAGATATAAAGAAGGAATAAACAGAAATTTGATAAGAAAAGAAACAACACAAACCCAAGCCAGTACATAAAATAGAAAAAGCTCAATAAATGGGCTCAATAGTAGAATGGAAAGGATAGAGGAAATAATCAGTGAACATGAGGCAGAAAGTTACCCAGTCTGAATACTGGATGGGGAAATAGGCTGGGAAAAGTGTACAGATCCTTAGAGATCATAATATATGACAGTTTTGTCATTAGTAATCTGGAAGAGAAGGAGAAAGAGGATATAGCTAAAAAAATACGCAAAGAAATAATGATGAAAAACCCCCAAATGTAGGGAAAGACGGATTCAAGCAGCAAACTGAACTAAAAAGGAAAAAAAAATTTAAAAATCCTCACCAAAACGCATGATAGTCAAAATTCTGGAAATGAAAATCAAAGGAAAGACCTTGAAACTTGCAAGAGAGAGATGGCATCTTACCTACAGAGAAAAAGAATTCAAATAGCAGTGGATTTCTTAGAAAAAAACATGCAGGTGATACAACAAGAACATCGAAGACAAGCATATTCTATAATGAAGATAGTAAAGGGAGGTTAGTGCTCTATACTTGGACAGCTAAAAGGATACAAGTAGACATATAAAATAATAGCTAGAAAACCACTAAAAGAAGATAGATAAAGAGATACCTTCAGAGGAAAATGTGCAAAAATGAATGAGCAGAAATCCAAGTTTTTTGTAAACTTTTGTTAAAATATCAACAAAAATTTTCTTAAAAAGAGACAGATTGCTTCAAAAACTACTAGGGCAGCAAAAATTAGTGGACAGATGGCACAGGGGTGAAAAAACAGGCCAGGTGCAATGGGGATAAAGTAAGAAAAGGATTGATCAGTAGTAATTAATTATATAAAACACAATACATATGTGTCTATGTTGCATTTTTTTTAAAAAAATTCTAAAAATGTAAAAATCATAGCTATACATAAAACAAATATTAACAAGCCATAGTTTACTTACCCCTCGTACAAAAACTTAGAGAACTTCGGTGGCCTAATGGGTAAAGAGTTGCATTGCCATCCCAAAGTCAGGCCCCATGGGCAAAAAAGGTGGGCAGACTCCTCCCATACGATTTATAATCTCTGAAAACCCACTGGAGGGTCAGCTATGACTTGTTCCAACTTGACAGTAACTAAAATATAGAAAATTAGTATTCTTTTTTGTGTATGGGTAAGCCTGGCATCCAGCCATATTTTTCTTTCTGTAATTATACAGTGAATTTGTGGAGACCAAATTCCATAAGTCATCTTCTGAGCTGACAAGCATTTTAGATTATAATCTCAATAGTATTTGTTCAACTAGCATAAATATTTTGTAAAAGGAACTTGAAATGTAAATATTGTGTGCTGTGAGAGTTGTACATTTAAGAAATGGAAATCTTCTGGGGGAAAAAAGCCCCCCACTATTATATTAATAATTGTATAAAACCCAGTGTATCCCCTTGGTACTAGCAGTCAGGAAATCAGGAAATGTATTGCACTGGGAAATTCTACAGTCAAGAACCTCTCCAAATTATTGAGGAGCAATGATGTCATTATGAGGACTAAGGTGCATCTAATTCAGGCCATAGTCTTTTCAGTCACTTGCTATGCATCTGAGAGCTAGACACTGAGTAAGGATGGCAGAAAAAGAATTGATGCTTTAGCACTGTGATGTTAGAAAAGAATACTGACTGAACTGTCAAAATAACATGGACTGTCAAGAGAACAAACAAATATATCTTGGAGAAAGTGCCACCATAGAGTGCTGCTTGGAGGCAAAGATAATTAAGCTTCATTTCACATACTTCGGGCATGTTGCTAGGAGAGGCTCTTCCTTGGAGATGGACATCATACCTGAAAAGGTCAGCGAAAGAGAGGAAGACCTTCAAAAACATGTGTTGACATAAGTGACAATTAGTTGTCAGGAAGTGTGAGAATGGCACAGGATAGAACAGACTTCAGATCTGTTGTTATAGGGTCACTATGAGTCGTACTTGACTCAACAGCACCTAACAACAATAGTGCATGAATAATTGTGTAAAACACAATGCATGTAAGCGAAACACAATGTATATGAACGTACAAAAACAAACAAGAGATACGTTCAAATGTGCTGTGAATGAATAAAAATGAATTATCAAAATATTTAAATAGCTCATAGGAATGCAAAAAGAAAAACAGAAAAATCAAAAGTGGAGCAAGCAGGCAAAATAAAAAATAAATAAATGAAATGGTAGCCTTAATCTCTATTAAAAATTTTTTTAAATTATTTTATTATTTTTGTGTGTGTGTACCATCAAATCACACAACACCAAGAGGCAGTCATCAGAACAGAGCAGGGAGACACTGGATGGTTCAAAATCAAGAAAGGGGTCCGTCAGGGATGTATTTTGTCTCCATACTTTTTCAATCTGTATGCAGAACAGATCATCTGAGACGCTGGGCTGTACGAGGAGGAATGTGGCATAAGGATTGGTGGAAGAATCATCAACAACCTGCTTGCTGAAACTGAGGAGGACCTGAAGCGCTTGCTGCAGAAGGTCAAGGACTGCAGTCTTCAATATGGATTGAAGCTCAATATCAAGAAAACAGATTCTCACCACTGGGACAATTGGAAGCATCAGTATGGATGGTGAAGATATTGAGATAGTTAACAGTTTTAGTTTGGTTGGCTCCACAGTCAACACTCTTGCTAACAGCAGCCAAGAAATCAGGAGACGAATTGCATTGGGAAAATCAGCTGTGAGGGACCTCTCAAGAGTACTGAAGTGCAATAACATCAGGCTGGAGACTAAGGTGCACCTGATCCAGGCTATAGTCTTTGCAATTATGTGCTATGCATCAGAGAGTTGGACAGTGAACAGGGGTGATAGAAAGAGAATTGATGCCTTTGAGCTGTGGTGCTGGAGAAGAGTGTTGAATACACCATGGACTGCTAGGAGAACAACCAGATTTGTCCTGGAGAGGGTGAAGCCAGAATGTTCCCTGGAGTCAAGGATTCTGAAGCTTCGTCTGGCATACTTTGGGCATGTTGCCAGGAGGGATTGGTCCTTAGAGAGGGACATCATGTTTGGGAGAGTGGAGGGACGGTGCAGGAGAGGAAGACGAAGACCCTCGATGAGATGGATCGATTCTATGAGTAGAGTGGTGGGAATGAATGTGTTTGAGACAGCGAGGTTGACACAGGACTCTTGCACATAGGGTCGCTATGAGTTGCAAATGACTCGATGGCACATAACAACAACAACCACCACCATCAAATCAAATCTGACTGCTACAGGAGGAGATGGTCCCTCCTTTTCCAGCAGAGCATCTGGTGGATTCAAGCCACAAACCTCTGGAATTGCAGCCTTAATCTCTTGAATGCACTGATCAAAAGACAACTATTGGCAGGATGAATTTAAAAACATAATCCAACTAGATACTATATACAAGAAACTAATTTTAAAGGTAATAAAATAGACCAGTTGCTAGTAAAGGGTGAAAACATATATGTAATACAAATATTAATAAAAATAAAAATAACAGGAGTAGTTGTTTTAATACTAGATAGACTTACTAGAGAGAGACATTATGTAATGATAAAAGGTCAATTCACTAAGAAGACATGTTGTTGTTGTTATGTGCCGTCGAG
>NW_006399827.1:10635483-10636871 GCF_000299155.1 Elephantulus edwardii
TGTCCCTCCACCCTCCCAAGCATGATGTCCCTCTCCAAGGACCCGTCCCTCCTGGCAACATGTCCAAAGTATGTCAGACGAAGCCCCAGAAACCTTGCCTCCAAGGAGTAGCTTGGTTTAATCCTCTCCAAGATGAATCTGTTTATGCATCCAATAATACAGCTGTAAAACACACACAACAAAGCTGAAAGACTTGAAAGGGGAAATATACAAGTCTACAATTATAGACTTCCAGCTTCTCTTAAACAACCGAAAGAACAAGTAGACAAAAAATCAACAAGATGTAGAAGAACTGAACAACAAACACCATTACCCAACAGGGTATAATAAACACTCCACTCTAAACCAGCAGAATATATATTCCTCTCAAGTATCGTGAAACATAGACCAAATTCTAGACCATAAAAAAAGTTTCAACTAATATAAATGACCTCATATTGTGAACATTTCAACCACCATGGAATCAAGTCATAAAACAGTAACAAAGATAATACAAAATCTCCAAATCCTTGGAAACAAAGCAATACATTTCTAAATAATCCATGGGTCATGAAGAGACGTCTCAAAGGAGATCATAAGATACATTGAACTAAATGAAAATACAACATATCAAAATTTGTGGGACACAATGAATGTACCAACAAGGGAGAAATTTATAGTGTTAAATGTGTACATGCAAGAGAAGGATGAGTATTTAAATTTTTTTTAAATGATATTTATTATTTTTTTCATTGTTGAACATTTTCTTCCCCCAAAAGGGTGAGTCTTACATTAATAATTTAAGCTTCCATCTCGAGTCTAGAGAAAGAGGAGCAAAAGAAATCAAATGCAAGTAGAAAGATGACAATAATAAAATTAAGAACTGAAATACACAAAATTGAACACAGAAAAATAGAGGAAAATCATGAAGCATAAAGCTTGTTTTTAAAAAAATAATAATAATCAATAAAATCGCCAAACTTCTAACTAGACTGACAAATTTAAAAAGACAGAAAGAAGGACATTACCAATATCAGTAATGAAACAGGAAATCTCTACAGACCCTGGGACATCAAAAAGGTAATAGATATTCTTATTTCTCTAACGTTGCCTATGTTAATAATTTACCATATATCTTTCCTTTCTGGGTATTTTCTCTGAACTTGCAACCACATTCACTTAAAAAAATTATATAAAGAAATAGAGATATATAGATAGTGTATATATAGATGTTGTTGTTGTTGTTGTTGTTACGTGCCGTCGAGTCGTTTCCGATTCATAGCGACCCTATGCACAACAGCCCTAAACCCTGCTCTATCCTGTGCCAACCGCACCGCCTCTGACACACCCATCCCAATTACCCCAGTCACCGAATCAATCCATCTCATAGAGGGTCTTCCCCTCCTGCG
>NW_006399827.1:10639176-10651823 GCF_000299155.1 Elephantulus edwardii
ATATATATATTCATATATATATATAGTGTGTACATACACACACACACACACACACACACATCTGTATCTCCAGGTCATATGTATCTATTTTTCTGTAAATCATTTTTACATTTAGTAACATAGTGAAGATACTTTTCCACAACATTCCATAGACTTCTCTCTTTCTTATAGCTGCTATGTATATTTCTTGGCATAGCTGTACCACAATTTACTTATTTATTTAATTTTTTTTTCCCTTTAGGAGTAAGACTTCCATGAAATCAGTTCTGACTCAATGGGTCTAGAAGAGAGAGTAAGAGATCCTACATGAAGGAACCTATAGAGTTTTTAAGACTCCAAGTCTTACAGGAACATACTAATCTTTGTCCTACAGGTTGCCTAAGGATTCAAATAGCGAACCTTTCAATTGGCAGCCTAGAGCTTAACCTACAGTATTATCAGAGATCCTTAATACACATACATATATAGTTACAATAAATAGGAAAATTTTTATCCCTCTACCACCAAAACCACAGAACGGTACAGAAGTGAGCAAATAGTCCTGGCCTAGTCAATCAATTAGGGAACTCTGGTGGTCTAGTCACTAGAGAAGGATGGGAATCTCCTCACAGTGATTTACTGTCTCTGAAAATCCACTGGAGGGTCAGCGATGGGTCGGGTCCAACTTGACCAAACACAAGAAGTGGCCTAGTGGTAAGGAGTTGCTGTTCGAATCCACCAGCCCCTCTGTGGGAGAAAGGTGGATAATCTCCGCCCATGCAACTTATAGTTGGTCCGTTCTGACTTGATGGCACATTACAACGATAAGCCAATCAGAATATTCTGTCTTCAAAAAAAAAAAAAAAAGAATATTCTGTCTTCCTGTAAATAAAAATGGATACTCTTTTTATATGCTATTGGCATCAAAAAAGAAAATGTGATCCTAGAACTGTCTGAGACAAAAGGAAAACGGGGCTGAGGAATGGAGGGAGAAAAGGAAGAAGGAAAAAGGAGAGAAAACTAAGAGGGTTAAGAGAGAAGCAGAAGGAAGCAGAACACTTACGAGTAAGCTAATGATGCTGGTGAATTCTTAAATCCAGTAGCACCTGAAGATCCTCATACATCTCCATTATGTTAGAAAAGAAACTCTTTGATTTGTCTCCTTAAACTAGTTAGTTACAACTGAGAACCCTGCCTAATATGTAACAATATTATCATATATTCATGTGTGCAGTCAAATACAAATAAATATAGAATATATTCTGCTCCATCTGTCTATCCAATCTTTGTCTAATAAGATACTAAAATTAAAAATTAGAACCACCAATATGCATTAGTTGCAAAATAATGAGACACATTGCAAAACCATTATGTGGAGATTTAAAAATCATTAAGTGAAGACATGAGTAAGAATCTCTTACATGACTCTTCAATTTCTTATCTTACTTTGAGAATATAAAAGGGTCAAGAACACACAATGGATCTTCTAGGCTGCAACACTTCCATGATACATCTTCAAGGATATGAACATGTACGGCTAAGCACAATTGATAACAGTGCATCTAAATTCCAAAATCAATCTCCATAATAGTCTATGTGTTTCCTACTGCCAAAGGGGCTCTTTAGAGTAGTGAGAGAAGACCTTCACCCTGAAACCCACAGCGTCCCTTTTCAGCAGGAAGTAGCTAAGAGAATACACCATCCCCTTTTCCTTATGAATCAGGGTGAAGTCTCTCTCAGGGAGGAGTGATAGGGAATGGCAAGGGACACACTGACAAAGGAGATTAATCAGAACTGGCTTTGACAAGCACTGTGTCAATTGGACAATTAAAACAGACACATGGGAGGGAGAAGAAAGAACTGGGGAGGAGGGTGGAGAAAACAGTGCAACAATGAATGAATGAAAACCCAAAATCTCTGTAAATGTTCATTAAAACTAATAAAATTTAATAATAATAATAATAATAAAAAGAACACACAATGGAAAGACTTTGTCAGGTGATCTTCTTTGGAAAATGTTATCTGTGTTATATAAGCATCTCCTTCACCAAATGTTGGGAGGGGGTCACTGTAGACAAAGGTTCTAACTCCTTTGCAGGACATTTCAGGCTAAGATATTTCCTGCACGTCTGGGAGCAAATGCACCAGAGACTGGGAAACCAAAGGGTAAATTGTGGAATTTCTATCCACACAATGATGGTCTCTTAACTGTTACCCTCATCTGCAGACTGCTGCCTTTGAACAGGTTTTACACTCTTTTGAACAGCTGGACCCTGTTCCTTTGGTCTAAGTGGAATTAACTGGGATACAATTGCTTCTTCTAAAATTTATAAGATGCTAAGGTCGGGGAAAATCTCTTTGAGTGACTGAACCCGAAAAAGCACATTTCTCAATTCAAACTAAGGAGCAGGAAAAGCTGGTCTGCAGAGAAACAGAAAAACACATCAGACCTAAATGTAAAAGGAGCAGAGATGAGAAGCAGAGAGAAAATAGTGCTTGAGTCTCAGTTGACTTCCCAGTTCCAAGTTGTAACTTGTCTTGTATGAGGAAACCTAGATGTGTTTGTCTTTCCTTTTTATCAATCCTTCTTTTTTACTTAAGCTATTTGACTTGGTTGCTGGTATTTCAGTAAGATTCCTAACAATGCAACTACTGATTCTCCTTAGTTTTTGATAAAATAAAATTTTACATCTTCTCTAGTTCATCCTCCTAAATTGGTTTGACCTAAGCTCTGCCCCCAAATTGTACTCCATCTAGAATAACCATTATCACCCACCTTTGTTGAACCCTGCATCACTCACTCAGTGTTTTCACACGCTATACTTTTTTGGTCTGCCCAGTCATTATCTCAGTTTCAGTTCAACAATCCCTTATTGAATATCTGCTAAGGGCCAGGAATAGGAAAAACAATGCTGATTTCCCCCCCTCTTCCCTTCCTCCCACAGTTGTTGTTGATATTAGGTGCCAAAAGTGAGGAGGACTTGAAGCACTTGCTGAAATATGCCTTCAATATGGATTGCATCTCAACATCAAGGAAACAAAAACTCTCACCACTGGACCCAAAGGCAATAGCGTTGAAACATGGAGAAAAGATTGAAATTGTCAACAACTTCATCTTACGTGAATCCATACAGTCAGGAGATCAAGAGACACATTGCACTGGGAAAGTCTATATCAGAGTCCTCTCCAAATTATGGAGGAGCAGTGATGTTCCCCCATAGTACTGATTTCTAATCCCTTCTGCAAAACTTCTCCTTAGATTTTGCATAGGCTCACAAAGTATATGCCTAGGTTCATGCGGGGACAAGAGTACTAACGAAGGTTATAGATTAGTCTAATGTCTTTAGACTTTACCAATCAAGCTAATCAACTGTTACAATATTGTTCCTTCTTATCTTGACAAATGACACTTGATCAAGCTCAAGTTTACAATTTAGATAGGTGAACGATTATCCTCTTTCTCTTTGTACTTCCAGGTTTATTTCTTGAGGGGTCTCATGAGGATATGTGTAGATATCACAGTCTGAAAAATAACCCTTTACTCATACCTCTGGCCAGAGGCTTCATTTTAGCCACATCTTGAGTTTAAGAGTCAACGGGTCAATGGCACATTAAAGACACCGGCACAGACTTTGGTGCCAAGAAAGACGCTTGCACAGGCTTGGGACAATTGGGGCCGTATGTTTTATGCCAGCAAAGATCCTGGAACAGGGTATAGAATCTAGGGTGTTTATGTTTTTGACCTCACAAATTTCTTATCTAGAGCAGGAAGGCCAGTCGGAGAAAGGCCAAAACAGGACCCTCAAATGGCTCTCCTGCCTGGGACTAAGATCAATATTGTAGGTGAATTTTTAAATTTGGAATTGTTCCACTTCCAAAAAGGAGACATGTTGTATACACTGTATATAATTATAGCAAACACACTGAATATTCACACAAAGTGGGCTAAAGACATAAATAGTCTTTACAGATACCTCTATAAATTCCTCATGTCATCTTAAGTCAGATATTGTCACCACATGAGTTTGTACCAAGTATTTAATACAACAATGACATCTTTAGGTTTTCACGATATAGAACACTTCAGAACTTACATATAAGGGGTTGTGGAACTATATAACAGGGTTGTAGCATAGCTCATAAATACTTCTCAGGAGAATACATTTCCCAGCCTCCTTTTCAGCAATGTGGCCATTCTAAATTTTCACTGATAGAATGTGAGCAAAATCAATGAAGCCTCCTTGGGTGTGAGCTCTAAGTCCCTAGGCTTGTGTTTTGGGTTTTGTTTTTTTTACTACAGTCTCTTCTTCCTTCCTGGAGCTGGAACACAGATGTGCTTGCTCTCCAGCTTCCAACAAGCAGATGAGGACAAAGCCTTAACAGATGGCAAACAATAACATGGAAAGCACCAGAGCCCTCAGAGGGCCATTCTGTGGGGCCGAATCTATTACCAACTAGAACGTTCACCTCAGGACTTCCATGTGAGAGAGAAAGAAACTTCTATTTTTATTTGAACCATTGTATTTTTTTTTCTTTTGTAACTACTTAACTTCCAAAATGCCTTGCCTCCGTAACTCTATAAACAGTGTTCAGGCCTTTCGTTCATAGGGTCTCTGTGAGTCATCTACGATTCGACAGCACCTAACAATAACGACAACGACATAGAGAGAACT
The DNA here is from genome assembly GCF_000299155.1 of Elephantulus edwardii. Classification (NCBI taxonomy): domain Eukaryota; kingdom Metazoa; phylum Chordata; class Mammalia; order Macroscelidea; family Macroscelididae; genus Elephantulus; species Elephantulus edwardii. The sequence goes on from NW_006399827.1 coordinate 10,643,829, forward strand.
ACATTGGCCTAGTGGACATAAAGTTATGCTACTAAGCCCAAGGTGGGTGATTTTAATTTGTGGCCCTTAGGCTTGGTTTAAATTGTTTTTCTGTCAAACATTCTTCTAGGTGGTATAGCACTGGTCTGTGCATTGCTGTACAGTGGTAACTCATGGTTGCTGTGATGCTGAACACTTGACACTGATGTACCAAATGTGATAATGGTTACCCATGGTGGACAGTGTTTGCTGGAGCTTTCCGATTAAAACAAGCCTGGGAGCAGGAGTGGCATCCACTTCCTAAATGGCTTGCCTCCAGAAACTCTACGAACAGTGTTCAGGCCTTTCTTTCATAGGGTCGCTATGAGTCGTCTACGACTCGACGGCACCTAACAACAACTAACACTTACTTAACCTCCAGCTAATTAAAGTAATATGAGATGAAGACTGAGCACACTAAATATGGATAAGATACGGTTCCTACCCACAAGAAATGTATTGCCTAAATAAGAATATAATCCACATTCTGACAAAATGTGCCATGGATTAAGTAAAACAACTGCTACGGAAGAACACAAGTTTATTTGGGAGAGGCATCAGCTGAAGCATGGAGGCTAATGAGGGACTGATCAAGTGAAAAAGATAGAAAAAGGTTTTCCAGTGTAGGCAAAGGGAAAGTGAGAAACAAATGTCATAGTATGTGCAGTGAATTCACAGGCCAGTCTATGAATTGGCTCCAACTCATTGGCATTGAGTTTTGTACTTTTCTAACATGGTGTCTATTTCCAAGGACTGTTGTTGTGTACAATCAGGTTGGAACCAACTCATAGCGACCCAAATAACATACCCGAAGTATGTGAAGAGAAGTTTTATCATCATTACTTCTAAGGAGCAGTCTAGCTGCATGTGTAAGGAGCAGATATAGCCTCAGGATGGCTGAGTCTGACTTTTACCCATTTCATAAAGAGGAGCAGTCCCTATCAATAATGTCAATAACACCACACAAATAGCTACATAGACATGCCACTCTATGTGTTCCTGCACCTAATCATGGGGTCTGAGGTCCATTGTAAGACTCATAGACTTTATTCATAGTTGTGGAGTTTATTAGAGAAATAGATTGGAGCGTGGGGGAGGCAAAGAATAGCACACAGTGCAAGTACAGGGGTAGTCCAGCATCCTAAGCCAGATTAACAAAGCACAGTTCAATTAGTAAACAGTTTAGGTTTAGTTCAGCAGCACAAATGCAAGAACTCTGATTATCAATTGTCCAGAAAACTTCATCTCAGAGCAGTTACAAGTTAGCTTTTCCTTCAATCATTCAGCAAGCAAAATCTTTAACTGTGTCCTTTATCTCCAGGGTTCCTCTGGTTACATTTTGCCACAGTCTTTTCATGGCAGGGCCAGAGTCTCTTCACCCTCTATTCACCACTATCGTCACTGTTTTTTCACAGTGGGGAAAGTGTCTCATATATTGGCCCCACATCTCTCGGTGATTTGCAAGACCATGTGTCTGCAGTTAAAGTATCTGGAGACCATGCCCCTCATGGGGAATAACAAAAAAAGCCAATTTTCAAGAGTTCTGACACTCCACTGCATTTCATCCAAGACATTTGTTTCTTCCTTCTTTTGGCAGTACATGATATATTCAATATTATTCATTAACATCATAAATCAAAGCACTTTCCTCACTTTTCCTAATCCACTGTCCAACTTTCACATGCACAAGATGGGTTGGTGCAGTAACTGCAGCAATGAGTTGACGCGTAGCCTAGTTTATGAGGATGGCACCGGATTGGGCAATGTTTGTTCAGTTTTGCATAGTGTCGCTATGAATCAGATTTGGCTCAGACTCAATGGCTCCTAACAACGAGTGACTAATCAGATATACTAGCATTGGTAGTGGTGATGTTAGGTGCTGTCGAATCTCAGATCTTCAGCTGGGGTGACTTGGTGAATAGTGGTCCCTTTAACTGAGGTTAGGAGAATAAGAGGAGGTGAAAGTTTTCAGGGAAAGATAGTGAGATATCTCTAGAGTTATCCAAGCATAAATATGCTCACTTGGTAATTCTGTGTGGTAGATACTCATCATTTTCTCAAACAGAATCTCATCCTCATGATAAATTCTACTGCCCCTACTGCAACACTGTGATTTTAATGGTAACTGTCATCTCTATACAGACTCTACCTCCCTAGATAGGTTGCGCAAGGATGAATATCACATACAAGGTTGGTGTTTTACTTTTAATTTGGTCTTAAGAGTATTAAGGAAGATATGATTACAGATATAAATCTGGAATCACCCCTACAGAGGTGGCAGTTACATCCATGAACAGTTAAGCCTATCAAATGAGAGGGTATAAGTGGCAAGAAAAAAAACAATAATATGAATACTATCCCTATCAAGAGCTCAAGAGAGAACAGAAGATGAAGAATTCACAATATAAAAAAGGAAAGTTTAGTAAGAGGAAAACCAGGAGCAAATATTTTCTCCATTTAGTAAAGAAACTGATGCTGAAAAAATGAGCTAATTCGAATTGGCTAATTCAAAACTCCAGTCTAGTACCAATCTAATACCATACCCACTTCCCCAAAATCTCACAGATATTTTTGTTATCAAGATTGAGCCAGTGTAAAGCCTGTTTTTATTTTTCATTTTACCTCTCAGAGTTTATTGCTGATTTGAACTATCCTTAACTCTGTTCTTCCATTATTGCCACCCCATTGGTCAGTTCAGTATATCTTGGTCTTTAAAGTGACGTCATTGTTCCTCAAGACTTTGGAGAGATCGCTGAGAGCAGACTTTCCCAGTGCAATGTCTCCTGATCTCCTGACTGCTGGTATCAAGAATGTTGATTGTGGGTCCAAGTAAAATGAAATCATTGTCTATTTCCATCTTTTCTCCATCTGTTTAAGGTTGCCTCTTGTCCCAGTGGTGAGGATTTTGGTTTTCTTAATATTGAGATGTTATCCATATTGAAGGCTATAGTCCTTGATCTTCTGCAGCAAGTTTCTCAAGTTCTCCTTGCCTTCAGCAAGGAAGGTTGTATCTTCTTCAGGTTGTTGATGAGGCCTGATTCCAGCCATGGTCATTCCAATCACCTATGATGAGTCTGAGAGCTGGACTGAAGGATGACTAAAGAAAAATTGATGCCTTTGTTTTGTGGTGTTGGAGAAGATTGCTGAATATCCCTCTCTCAGAGTGCTAAAAAACCCAAACAGATTTGTATTGGAGAAAGTGCAACCAGAGGGCTCCTTAGAGGAAGGGATGGATAGCGAAGCTTCATATCACATAATCTGAGCACGTTATTAGAAGAGGTTATTCCTTGGAAAAGGACATTATGCTTGGAAACTTTGAGGGTCAATGAAAGAGAAGACCTTCAATAAGATGGATTGATACAATAGGTACAAGTGTGTTGGAGATGAAAAAGATGGCACAGGGTAGGTCAAGGTTCAGCTCTCTTGTTCATAATATTTCTCTAAGTTATACTTAACTTAATGGCATCTAAAAACAACAACAGCTGGTCAATATTCCCAGGTCTGTCCAGGATTTAAAGAGCTCCAATGGCACTGTACCTGAAGTCTTTGGCTGCTAACGGAAAAGTTGGTGGTTTGAACCCCCCAGCAGCTCCACAGGAGAAAGAGATGACGCTTCTGTCACGACTACAGCCTTGTAATCTCTACAGAGCGGCTCTACTCTGTCCTACAGAACCGTCATGAGTCAGTATCAACCTGATAGCGGTGAGTTTGGGTTTGGTCTAAATCTAAGAGTTTAGGTAAACAAGCGCAAGAGAGGAAGATGCTCTATGAGATGGATTGATTCAATGACTGGGTGATGGGGGTAAATTTATCAGAGACAATAAAATTGGCACAGGATAGAGAAGGGTTTAGGACTGTTGTATATAGAGTTGATATGAATCACAGGCAACTCGGCATCACATAACAACAACAATAACGATAAGACCCCAAATTATGGCCCGTGAATCAGGTAAGACAGATTGGTAATTTAGGCCTTGAAGCCTTATCAGCACCAAGAGCATTGAAGTGCCCAAAAATGCTTTGGTTAAGGACAAATAGTTTATCAGAACAGTGTGAAGACAGAGATAATACTGAAAGTTAGGATTATCCCTTGATTTATATGCAAAATCATTCATTTCCCTTAATTCACATGGAAAGCAGTGCTGGGACATTTGGAGCCGGGCCTAAAGCCACCTGCCCATGTTGTTGTTGCTGATTGCCGTTGAGTCAAGCACAACTCATAGCGACCCTATGAACAAAAGGCCTGAAGCGCTTCTACAACTATCGACATTTATCGAAGTTCATAGTTTCCAGTGGTATGTTGTTTAGGAAGTGGATGCCACTCCTATTCTGCCTATAGCATCTAAAAAACTTTAGTTTTGCAAGAAGCTGCACTGCAATCCCAAGTGTGTGCAGTTCAAATCCACCAGATGCTCTGCTGGAGAAGGAGGAACAATCTCCTCCTGTGCCAGTCAGATCTGATTTGACAGTACACACACACACACACACACACAAATAATAAAATAAAAAATTTTAAAAAAACCCCAACTTTAGTTTTATTACATTGTCATTTTGCCACACTTATTCTTTGTTTTTGTTTTTGTTTTTTATTATTTTCTGTGTGTGTACCATCAAATCTGATCTGACTGGTACGGGAGGAGATTGTCCCTCCTTCTCCAGCAGAGCATCTGGTGGATTCAAACTGTGTACCTCTGGGATTGCAGTGCAGCTTCCTGCCACTAGGCCACCAGAGCTCCCTGCCACACTTATGCTTAATGTCACAAGTCATAAAGATGAGCCATTAGACAAGTTTGTTGAAATCTTCATGATTTAGATAGTAAAAGCGGTGGTAGATGTTTCAGAAGGTCCAATAATCCCTTTTCATTAAATTCTACAATTAAACCAGGCCATTCAACTCAACTCAATTCACTGCCACTGAGTTGGAACTGACTCATGACTGACCCTCCAGTACTTTTTCAGAGGCTGTAAATGACACAAAAGGAAATTGCCTTTGAATCACCTGCCTTCGGATTGGCTTCATAATTTACCTAATAATTAAATGATTGATATGAAAAATGACTCTGTGTTGAGCTCTATCTCAAAATGTACATAAAAAATGTAAGATTTTCCATGCTTTCATATTTATTTAGCATCTGTTCAAAGGAGCCCTCGTGGGGTGGTGTGCAACATAGTGGACTATTAATTGAGAGGCTGGGAGTTCAAATACACCAGCCACTCTGTGGGGAAAAGATGAGCAGGCTACATTTGTCAAGACTTACAGCCTTGAAAATCCAGCGGAGAATCGCTATGCATTAGACTCAACTCAACAGCTGTAGGTGCGGGTTTTGCTTTATGCATCAGACACTATGTGAGCTCAGAGCAGCAAGTAAGATTGAAAAGCTCTCTGCCCTCCAGGCACTTGTACTCTAGTGGACTGGTTTACAAGTCCATTAACAGGAACCTTCCTAACAACTGAAAAACTGTCTTCTAGTTCTTCTCTTAAAAGGAGAAAGCATCAACATGATTCAGGCCAAATGGCCAGAAGAGAACAATAATAAAATTTCCACATTTTAATTCCCATTTTTCTTCTAAAAATGAGGGGAACAAAATAGAAAAGGACAGATTCCGGTTCAGATGGTAGCTCTGATACTCACCTATGGCTGGCTGTCTCTCAGCTCTTTCATCTGCATCACTGAGATGATAATACAGAGTACAAGGCACATAAATACTTGGAGGATGGTATAATAGCTATCTTTACTTCACTAGCTCATTTTTAAAGATTAGAAACTTTACAGACAGAGATAAACTGATTTGCTCAAGACCACACAGTTGGTAATTAACAGGGCAGAAACTTGAACTCAAATCCCCTTAACTCCAAATCTTGTCTTTTCTAATTTGACATCACAGTCTGGCATGAGGCTAAGAAATAATTATCCATAGGTCCAGTAACACACGTGTATAGAGGGGTGCAAGCATTATGATTTGGAAAACTTAGACTGGGGAACGAGGAAAGGTCTGAGGGGTGGAGGCAGGCAAGAACTCAGAACATGGCCGGGGAATAAAGATGGGAGTATTGGTATAACTAAGAACCAGCTAGAGGAACCAAATTCAGCATACTTTAGGAGAGTAAAACCCCACTGGAACATAGTCACATATAGACATACAGTTCGGACTCTGTGACAGTGCCTCTTTACATATCTTCTTGGAGTCAGAGCAAAAGGATTGTTCATGGACACTGGTCAAAGAGGTGTGTGAAGGAAGACTTCAGATGCTCCCTTCTTGGTTGCCAGCCCCTCCTCTAGTGCCTCCTCCAGCAGTTTAATCAGGTCCCTTTGACTGTCCCTTCATTGCAAAGTTAAGTTACTGTAAGATGTCAGTCTTGAATAATGTTCTTACTTCTTAATTTAGAACAGTTAGGACCTTCATCTGACAGAATCGACAAGGGCTAAAGGAATTTATGCATTTTGGTTGAGTTTAAATGCAAATAACAGAGAAACTACACTTAGAACGGATTTCCACAGCTTCTATCCAGACCAGTGTCAACACATCACACTCAGTATTACGAAGTATTAAGCTCTTTGTGTCATGCTCAAGCTGGGCACCCAAACAAATAAGACTCAGTTGCAGGCCATCCAGAACTTAATACTTGAAGACCATGCAAACGTCACCTTCTCCAGGAAGTATTCCCTGGCCCCAGCCAGGTCAAGTCAGGCAGGCACTTTGAAAGAAAGGCTGAGCGTTTCTTTATCAGAAAGATGTGATGATAAGTCTTTGTTTAGTACTAGACTATGGGCTTCTTCTCAACTTGTGGAATTATTCTTTGTACTCCATAACTTTGCCTCTTGATTTGGAAAGCTTTGAACCTTGACTTGACACATTTGTCAAGGTCCAAAGGAATGCATTTATCGTGGATGATTTTAAACTTAACGGACAACAGAGAAGCTCTAACCAATAAATACTCTTGAAAGAAACAGCCCACTGGGTAAAGATAACCAGGAACAGAACTTCCTGAATGTGGCAGATGGAGTAAGGGCTAGGCTAGAAGTTTGACCGACTTCAGAAGAAAGGGGGGCCTGTACAAGGTCAGGCTCTGGAGTGTGGTCGTACACAGTGAAAAAACAGAGAAGCACGCACTGAGTAATTCTCCAAACGGACCCCTTTTTTATCCCTGCCCACTTCTTTTTGTACAGTTCCCTCTTCAGCAGGAGGCGTGGAAAGCAATTCAGACCCGCCTATTCACCTGTAGCCAAACACTGACCCCTGCCGGCCGCCAAGGGAATGCGACGCCTCCGTGCCCGCTTGGGCCATCCATATTGACGTCCATTCACCCACTTTGTTCACTCACTTGAGGTTAGCTTTAACCAGAGCAGGCTAGAGCTGAGGGTTGTGCCTGACATAGGCCCTTGCCCTCAAACACCTTTGGAGTCTCACCTTGCTTCGCCACCCCTCATTCTGTTTTGAAAGGATGACGCTTTAAAGCTGGAATTGAACCTCTCCTGGAAGATTAACAAACTGCACCAAACAGATCTTGCACTCTTGCTGAGAAAATACTCTGTAGCAGCTGACATTTCTTGCTTTTCAACTTGGCACTACTTCTCTTCCCACCCAGGGCTTCCCCCGGATCCAGGTTCACCCTGGGAACCAGCACTCAAAGCCCCTTTAGGCTGTTTTGCACCCAGGTGTCAGAAGTGAGCTTCTCACCATTTCAGCCCACCTTGTTAGCCCTGCTGCCCACTTTCCTTCCACAATTGTTAATAAAGCGGGCGGACGACTAGTATTGACTGCATTCTGTTCTTGCGTGGCTCTGCATCTTTATTTACTTTCTGCAAAATGAAGCCTTCTTCAACTCCCTGAGAACTAAAGAAAACAGAGCCATTATTTTTCCTCTTTTTTGGGGGGGGGGTTCATTCATTCATTGTTGCACTGTTTTCTCCACCCTCCTCCCCAGTTCGTTCTTCTTTCCCCCCCAATGTCTGTTTTAATTGCCCAATTGCCACA
>NW_006399827.1:10653293-10701326 GCF_000299155.1 Elephantulus edwardii
GAATACTTTTTCCCAGTCAGTGGCCTCCCTTTTTACCCTGTTGGAGAAGTTTTTGGATGTGCATAGGGATTTGAGTCTTAGAAGATCCCATTCATCTACACTATCTTCTCCTGGTTCATTATTTTTTCTCTTAAACATTATGATAAACTACATAACATTTACCCTTCTAAGTGTGCAATTAAGTAGCATCAGTTACACTTATAATGCTCTGCAACCATCACCACTATTTATGTCAAAACTTTTCATCATTCCAAACAGAAACCTTGAACCCCTAAAACAATAATTCCCTATCTCCCCTCCTCCTGTTGATTACCAAATACCCTAACAGATCATCTCTCTCTTTTTCTATTCTTGTTTCTTTTTGTTGTTCTTCAGTGGAGGTTGGTTTGTTCTGTTTTTTTGTTTTTGTTTTGTTTTGTTTTTTACATTTGAAGAAAAGTTTGCAAATCGTATTGGTTTTTCAGGTCGATCATTATGTATATTTTGTTTTCCAACAGCATACGCTCTTGTGGCCTCTAACAGCAAGAAGTTGTGCTGCAATCCTGAACGCACATAGTCAAGGCCACCAGGCTATTCCTCAGGAGAAGAATGGGCAATCTCCTTCCATGGGATTAACTGCCTCTGAAAATCCTAACCCAAGGTTTAACAACAATGTAATTACAATTTCTTATTAATCACATTTTGTAATACTGATGACAATGCTGTTGTTAGTTGTCATAGAGACTCTATGAACAATGTATCTGAACCCTATTCTATCCTGTGCCATTCTCATCATCTCTGACATACGCGAGCCCTTTGCTACAGTCATTGTGTCAATGTGTATGGTTAATGATCTTCCTTTACAAGCATAATGTCCTTCTCCAAGGAATAGCCTCTCTTAACAACATGCCCAAAGTACGTGAGATGAAACTTCATCATTCTTGCCTGCAACCTGGCTGCGCCTTCTCCAAGACATATCTGTGGTCGTCTACGGGATCTTCAGTATTCTTCTCCAACACCACAGCTCAAAGGCATCAATTCTTATTCTTGTAACCCTTATTCATTGTCCAGTTCTCAAATGCATAGTAACTGGTTGTAAAAACTACGGCCTGTACACAAGCAGGAGAGAGGATAAAATTGATGAATGGGAACTTCTAAAAAATTAAATCCCCATGTACATAAAAACATTACTGACTGGGAAAAAGTATTTGGCAATACCATCTCAGACAAGGGTCTCATAACAAAAGTTTATAGAATCCCACAGACCCTCCCTAAGAAAAAGACTGATAGCCCAATTACAGAATGAGTATGAGACATGGAAAGACTTTTCACAGAGGAAAACATTCAGATAACACCAGACACATGAAGAAATACTCAAAATCACTGGCACTAAGAGAGATACAAATCAAAACCATAATAAGATACCAACTCACCCCTGATATAGTAGCAAAGCTTAATAGGACAGCAAGCAATACATATTGGAGTGGATGTGGAGAGATAGGAATGCTTACACACTGTTGACGGGATTGTAAAATGGTACAACCACTCTGGAAGGCAGTTTGGCATTTGCTAAAAAAGCTGGACATAGAAATTCCATATGATCCAGCTATTCCACTCCTAGGAATATACCCTAAGAAATTAGAATGGAGATACAAATGGAGATTTGTACACCTATGTTCATAGCAGCATTATACATAACTACAAGAACATGGAAACAGTCCAAGTGTCCAACCACAATCAAATGGATTGAGAAATTGTGGTACATTCACAAGATGGAATACTACTCAGTACTCAGGAGCAGTAATTTAAAAAATTACTACATAACTTGGGAGAGACTGAAAGATATTATGCTGAATGAACTAACTCAGTCTTATAAGGATAAATACTGATTTTATTGTAAAAATAGCAGGATAGCTAGTAAAACTAACATGGGGATCCAAGGGGGCAAGGGATTGGGAACAGAGGGATAAGGGTGAGCAGAGGGGATATCATAGGGTCACACGATTTGTTGGGAGGGAGGAAGGTAAAGGAAATAAGAAAGATCTCATGGGGATCTGGAAAGACAAAGTAAAGAAGAGGGTAGTTTGATGGTGACTGATTTTATAAAATGAATGAAAATAATTGTATGAATAACAATATGAATGTAGTGTGAAACACAATGTATATGAACTCTGTATGCAAACTAATGTAAAATTTTTTAAAATTAATTTTTAAAAAGGCCATGGCCTGAATCAGGTGCACCTTAGTCCTCAAACTGACATCATTATTCCTCAATAATTAATAGAATTAATAATTATACTATCTGATCAATATATTGTATAATGTCTTCTTCATCCAATTTACCTTTTTAATTAACTTTTACTCCTTTCCTCCTTCTTTCTTATTCCTGATAAAAAAAACCCTCAAACTCATTAACATGGAGCTGGAACTCAACCAGAGCTGACCCTTCAGCAGGTTTTTCGAGATCTGGTAGCTTAGTGGTAAGGATTTGCATTACAAACCCAAAGTGGCAAGGTTTGAATCCACCAGCTGCTGAGCAGGAGAAAAGATGTGCAATCTCCTCCCCTGCAATTTACTGCCTCTGAAAGCCCACTGGAGGGAAAACCATCAATCAGTTCCCATTCAACACCACTTAACAACAATAGCATAAATCACACCGGAAGAGGTTGCCCATCTTTCTCCCATGGAGCAGTTGATGGATTTGAACCAATTGCCTTTGGTTTGGCAATACAACACAACCAACTAAGCCACCAGTGTACCCACTCATCCCTGATAGTTATGCAGAATTAATTCTGTGTGTAAACCTTTCCTTAGCATTTTGTATTTGTGAGTCATATCCCACTGCATGTCTCTGGCCACTGCCTTATTTTGCTTAGTATAATGTCTTGTAGATGCATCCATGGTACATAGTGTTTCAAGCTGCACTCTTCTTTGCAGCATTGTGGTTTTCTATAGTTTACTTTTCTGGGCTGGGTCTAATAGAGCATTTCTTAATACAGCCATATGCACTTCTTGTTATGAAATAATACCCTGTAAAAGATTGCATTTTAACAATGAAAGATTTTTTCAAAGCGAAAAGCTAACTGAGGTGGGGGGGATTGTAGGGAGGAAAATGTGCAATAATGAATGAATGGAAATCCAAGTTCTCTATAAACTTTTGTTAAAATCTCAGTTAAACTTAAAAAAAAATAAGAAAAAAGAAAGAGATCATGTTTTCAATTCCACCAAATGACAGGCATGGCCTCTTTGGACAAACTGGAGAAATATGGCTCAGGATGAAACAGGGTTCAGATCTGTTGTTCATAGGGTCTCTATGAATAATGCTCAACTCGATGGCACATGACAACAACATAACATATGTATGTGTATATATGTATGTGTTTGTGAGCATGTAAAAGCTCTGGTGGTTTAGTAGTAAGAAATTGCACTTCCAACCCAAAGACATGTGGTTTCATTCCACCTTCTGCTCTGCAGGAGAAAGATGGGCAATCAACTGTGGTGCAATTTACTGCCTCTGAAAACCTGCTGGAGGGTCAGCTATGGGTGGGTTCTGACTGTACAGTATACAATAACAACAACAAAATAGACAGAGAGAGGAGGGGGAGGGAAAGAGGGAGGTGTGGCAGAGAGAGCAAGCTCTGGTGGCCTAGTGGCAAGAAGCTGTGCTGCAGTTTGAGGTCAGCAGCTACTCGGCTGCTCCATGGAAGAAGGGTGGCCAATCTCCTCCCATGAGATTATCTGCCTCTGAAAATCCGCCAGAGGGTGAGCTCTGTGTCAATTCTGACTTGATGTTACACAACAATTATATATTCCACATAATAATGTGAAATTGATAAAAACAACAGAAACCAGGGGCCAGTAGAAATCTAAAGGGGGCTGTGTATATGACAGGGTGCCCTTCCATCATCAGAACTTTATTCTGATACTGGAAGGTAGACAGGACAGCTGCTGCCATTATCAGAAAAGGAACTTGACCCTCAAAGAGGTAAAGAGATTAGTTGCCTTCTGCTCTTTCACAATTACATTCTGAGACCTTTCCATTGACTTTCTTGCTAGGACTACTATTTGATGTACACAAGTTTTTAATTCTCACAATCTCTGAAGCACTCAAGGCCATTGCTGCAGCCTCTGTGTCTTCCTCTTTTTTGCCGCCCCTCCACTCTTCCAAGCATGGTGTCCCTCTCCAAGGAATAGCCTCTCTTAGCAACATGTCCAAAGCAAGTGAGACAAAGCTTCATCATCTTTTCCTCCAAGGAGCTCTCTGGCTGCACCTTCTCCAAGTTATGTCTGTTTGTTCTTTTATTTAGATTATCGTTGTTGTGTACCATAGAGTCGGAACCAACCCATAGCTGACCCTCCAGTGGGTTTTTAGAGGCAGTTAATCGCTAGGGAGGAGACTGCCCAGCTGGTGAATTTGAACTGTGTCTTTGGGATTGCAGTGCAGTTTCTTACCACTAAGCCATCCGAGGTCGATTTTTAATTATTTGTTGTGTGTGATATGGTGGTGGATGGCATGTTTTATGGTGTGGTGTGTTGAGATGTGGTACTGTGTTGTATGATATTGTATTTGTTGTGTGTGATATGAGGTAGGGATCCAATTTTATTCTTTTGCATCTGGATGTTCAGTTTTTCTGGCACCATTTGTTGTGAGGAGGGAACCCCAGAAAACCAAACAATAGCTTTCTTTAATGTCAATGATACATTGTCCCCATTAGTGTAGCTTTGTAGTAAGTTTTCAAATACAGAAGTATGAGTCCTCCAACTTTGTTCTTATTTTAATACTGTTTTAGCTATTGGGTTGTGGGGTGTTTTTTTTTTCTCATTCTAGGTAGTAAACACATGGTTGGTTGCTATTATTCTATTTTTCTGGGCTAAAAATTCAGTACCAATAATAAGGGTGAAAAGTGGGTGTATGTGATGTTTAAATAACATAAAATAGGTTAGCAAATGTAAAACTCTTAGCAGAATATCTGGCCGCCTCTCTTCTGCTCACTGTTGTGAGCATTGTGGGTATTTGCCAGTGAGTATCTGAGTTCAAATCCTGGTCCTACCATTTCCTAAATCAGTAGTTTGGACAGTTTGCAACTTGGCTACATCCAAATTGAAGTGGATAACAACCTCACGATATTGCTATGAGGGTTAAGTATTTTTTTTTAAGAAATCATTAAATAAGATGGTGAGAGACACTTAAACTTAGTAGTCATGGGACTTATTCTTTTGCTTTCCTAAGATTCCAAAGGGAGTGATCGACTTAATGAAAAGCCTGGAAATCATTTCACATTAAGGACATGAAATGGAGCATGAAGCTGTTTTTAAATAGTCAAAAGCCAGATGTGGAGGAAAAGCTCTTTTCTGGGTACTCAAGAGGGCAGCCGCCACCCGACCCCCCAAATAAAAGAGTCAGCTGGCCACAAATCAATTCCTGATCGTGGCCATCGGGTGCTGCCGAGCAGAGCTGCGCTCCGCAGCGGTGTCAGAGCTGTAGTTTGCAGCCACATTTCATAAGCCGTTGAGAGCTTAACTGGTGGCTTCACCCAGGGTACACTCTCCAGAGAGGACTCATCAAAAAAACCTAAACCCACAGATGAATCAATTCTGATTCTCTGTGACCTTTAAGGACAGAGTAGAACTGTGCCCTAGAGTTTCCAAGACTGTAAATCTTTAGGAAAGCAAACACTCATATCTTTCTCTGGCAGAGCATATGGGGGGTTCCTGTCACCATCCTTCTGATTAGCAAACCTTTTGGTGGTGCAAGAGTGCTGCGTTCGTGTCCCCAGAAAAGGACTAAACTTCCCTCCAAAACACTCTCTGACTTATAGAGACCCTAAAAGACAGAATAGAACGTCCCTCGTGTGGGATTTTCTTTATGGAGATAGCCACAGCCTTTTCTGGAAATGTCACAGCATTCTAGTCACCTCTTCAGTTAGCAAGACAACACTTAATCCACTATTTCACCAGGGATCTCAGGACCCCCGAATTTAAGGAAGTCATTGTGGCCTCGTGGGTAGAGAGCTGGACTCTTAACCCAGAGGTGGCCTCTCTCTAAGTGGTTCCATCTGCCTGCTCTCCGGGAGGAAAAGATGGGCAACTCTCCTTCAGTAAAATCATTGCTTCTGAAAATCCTCCAGAACCTCAGCTGAGGGTCAGACTTGACAGCATTGGGGTGGCGGTGTGTGTGGGGGGCGGGGGGCGGGGTGTGTGGGTGTGGTTAGGATTGTGTTTTGTTTCCATTCTAGTCAACATGCCACAGTTCTGAGAACTTCCGAAATGCCTAGTGATTGTTCATAACAGCACTGAGCAATCTGTAATTATTATTTAGATCTCATTTGTTCCCAGTGGATTGTCTCATTCTATAAATAGTGTGCGTTAGACCAAGGTGAAAATGAATTAGTCAAAGTGCGAGGGAGCCAGTTTTCCGCACACTAAAGTCACTTGCTGCCCTCCTTATCCTCTCAAAGTTCTCAGTTTCTCCAACAACGCTTCTCCAGTGTAAATTACTAGACTGGCTGGGAGGGAGAGTTTCAGGGCAGTTAGTGCAAATTCTTGCTAAGCGAGGAACCTTTCAGCTTTCTGAGCGCAGAGCACCCTCTAGTGTCTTTCCACGGTAAGGCAGATCCAAAGAGGCACTTCAGAACCCATTTTTCCTTCTGTGTGCCTTTGTGGTGCTGGAGAACAGTGTTCAACATACCGTGGACTGCCAGGAAATTTAGCAGGTCTGTCCTGCTGCAAGGACTGGAGGCAAGGACTTTGAAGCTCCGTCTCACACACTTTGGACATGTGACCAAGAAGGACTAGTCCCTTGGAGAAGAACATGATGCTTGGAAGTGTGGAGGGACAGTGCAGGAAAGGAAGACCCAGGATGAGATGGATTGTCTCAGTGCCTGGAGAAATGGGTTTAGGTCTGTTGGAGACGATGAGATTGACCCAGGATAGGAGAGGGTTGAGAGCTAATGTACATAGGGTCGCTATGAATCACACACAGGCAATTCAATGGCACATAACAACTGCAGCTCAGTCTTTGATTAAGCTAAGTTTTTAAGAATCTACTCCAAGAAAACAGTATCGACAGCTTAAAAGGCAACATAGAAACTAGCATTTTGGGGTACTTACCATGTACCAGGTCCTATGTTAGTTGCTTTACATGGCTTACCAAGAACCAGAATGTTATTACTATTGTTATTGTTATGATAATGATGATGATGGTATTATGGATGAAGAGGTGAAGCAGGTGGGACAGTTTATTTTAGCTTCTCTTGGTTTACTCTCAAAGAGAAGCAATAACTACAAGCAATGCCAACATAATTATAGCCAAACTTCTGGTTACATCGGTAAATTGTCATGTATGCAATTCCAGAAGATTCAGGTTGATAATAGCAAGAAAGGAGTGAGAATGAGACTTTCTCAAGTCTATGCTGAAAGAGAAAGAAGGATAGAATCTAAATCAGGGTTTTTCTGATTTTCAACTTTGGGTTGTGGCTCATAGGTGAGTTACATTAACAATCCAGTAGATTGAAATATATTAATATTTCAAATAGATATATATTTCAAAACTAAAATATATTAAGAAAGGGAAGACATGCAGAGGTGCACATAAAACTAATAAAGGCTGGCTCTACTATATACACACAGAAAAAATGAAATACATCAAGAAAGACGTACTTGGCTCTCTCTCTCCTTTTTAAATATACATGTATTTCCGTAAGATTGAAAAACAAAATTTAAAATCACTAATGTAGCAATTTTTTTTTCAACACAGGGCTATGATCAAGTTCTCTTATGTTTTGGGACCCCGATAAATCCACCCCAATTAGTCATTTGTTGTTGTTATGTCAGAACCAACCCATAGCTGACCCTCCAGTGGGTTTTCAGACAGTAAATCAGATGCGAGGAGATAGCCAATTTTTCTCCTGTAGGTGGATTTGCACCTCATGCAAATGAGGTAGGCAGTGCCACTCCTTAGCCCTAGGCTACCAGAGCTCCCTCATTAGTTATTCGTTTTCTATTAACTGACTTGAGCTACCAAAAATACCATGTTGGGTCTAAACTAAATTCTTCATAATACGTGCCACAGCTATACTTATTCCTGTTATAGAGAAGATTAGCAATCTCTTTGTGATAAGTAAGATCTTTTAACTTTTATCTTAAAAGATAACTATCATTTTTTTAAAAAAACAACCAAAACTTTGTATTTTAAATCTAGTTAGTCTATATCTTAATTGTCTAATGCTGCTATAACAAAAATACTCCAAGTGAGTGGCTTAACAAACAGAAATTTATTCCCTTATAGTTTAGGAGGCAAGAAGGCCAAATTCAGGGTAGTAGCTTTAGGGGAGGGGAGTACTGGGGTCCTAGTGTAAGGAGCTGTACTTCCAAGCCTAAAGCGCCCAGTTTGACTCCACTAGCTGCTTCAAGGGAGAAAAATGGGCAATCTACTCCCGTGGGATTTACTGTTTCTGAAAATCTGTTGGAGGGCCAGTGGGCTGTCAGTTTTGACTTTATGGTTCACTACAACAATTATAACGGCCGTGGGGAAGGCCCTTTCTCTCTGTGGGTGAATTTGTTACCTTCAGTAGGGCTGGTGTTCCCCAGAGACCTCCATGATCTTGGCCTTCCCCAGTATCAAGGAACAGTGTCTTTCAGGGACCCACCTCCAAAAAGATACATTCTTCTCCTGGTAATTTTTTCTTTTTCTATCTTGAATTTCCTTTTATCATGTTGGGGAGGGGTTTGTTTGTTTTTAATGTTGAATAATTTATTTATTTTCTTTCCATTCATTCATTGTTGCACATTTTTCTTCCTATCTACCCCTCCACTTTGTTTTTTCTTTGGAAAAAAAATACTTTCATTGTTGCACAATTCCCCGCCACCCCTCACCCCCAGTCCATTTTGCTATGCAGCTCTTATTCTGAACTGTTATCATCCAAATAATACACAATCATATATTCCTTTTAAACAGTTTGTCCTTCATCTGTTCCAATGCAGTGTTTACATTTATCCCCTCTTTTCTTATAGCAGTCCTATTTTATAACAGTGGCATAATGCAGTATTTGTCTTTTTGTGACTGAGATATTTCACTCTACAGAATGTCCTCCAGGGTCACCCATTTTGTGTAATATTGCATGAGTTCCTTGCTTTTCAATGCAGTGTAGTATTCCATTGTGTGAATATACCACAGCTTCTCTATTCATTTGTTTGTTGATGGGCTTTTGGGTTGTTTCCATCCATCTCTTTGCTATTGTGAACAATGCAGCAATAAACATGAGTGTGTATATATCTGTTTGGGTGGCAGTTCTGATTTCTTTAGGGTATATTCCCATTAGTGTAATTGCTGGGTCAAATGGTATTTCTATTTTCAACTTTTTTGAGAAAGTGCCATACAGCCTTCCATAGTTGTTGCACCATTTTACACTCCTGCCAACAGTGAATAAGTGTTCCAGTTTCTCCACAACCTCACCAGCATTTGTTGTTTGCTGCTCTGTTGACTTTTGCTATTGTTGCTGGGATGAGATGATATCTCATAGTTGTTTTGATTTACATCTCTCTTAGAGCTAGGGATTTTGAACATTTCTTCATGTGTTTGTTGGCCATCCGAATATCTTCTTTGGTGAATTGTCTGTTCATATCTTGTGCCTATTTTGCAATTGGCTTTTTTACCTTTATTTTGTTGTGGTATGACACTTCTTCCTTGATTGTACAAAGAGTCCCACACTCTCAACTTCCTTTCCTCCTCTTTCAACCCTAGTGAGAGAAAAGATATTACAGCCATACCTTAGGAAAACTCCTCTTACATCTGATTAGGGTAGTCCTGGGTAAGGGAATTGCATTGTACTCTTTTTTTTTTTTTATGTGTGTCCCGTCAAATTGGATCTGACTGGTACAGGAAGGAGGCGATTGTTTCTCCTTCTTCAGCAGAGCATCTGGTGGATTTGAACCACGCACCTCTGGGATTGCAGTGCAGTTTCCTGCCACTAGGCCAGAGCTCGCCTGCATTGTACTCTTAATCCTCCTACAACTACTTGCTTTACCATAGAGGATCATTGGATAGCTTCTACATTTTATCTTTCTATATGTGTTTTTGAGAAAACAGAATTCAACCCATGACACTATCCAATACTTTTTTCTCTAAACTTTAGGAGTTAGAGTTAGCCTTCTGTATAATGATACATTGAAAAAAAGAAAAAAAAATTACTCCCAATTTGTATCTGAGGCTCAAGGAGAGTAAATAATTTGTTTTAGTTCACAGGCCTATTCAGAGGAAGGCCTGAGCTTTGAACACAGTGGTTTGGCTCACCTGGACTTCTCTGTTGTTTCTTTCTGGCTGTTTTGTCATCCTCTTCAGCTTTCATCAACTAATGTGATCCCATGGGACTCAACCAGATAATCCAGGATAATCTCCCTGCTTTAAAGTCAGCAGAGTGGTAATCTTAATTGCTGTTGTTGTTGTTATGTGCCATCGAGTCGCCTGCGACTCATAGCGACCCTATGTACAAGAGCCCTAAACTCCGCTCTGTCCTGTGACAATCGCACTGTCTCTGACACTCCCATCCCAATTATCCCAGTCACTGAATCAATCCACTCATAGAGGGCCTTCCTCTCCTGCGCCGTCCCTCCACCCTCCCAAGCATGATGTCCCTCTCTAAGGACCGGTCTCTCCTCACAACATGTCCAAAGTAAGTTAGACGGAGCCTCAGAATCCTTGCCTCCAAGGAGCCACCCGGTTTAACCCTCTCCAGGACAAATCTGTTTGTTTTCCTAGCAGTCCATGGTATTCTCAATACTCTTCTCCAGCACCACAGCTCAAAGGCATCAATTCTCCTTCTATCCTCCTTGGTCATTGTCCAACTCTCTGATGCATAACAGGTGATTGTGAAGACCATGGCCTGTATCAGACGCACCTTAGTCTCCAGAGAGACACAACTGCTCTTCAGCACTTTGGAGAGGTCCCTAACAGCAGACTTTCCCATGGCAATGCGCCTTTTAATTTCCTGGCTGCTGGTGCCAAGACTGTTGACTATGGAGCCAAGCAAACTAAAGCTGTGTACAATCTCAATCTCTTCACCATCCATCCTGATGCTGCCAATTGGTCCAGTGGTGAGAATCTTTGTCTTCTTGACATTGAGCCTCAATCGATATTGTAGGCCGCAGTCCTTGACACTCTACAGCAGGCGCTTCAGGTCCTCCTCAGTTTCAGCAAGCAGGGTTGTGTCATCCGCATAACGCAGATTGTTGATAAATCGTTCACCAATCTTGACCCCACATTTCTCCTCATAGAGCCCAGCCTCCTGGATAATCTGTTCTGCATATAAGTTGAAAAGGTATGGAGATAGGATGCATCCCTGGCGTACGCCCTTCCCAATTTTGAACCATGCAGTGTTCCCTTGCTCTGTTCTGACGACTGCCTCCTGGTCCAAGTATAAGTTTCGCATTAGAACGATCAAGTGTTCTGGGATTCCCATTCTTCTCAGAGTCAGCCACAGTTTGTTATGATCTACACAGTCAAATGCCTTTGCATAGTCAATGAAACACAGATAGACATTCCTCTGGTATTCCCTGCTTTCAGCCAAGATCCATCTAACATCAGCTACAATATCTCTAGTACCACGACCCCTTCTGAAACCAGCCTGGACTTCTGGTAGTTCTCTGTTGATGTGCTGTTCCAGTCGTTTTTGGAGATAATCTTCAGTAAAATCTTGCTTGCATGTGAAATCAGTGAAATTGTTCTGTAGTTACATCCATATAATCTCTTCACTAAAGTACTGAGATTGGAGTTGATTGAATGACCAAGGTGCAGGAATCTTGGGACACAGAATCTTCAGAATTCTGTCTATGAGACAGTTGCTTAAATTTTAAATTAAAAAAAAATTTAAATACATACCCTAACTATACACAGCGATTCTACTCTAAAGTATTTTCTGAGAGAAATGAAAACATCTATCTGTACAGACTTATAGTGAATGCTTGCCTACGGAAGCTTTATTCTTAATAATCCCAGGATGGGGAAACCAAGACAACTTCTAACTGGATAAGTGAATTGTAGGGTGTCTCTACAATGAAGAAATAAAAGCAAATCAACTATTACAACATACAATAGCATAGATGAACTTCAACTTTATTCGGCTGAGAGGAGTCATGCACAAAACATGACATTCTGAATAACCCCATTTAAGACAGCTTTCCAACACCTTGATCTTAACTTAATGAGATCTATGCCAGACTTTAAACTTGAAAATCTGGAATATAACAAATTTATATTGTTTAAACTACTAAATTAGTGACAACAGGTAATGGTAGGAATAGAAAACGGATATGGATGCATAAGCCATGAGTTGGAGAGAAACTCCTAAATAAAACCAGATGCCTAAAATTTCTAAAGGAAATGATAAACATTTTTGTTCTTTCTAAGAGAAAAGAAAATCAACTTTGATCTTATTTTTTAAACATATGAAAATATAAATGAATACAGTGGATAATGATAAATTGGTGGAAATAGTGGCAACTCAGGTAAGCAAGGAAAGGTTCATTCATGCAAATTCACAGATATTTGGAGCTTTTCTAACAAAAAAGACAACTTAGTACAAAAAAAGAGGATTTTTTAAAGCCGTATAAAGATGACATACAGATGCTCAAAAATTCTTAGAACATCTACCACTTTCTCAATGTTCAGGTAAATGCAAGTTAAACAAAAAATTATAATAACTTTTCTCCATCATGCTGGCACATGTGATAAAAGATAACACTGTTGGTGGAAATGAGAATTACTAGAGCCTTTTAAGAAACTTACATAGACAATAGCTATTAAAATAATGTACACACTCTTTGAGCACCTCCTAGAAATAAGCTGTCTGAAAAAGAAATTGTTGAAGCTATTCCTGTCTCTATAAAACCAGACACATATAACTTTTCTCTGTGTATGTGTCTGAGTGTGTGTGCGCACAGTATCTATGTTTGTAAAAACAGGGAGAAAGGAATGGAAAAAAAAAACCAAGCCCGAGTGCAAGTATTATATATTATCTTTGAGAATGGAAGAGGACTAGATTTACTTCTATTCTCTTTTATGTCTTATTCTCATGGTCACAATATTAATCTTAAAATTTGGAGGAAAAAATAAAATAATAGATATTTTAAAACACACATGGATGTTACAAAGTGTAATAAAAATGCTCAAACATGTGTTGAAAGAATAAACTTCTTTTGAATGGATTTAAGATTCCCCTCTCCAGTCTCCCACTTTCACTGATAAGGACCTTTTCAGGGTCTCAGGACCTATTTCCTGACACTTTACTTTGCACAGTGATTTCTGGCCTCGTTCCAGTCTCCTCTCTAAAGTACAGGGTCTGTAATGGTAAGCCCTGCCTAAGTCTTACCACCACACACCCAGTACCCAGTAGTTAATGATTTCTGGATGAATCAATTGCTTAATGGTAAGAGGCTCCTCTGGAAGAGGAAGTACAAGCAGCCAATCAAAAGTCAAAGTTATTGCTTGCTGTCAAGTCCAAATTGACTTAAAGCTGATCCTCCAGAGAGTTTTTGAAGGCAGTAAATGGCACAGCAAGAAACTAGCTATTTTTTCTCCTCCAGAGTGGCTGGTGGCTTGGAACCAAAGAAACACAGCCTTCTGGCCAGCAGCGCAGCTCTCTATGGACAACACCAAATAGACACTACCAAAGCTCCCTACAGGCATGAAAAGATGCTCAACTAAGACACTCTGGTGGCCTAGTGGTAAGAAGCTGTGCTGTAATCTCAAAGGCACTGGGTTCAAACTTACCAGGTGGTTCTCAGGAGAAGGATAAGCACTCTCCTCCTGTGTGATTTTCTGCCTCTCACAACCTGCTGGAGGGTTAGCTAGGAGTCAGATTCCGACTCAGTGGTTCATAACAACACTTGCCACAATGCAAATTAAAATTACACTGTAAGATCATTGTATAACTACCAGGATGGCCAAAATGAAAAAGAAAAGTACAGGTGCCAGAAGGGATATGGACCAACTAGATCGCTCATGCATTGTTGTTGAGTTAATTGGTCAACCACTTTGGAAACTGTCACTGTCTAACAAAGATAAACTTTTTTTTTTAACCCTGCGACCCTGATTTTCCATCTGCAGGTCTTTTCCTGAAGGCGTCACCAAAGATATATGCAAGAATCTTCATAGTAGTTTTTTGGATTTTTTTTTTTTTTAGGATTGTCCCAAACTGGAAACAACCCAAATGTCCACCAACAGTTGAATGTATAAACACATTTTGATCCAGTCATATAATGGGCTGCTGTACAACAATAAAATAGTGTGTACAATTGCAACACATGACAATATGCACAAATCTTACATATCCAACACTGAACATATGAAGCCAAACAATACATACTATAACGTCAGTTACATGAAGTTCAAGAACAGATCAAACTAATCGAGGGTGATAATCTGTTGCCATAAGATTTTATTTCAACTCATATTCACCCTATAGGACAGAGTAGAAATGTCTTTTAAGGTTTCCAAGATGATAAAGCTTTATAAAAGCAGACTATCACATGGAATGGCTGATAGCTTTGAAGTGCTGACCTTTTGATTAGTAGTTGAGCACTTTACCACTGCACCACCAGGATTTCTTTCTAAAAGGATAGAAGATAGAATATTGGTTACTTTTGAGGAAGGGATTGACTAGGCAAATTCATAATTGAAAGGAACTACAAGGAAACCTTCTGGTACTGAAAATATTTTTCTTTTTTGCTGCAAGTGAATGCCAACCCATAAGTCTCAGAGAAGAACCTTGCTCCATCATGTCCAATGGTTGAATTTTCAGAAGCAGATCAACACCTTTTCCCCCAAAGTGTCTCTCTCTGAGTGTTCTCGAACCTCCAATCTTTCAGCTAGCTTCCAGTGTTAGCCATTTTCCACCAGTCAGGGAAATAGTTATACAGATGGGAGGGAAATACAATTAATTTAGTGCCCTTTACTGAATGTCGGTAAAGAATATAGGGAGGGAAAGAACTCCTCTATAGAAACAAAACTCAGTCTTGTTTATCTATATTCGTGGATGTAAAATGAAAGTATCAGCTCGGAAGTTTTTTCTTCTCAGCAGAGTAGCCTTGCCTGAACCTCTGAACCACAGGAAGGGCAGGGGCATCTCAAACTATGCAGCTTGTGGTTCCTCCCCACTCTCTGAAGGGAAAAAGAGAAAGAAAGAGTACAGCACAGAGACCAAGAGTCAATGGTGGGATTCAAGTTCCAGGATCAGTTAACAGCAGAGCCTGGTTAGACCTCAGATCTCAGACACATTCTATCTCCATCCTGGACAAAGGACTTACAGGAAGGGACAGACTTCGGATTCCCCAGCCCTGCTTTGACTGAGGAGAAAGGCCTCAAGTCTCAGACCAGCCAAATCATAGGAGGGTGGAACATCAAGTTGAATCTTGGCGGGAAAAGGAAGACATTCTTCTAGCCCAAAGGACCTAAACGAGGAGGCGTCCTGAAGGCGCATTGGAAAGTGTTTCCCAGCTCTTCTTTTGACCTTGGCCAAGGTCTTTCTCTGTAGTTTCACTTGTCCGGGTAACTTATGAAAATTCTCAGAAGGCCCAGAGAACAGAGGCTCGCACAGGGGCAGCCTTCAGCTTTGGGGGCGGCCTCAATGAGGCGGGGCTGCAGGGAGGGAGAGGCCCAGCCCTGGGTGGGGGGCGGGGAACGGCCAGACAGGAGGGTCGGGGCTCTCCACTGGGGACTGCGCACCCCTCCCCGTCTCCAAGGCTCCAGGCTCGCTCCTCCCCCTCGCATTCCCAACTTCCAAGGACAACTTGTCGCTTGCTTCAGACACCGTGGCCTCCAGGCTCCTTTCTGGGCCCTGACCCACGTTCTCTTCGTCTCCCTTTGTCTTATTTCTGCATTAGACAGCTTCCCAGCTCCGCCTCTCATTCTCTGTTCTCTCTCTCTCTCTGCTTCTCTCTCTCTCTCTCTCTGCTTCTCTCTCTCTCTCTCTCTCTCTCTCTCTCTCTCTCTCTCTCTCTCTCTCTCTCTCTCTCTCTCACACACACACACACACACACACACGCTCACGCACACCCCCTCTTCCCGGCGCCTTTGCTCCGCCGCTCCGCCTTTCCCAGGCGCGCCGCCTTTCCCAGGCGCGCGAGGCCGGTGTGCACAGGGACCCGACGGTGCAGGTGAAGGTGCCTGGAGCCCTTCTCAGCCACACAGAGGAAGGAGACGCCCTCGCCGGTTCCCCAGGGCCCAGTGCTCGGCCCGCACCACCACCTGGGGGGACCGAAGGCATGTGAGCCCCTTTGCGCCCCAAGACAGCTGGCGCCTCCGCCCAAGACGACGCCAAAGCGGAGACTACAAAGAGGAGGGGGTGGACCCCTCGGGCCTCCTCGCCCCTTGTCCTGGACGCCATCGCCGCGTCCCTAGGCCTTGTTTCAGCCCCCTTGGCTTCCTGAAGCTCTGAGGATGCGCAAGGACAGCGCAGTTCGGAGAGGGAGGTAAGACACCCCTGCCCTGCCCGCGACCACACAGGGCCCAAGTGCAACGTGCAGGGCCCCCACCCTTGGGACCAGGCCAGCGCGGCCCGCCCTTTCAGGGCCCATTGGGCAGGGGAGACAGTAGGCCATCAGGACCCTCCAGTTTAACCTTGAGCTCGGGCCCATCCTGGCTCCACGAGGCCTGGAGTTGGGGGTGGGGGCACAGCACCTTGGCTTCTTGCTCTCTCCAGCTGGACTCCCCCAGAAAGGTCGCGCGTGTGGGAACTGAGGTCACTTCTCCACTTCCACCTGGAACCCTGGCCTCTTGGAGACGGGTGCTGAGTCCCCCCCCCCACCCCCGCAACAGACTCTCACCCCTCTATCTCCCACCCACAAACTTGGATTGGAAGTGAATACAGAAAGGGGCTTGGGGAGGGCCACACTTGGAAAGGGCAAAACGCCCGCTCTTTCGTGATGGAAATTTTAAATTGGCCTAGAATTCTGGGTCCAGATGAGCCCCTCAGGTTCCCAAGGTGCCGAATCAGCGTTCTTTCTAGCCAGGCACTGCAGGGCGTGGAAGAGAAAGCTTGTGGAGCCTCTTGCATCAGATCTCTGATCTGGCAGCAAGGGGATCTACATTTCCTCTCTCTCCTGAGTGTGCTGGGGCTGGGGACAGCCTCCTGTCCGGGAGAGGACAGTGCATCTAAAGGGATGTAAGGCGCCGCCATCTTACTGGAAACTCAAAACAGCAACAGCACGTTGTCTTCTTTTTTTAAGAAAGGTCTGTTTCTGGGAGAGCTAGATCTACACGGGCTGACTCAGGTCGAAACAAACGTTACTCCTCTTTGGAAGAGGCAGGCATAAGGGGATGCATACTATGAATTGCGCTCTTTATGGCATTTCCAAGGAATTAATAACCTTACAGGAGTCAGTGACGAAATCATAGGAGGGCAGCAGTTCCTCTCAAAGTATCCAAGCGCAGAGTAAAGACTGAGAATTCATGCAGACATGCAAGAGAGAAAAGACATTTTGTGCTTATAACAAACGTAGTAATCAGGAAACGAATGTTTGCAGGTAAGTGTTTTTCCTCGACCACCACCACCGAAGTAGGACATGCGCTAGGATATTTAACATCACTTGAGTCATAGTTTAGGGCATCTAACAAAAAGGAGAACACATGTTCGTTGTGGTGGCGTACTGCACAGGGCGGCACTTTCCAGTATATATAGAAGCACAAAGACAGAGACACAGACTGTGTTACCTGAGAGAAAGTTTGCATTTCTCAGCGCAGTATTCTGATCTTTGAAAGAGTTTTTTCCTTGATATCATCTTCCTTCCCCATCCTCCTTAGGAATTGCAGCTCATTTCTTTCTCTAAATTCTGGATAACATGGCTGCAAATCCAGAGAGTCTTCCAACTCCCCCAGCCTCAAAAGAATGACTTCTCCGGCTCCCTCCACTCCCAACTCTCATCCCCCTCCCAGCTACATTGCCCTTGGCTCCCCAGGAAATGAGCTGCCAGTTCCCCTCTGCTGCTCTGCCACCCACTCAGATCTCCTCTTTCCTGAAAATGCAGGTAAGATGTTTGGGAAGATCTCAAAGGCCCTTAGGAAGAGCTCCCACCTGCACCTTGCAATTAAAAAGAGCCAGATCCTCACTCCCAAGCAGGTGGTCGGTTGGACAATACTACTTCTTCCTTTTCTCCAGCTTTGAAGGCGTTGACCTGGTGATGGGAGTGGTGGTCCCTTAGTCTGGGAATTTAATCACCTTCTCATCTCCCTGGACATAGAGTAAAACAAGCCTTAGGTTTCAAATGCTGTTGTCTGCGAGTTGGGTTATTTTAACCTATTAGCATTTTCTCCTCTTTCGTCTCTCTGGTATTGTTTTCTCTCACTTCTCAAACGCAGAAACCAGATAATCATCGGTGATTTTTCTAGGTTTGGAAGGGATGGATGGAGAAGGAAAGGAGGGGACATTTTCATGTATTCAACGGGCATTCACAGTAATTAGACTGTAATCAGAACCACCAAGTTACCAAGTGGACTTTCACCTTCATACAGCAGGCAGAGAGGTGATTTGATTCCAAAATCCCTCTCCCTTGTGGCCTAGTAACATCTTTTTCAAAAGGGCCCAAGAAGTTACGGCCTCTGGAGTTTTCAAAAAACAGTTCAAAAAGGAAAGAAATTCCCTAGTTATTCAGCTGTCCAAATGTCCAGAGAAAGAATTAGGAGACTGAGGTGAGGTTGCCTTGAATTAAATTCCCCCACCCATCAGGAAATCTAGATTGTTCTCCAGGTAAGATCCCTTGCTTGTCTGTCCCAAGGGTCACAGGACCCACGTTAGGCCAAAAATCAGGAATAATTTAAAAGAAAGAGGAGAGCCTGAAATCATACAGATCTGTAATCTGCTTAGACACACAGGCTCATCCGGAAAACAACACAGGAAATGCATCTTCTTCAAGAGCTTTCAACTTTCCACTTTAAATTGACAATGTAGGGCCCTGGTCAGCTTAAGGTTTCCCATTTTAGGCATCAGAGCTCAAAGCCTAGGAAGCTGGGCTGTAGGTTCTGAGGGAGCTTACCTCATTGTTCCTCATCGCTCAGTTCTTTTCCCCTCCCAGAGCTTCTTGGAGGTGTTGGGGTTCCATGTGAAATTATGAAATCCCACCAAAAAAATAATCCCATCATTTCAGAAGATTTCCGACCCTTTGTGTCCCAGGTTAAGAACTTCTGTGAGATTACTCAGAGAAATCAGTGTTTGGGAAATGCTGAAATCCAACGTGGTCGGTAAATGTAGATCTCCACTCCGTGCTTGGCAGACCAAACTTCAGCGTCCCACCACTGCCTTTAAAGAGAAGCACAAACACAAGTTGCATATCTCTCTTTATTAAGATGTCTAAGTGTCTACCCTCACCGCACTTTATATTCTTAACAATCCCTCCCTCCCACTCTAGTTATGGGATCACAGCCTTCACTTTGCAGGTATAATTGCTCCTAAAGCACCCTGCTCTCACCTGGCGCCCATCTTGGGACTTATCCGAGTTGCCTCTTTCTCAGCTATAATTTAAGCTGAAACCCTACTGCAGTGGAGTTGAGGGCTTAGCCCCAAATAACTAGGAGGTAAAGTAATACTAGTGAGAAAAAGGACCATGAACTCCCAAAACAATGCAGAAATGTTCCCCCTTAAACTGTCTCCAGGGCCAGTCCTGGGAGCACAAAGAATGGCCAGACGCCCAGTAAGTCATTTATGGAGGGGAGAGTCAATGTTCCAGGCCTCGCCCTTAAAAACAAACAAAGCAAAAGAG
This sequence comes from Elephantulus edwardii, assembly GCF_000299155.1. Taxonomy (NCBI): domain Eukaryota; kingdom Metazoa; phylum Chordata; class Mammalia; order Macroscelidea; family Macroscelididae; genus Elephantulus; species Elephantulus edwardii. Next base: position 10,673,019 of record NW_006399827.1, read on the forward strand.
GAAAGGGTCCAAACTGCTAGTCCTTAAACCTCCTCTTACCTCTTGGTCCTCGCATGTGCTCCTTGAATGGGGACTAGGGCTCCAGGGCTCAAGAGGAACTGGGAGGAACTGGGCTCCTCCGGGCAATCTTCCCCCCAGGATTCTTCCTTCTGGGTCTGAGGGTCCCTACAGCGGTTTCTGGAGAAGATAGTTTGAATGCTGTGAGCCCAAGTTTTCAGGAAGTTGCCGAGCAGGATCGGGGAAGAAGTGAGGAAGCGTTCGAGCGGGTTGAACTCCTGGAGGCCCGGGCAACAAACTTGCTTGGGGCTGCGAAGAAGGGACCCAAATCTTCCGTCTGGCGCGTGCTTGTCTGGGCGGATAAAGCAAACCCCGACTGTGAGGCTCTGCGGTGGCGCCCCTTCGATGAGCATCCAGGCGATTTGCGCGGTATAAAAGTCCCCATAAGCTGTTGACCTGTTGACCTGCTTCGCCACTGTCCCCCGCAACGCCACCGTGGAGCCAGAAGACTGGACTGCCCCGTGGGGCAGTGGCCGAGCCATAAAGTCAGACGTCCGGAGGGTCAGGGCCCACTTTTCGCTCAGCGATCCCCCGTCCCCGGCTGGTGGGTCCAGCAGGGGGTGGTGGAAAAGGAAAGGACCCCTGGGTCGTTTGCTCCGAGCCCTGGAGCCCTGGCAGCCCGGAGGGAGGCGGGAACCTGGCAGAAAAATTAGACAAAGTGATTGAAACCTGGCCAACAATTTGCCCAGGTGCGCCCTCAGGCGCCACGATGCTCAGACTCGCGCCCCACTTATCTGCATTCCTAAGAGAGGGTGGGACGCGGGAGCCACACGCGCAGATCGGTGGAAAGGACCCGGTGCCTCGGCCTGGGCAGGATCTCGGTGCGCGCAGAGGGAGGGCAGGATCTCGGTGCGCGCAGAGGGAGCCAGGCAGGCGCAGGGGCCTGAGGAGCTCAAGGTGGGCGCCACTTCTCCCCACTCGCCCCTTCCTCCTCGCCTAGCGTCTGATCTCCCTTTCCTCAGCTCCGGAACCCCTTGGCTGCCGTTAACAAACAGGTTATTTACTCCATCCTGGCTTCCACACAGCGAGCTCGATTCTTCCCTTCTGCTCCCGGCTCAAAAGCCCTCACTATGGCTCAAAAGCCCTCACTATTCGATGCAGCAAACCCCCGCTAGGTTTCCAGCGGAGGAGCACCTCCTCTCTGGAGCCGGTTAATTAATTAATCAGAGAGCTTTAGGGAGGCCAAGGAGTTGTAATTAGGCGGTGTAGAAGGAGGAGCCGCTGACGAGGTCTTTAACCTCTGGGCAAAGATGGGAAACTGAGGCGCGCGCCCCTGCCCCTCTGGGCCCTTCTCTGGACGCGGGTTTTGCGCTCCAGCTGCCCGCTCGCCCTGGCCACCCGCCCCAGTAAGCCTCTCGGTTTCTCCTACTCTCTGGTCAACAGCTCCTTCCTCTGTGTCTGCGTCTATCTGGCAGGCTGTCTGTCTCAAATGCCTTTTCTGTCCCCAGAGGAGCCAAGGGAGTTTTAAGTCTCCCGGAGAGCGCTCCTCTCGGATGGGGGTTCCTCCTGGCTGGAGACGAGGGAAATGGAAACTCTGAAACACTGTCCAATTCCAAGATCCTGAGACACACACACACACACACACACACACACACACACACACACACACCCCACACACACACCCTACCAAGAGCGTGTTTACACAGAGAAAATGGCTCTTGAAATTTTCTGTTCTTTTTGAGTACAAACCACTCAGGGCAGGGGGTAATCGAGGAAGGTCTGGGCCCCAGTGGAGTAAAACTCTAACCATTTTCAGTAGAGGCACAAAGATCTTACACAGTTGCTACCCCCCTCCCCAGTGGGCAGTGTGCAGAGATGGGGACCAACCATTAGTGGCTCCCACAGCATAAAAGTGAGGGCCTCCTGTGTTGAGGGAAGAGCAGGTGATAGATTCACACGACCTTGTAATACACTCACTAGCTTATGGTCCCTCTTAATTTGTCCCAAGGGACATTTCCCTTCTTCCTCCATATTACATTTGGAGATGTTTCCTTGTGAACACTGAGTAGGAAGTTCATAACATTGGGAGATTGATGTTTTAAAAGCTGATGAAAATTACAGATCCCCTCCCTTCCAGGGGAAAAAATACCCTTACACTTCTCATACTCTCCAAAGCCCATCATTTTGGAGTTTAGACCCCTAGAACCTCAGATTTAAAAACTTCTAGTGAGGTCAGAGGAATTTGGTAAATGCTGAGATCAAATGTGGCTGGTTAATGGAAGGCTTTGCCTTTTCCCCTTGTGACTGATAACTTAGTCCTTATCAGTTCCTCTTTCACCTTTTCAAAACTCCCAGGCAGCAGAGTTCCCCCTACTCCAAGGCCCACCAACAGCACCTTGGAGTCCGAGCTCCTGGTGGGAGGGATAGAATCTGTCCTTCCCAGGAGAAGGAGCCTGGAAAAAGTGGAAAGAGCTTTGCTGGGGAATCCGAACTTGAGAGACTGGGCCAGCTGTGGGAGGGAACTCCAATTTAGGCAGCCTTCTGGGGAAATAAAATCCAGATTTTGTTTATATTAAAGGTTATAGAGGAAAAGTGTCAGCTTAATTCTTCTGTGATTCAACCAAAACAAGATTGGACAACTAAATTCTCCTCTATGATTTGCACATTCTTGTAGGTCCACCTAGTTGGTGTCCTGTGGGATTCTAACTCTGAGAAGAACTGAAGGTGCAACCAAGGCTAGAGATAGGGCGATACTAGATTCCGAGCTAAAAAGGGAGTATTTAGTCCCAAACATCAGCTCCTGGCAACTTGGGAAATTCATACCTAATGACTTGTGGTGTCAGATGATAAAAAAGGATTTTATCTCAGGAGATGTAACTCTCCCTCCTTCCCCTAGCACAAGCTTCCTGGCCTTCTCCCTAGCTGGCCTGGATTCTTGGGGCTTCCAGAAGAAGATCCAGTCTTCTTTAGGGCCTGAGAAGTGACTAAACTATCTTTTTCTAGGACTACACTCAGGCAAATTAGAGAAACTGGAAATTATCTGGCTTAATGTGCCCCAACCACATCTCACCCACAGACACAAGACACCTCACATCCACCCTGTGCTGACTGATCCTCAGATGCCAACATATTTCTAGCAAGTGTGACAGGACAGGGAAGACCTCACCTCCTTTCTGTTTGACCCTCTCTGAGCTGGAACAAGTGCCTACCAACCCCTGTAGTTCTGGGATGAGACAAGAAGTCAAGAGTGGCTAATAGTATTCAGACCCCTGCCTGAAAAAGAAAAGAAAAATAAATAACTTTCTGCTTGGGACGGCTTAAACGGAATAATTCTGCCTGTGAGCTCCTGACCTAAATGCCTTTAATCAGAGCAGAAGAAATACATGCCCATTTGCTTTCTACTTTAGTAATTAAAGAGAACTAATTGGTGTTCTCAGCAACTTCCAACTGAGGGTCAGGAGCCTCTAGACATCCCAGTGCTCCTCTCCCCTCATGCACTGTCCCCCTCCCCTTACAGGGCCAAGCCCACCATGGAGCTGGCCGCTTTCTAGCAGACAATGGAGTCAGGAGGTGGCTGCCCACCTCTTGACCCGCCCCTGCATCAGGACTTTGGCCCTGAAAAGGTAAAGCTATGATTGGCCAGAAGTTCTTGCCCAGCAGGATTGTCCCCTTTCCTAAGTGGATGGACTGGGAGCAGAGACAAGTCAGCATTGACAACTGTGTGGGGTACAGCTCCCACTGGAGCCCCAGAGTTCAGCCTGGTGCCTAGAAAATGTTTGTGGAGTAGAAATTTGTGCCACGCAAAGGCTTGTGATTTCTTTGAGAGAGGAGACATCTGTGTCTGGGGTTGGTACACAGAGGGCGCCAAGGGCTCCGTTGGCCCAGGGAACATTTCTGAGATGTTCTGTAATCCCAGCATTCTGGCTCCCATTACCTTTTGGCTCATTCTTCAAGGTGAGGCCCCTGTTAATGGCCTCATTGAGAAAGCCGATGAGAACGTGACATCCTCTCCAGACCTTTCCCCCATGAGATCCAGTGACTTCAGACTAAAGAGTTTGAACCTGAAATGAGCCAGAAAATTGCCCCAATTCTCTGTGTCTTATTGAAGTAGTTACAGGCCAAGGGGTTCAAGGGGCCTCACTTTTATGGACATTGCTCTAAGTCAAAAGAATACATTATACATATACAGGCTAAGACACCCATCCTGGCTTAGACTGTTTCCTTGAGAACAAAGCAGGCTGCTGCCACCTCCTCGCACTTCTCTCTTCTTCTCCCCTGTTAGTAGTTGTTAATAGCTACTAAATGTTCATTACTGGATTATCTAGCTCCGGGCATTGTGCTAAATCCTAGGCACATAGTGTGTCAGTTAATTCTTTAAACCTTCCAACAACCCGAAGTGTTAAGACTTAGCCAATTTTGCAGAGGCAAAAACTAAGATTTTGAGTGTGGGGGTGTGGGGGTGTGGTTTCGAGTTCAATATGGTTGATGTATTCTAGTAGAGCTGAACACTCAAATAATATACTTAGAGTAGAAATAAAGAACATGGAAAATGATAAGATCTTCAAGTTTTAAAATATAGTGTTTTAATAGAATGCAGATAGTTTCCCCTGCCCTAAAGTGAACAAAGAAATTATGTAATTAACTAGCTAATTCGCAGCCCAAATGCTTTTCCTTGGAAATGGGCGGATAATGAGGCCGACAGTTGTTCGCAGTTGAATTCGCCTGATGTTGCTCTAGGTTTTTTTCCCCCCACCATGAACTTTTGTAAATCGATTGGGCCATCACAGTGAGACGCACAGACGTGCGCCCGCCCGGCCGCGCGCGCGCGCGCGCACACGTACACACTCACAGGAATGCTGACACACACAGGCTTGGCTTTCCAACTGCCTCCGGAGTCGCTTATGACTCAGCCTGGAGAATGAAGATAAGGTTTGCAGCGGAATCATTTGCTCGAGGCCGGATAGGGCGCAGTTGATCCAAATGTGCGCGCTGTAATTAGGCGTCCCAGAGAGCGGTGCCTGGCTGGGAACGTGGGGCTCACCGGGTCCCTGTCTGGGGCAGGCTCTGCGCCACAGTCCGCTCCGCACAGGCACCATTGCCCTTTGCTGTCCTCTCTCGGTTCCTCCCCGCAGAGAATTCTCCAAGATATCTGTCCTAGGAGTGACTTTGGATAAACATCTTGCAGCGGATGTCTCTGCGGTATTCACTGACGTTTCTCCTGCAGAGGAAAAGGAGGAGGGACTCTAGTTGCTTATTTCCGGTGCCTCCCAGACCCTGGACATCTCTGAGGCCAGGTTCAGAGGGTCTAGGTCCCAAACAAGGCGTCTTTTTCCTTACCCCACTGCAATTCAGGCCAAGAAACATATGTGAAACAGTGTGTATGCCATATTTTCTCTTAGACGTTGGGACATCTTTCACAGAACAGTCAAACCTCACAGTAGCGCCGACCAGCAAAACTGTTCCATCCGAAACTCTAAGGGTCTGCAGAACTTGTCCATGGCCTCAGGAAGTGGGCACCGACAGACAGGGAGCAGGGTGTACTTAAGTGTCTGTGTCTCCCAGTCTGCCTGAGCTTCCCCTTCTGGTTTATACCTTCCCCTAAGTCTTCAAAGCAGGGAGCACTTGATTTCTTGTCGAATCTACAAAGCATCTGAATGACGTCTTTCTAGAAAGAAATCTGGCTTACAAGAACGACACTTTTGCGGATAGTCAGGGGTGGGGGTGGGGATGGGGTGAGGGTTATTGTTTGCTGTTGAGTCGGAACCCAGCTTGGAGTAGGAGCACCTAATATAAAGTCAACTTCCACCTTAATAGCTGCACCACCACCTGAAGAGCTGTTCTTTGGTCTCGCGATACCCACTTTATTTCTCTAGGCCTCGGTGTCTTTTACCAGACATTCCTTGGGGGAGAGAATTAAAGATACGCGCGAGCCGGCAGCTGGGGAGATCAAAGGAAATTGGGGCCCTGGATGGCTCCCGGCGCCCCAGATGGGGTGGGGTCGAGCCGGTGGGGGCTATCATTGGCTGTTGATCCTTTCCGAGCCTGCTTTACTTTAACTGTCTCTCTTGCTTGGCAGAGGGCGCCAAAGGCGACACGCCGGCGGCGGCCAGCTGCTGGCCAAACCCAATGCGTCTGCGAGAACCGGCCGCTCCACCCGGCGCGGGACGTAGAGATGCGCAAGGAGCTGGTTCAGCGCGGACTCAACTCCAGGGCGCCGCCTAGAGGTCCGCTGCGGCCTCGGCCACCCCGGCCGGCCCCTGCCAAGCTGCTGCACCAGCCAGAAAATGCAGACGATCTAGCTTGGCTGTTCCTGGCACCTCTGACTTCTCCCCAAGCCATAGTGAGTCCCTGCAAGGGAAAGGGACCAGGAGGGCGCAGAAATATTTGTTCTTGTGACTTCCCAGGCATGAAAAGAAAGCCTCGATTTCCATTCCTTTGGAGATTTTCTGCGTATATGTGCTCTCCCTCCACGCCATCCAAATTGCCTGAACCCCTCTAATCATGTGAGGAGAAAACAAAAGTAGGGAGAAGTTGCTCCCAAACCTCACAACTTAATGATCTACATGGTTCCATTTTCTGAATAATATGGAAATGAAAGTGCTTTTGGAAAAGCATTTGAAAAACGTTTTGGGGTGAAGAGAAGCATTGTCAAGTCATCTTTAACCACACCGGGTGTAGAGTTGGAGAGGATGCTTATCGGCATCAGTGCCCCTGTTTGTGGGTGCCTATGTTGTCTACTTTGCGGTCAAGTGACTTGGGAATGAGATGGCAGGGTCTGTGGAGAAGGTTGAAGGGCCAGGACGGAGGAGGCCTAGTCTACGCTCGCTCGCTCTGGGCCTAGAGAGGTTTGCTTGTTTTTTTAAGCTGGGATTATCTACAGCCTGTGTTGGGGTACATGAGCCCCTCAGAGTGTCTGCAAAGTGCATGTTTGCACAGGTGTGTTGTTCTAAGACTAGAGCCTCTTCAGTTTTTCCAAAGAGTCTAAGACCTTCAAATGATTCGAGCCCTTTTCCTTAGCTGAGGACACCACAACACACAAAGGGCAGCGGGCTGGGAGCCAGCACCCGGGTCTGTATTCCCCATGCAAGCCTGGAGCAGGTCCCCCAAGAATGGGTGGAGAAGGAAACTGGTGGCACTTCAGTCTTGGCCCCTGCATAATGGAGTCCTGACAGAAGGGCTCCAGCCAGTGGTGACCATCACCAACTTTTAATACAAATATAGCATAATATAGAGGCCGTCATGGGGAAGGCGGCAGGACGGCCCTCCCTCCCCTGTGTATTGTGCAACATGAAAGGTGTGTGGAAACAAGCTGCTTTCTATTCTCCAGCAGGTAGTGGTGCCCTACCCCTTTTCTCCCACTGGGTGCCAGGAAGGAGCCACAGAACTCCCGCCCCCTGGAGCTGGGACTGGGCGGAACTGCTGGAGCGGAGCTAGCGCTTCCAAAAATGAACTCTGAACCGTAGCCGAGTTTGCTTTCGCCTGCCCGTACTGTTTTTCATCCCCAGCAGTGATTTGGCGCCTTTTCCTGGAAGGGAATGCAGCGCTGGCGGGATCCGAGCCGCACCTGTGTGTGTCTGGGGCTGGTTCCCTGAGTGCCCCAAACCCCTACTGGGCCTGCAGCTGGGCCTCCAGCCTTCACCAGCCCCACCTGCGCCTGAGTTACCCCTCCGAGCCCACCCCACGCCGTTGCCTTTCAGACCCCAATTCTTAGTTGTTGGGGTGAATTTTGAGACAGGGCTGGATCCCTTTATTCCCCTTTCCAGGCGTCAATCTTGCGCTGGGAGCAGAGAAAAGGAGCAGAAAATCGTACATTTTTCTCCCAGTTATCCACAGTCCAAAGTGAACAGGATTTTTAAAAAAAAAATTTATTTTTTTATTTTTCGGGTTTTGTTTGTAGTGGCTCGAATTCACTGTGTCTAAATTCCAAATAAAATTTAACACGATTTTTAAAAACAGAATCTAGAATCTGCATGTAGAGTAGAAAAGGCTTGGAGAGGAAAGCGAGCCGGGCAGCGGCTTTGATTTGGAGATTTTTAAGGAGGAGGACGGTTTGGCCACCGCAGGGCGCTGGAGTCACTTCCACGGGCCTCCGAATTCTCCTCTGGGTTACCTTTCCTGAGGCCTTGGGCCTTTTCCCTAGTCTGACCCCCTCGCCTATCTTGAAAATACCTGGCAATAAACGAGTAGTACAGGACAAAGTCAGGCTGCTAGAAAAGAGGAATAAACAAGAACCGAAAGAAAACCCGCTTCCAGTGCAGGACAGATGCGCACAGGGCGCAATGAGGACCTAGGAGCCAAGCCCGCGATGTTGCCGGCTCTGCGAAGTTGTTGCAAGTGGCTGTGGCCGCAAGCAGTCTGGCTGCAGGGCCCGGTCAGCGCGTTTGGCCGTTGGAGAGGCCGAGGGACCAGGCGCTTCTCTCCACGCGGACAGAGCCTGTCCTCCCAGAAGAAAAGGGCCGAGGCGGGGGCTTCTGCCGCTCGTAAATTTGTTTCCCCTTCTTTTTCACCCGCCCCTCGGCCGTCTTTCTTTTCAGGACACGAGGGGATGTAAACCGTTTGAAGTTCATCAACACAGTGCAGTTTTATTGTATTTCCGGTCCCCAAGATTTATACTTCGGTGCCACTGGGAGGGGAAGCGCGCGGCCCAGGCTGACTACCGTCTGCTACCTCGGATGTCCCCCATCGGACACGTGGCCACTCTGATACTGCCCTGCGCTGAGGGTGGGAGGGAGCCAGCCAGACTGGTAAAAAATACAACTTCCGACTACGGCCCACCCAGCGCCGCTGCCAACCAGGTGAGTCCCAAGCCCTGAGTTCGTGCCCAGGCTGTGCTGTGCGTGCAGGACAGGTATGGGAATGTGGGTGTCAGGAGGGATGTAGTGCTGTCTGAAGGCGCGGGGGACATTGGGACAAATGGCCTAGACTGAAAGTTAGAAGAAAGAAGCAAATGTGTTTTTGGAACTTTGTCCCCATCCAAGTCGTCAACCTGGGTCCCTGTCGTGAATTCATTCAGAAAGGATTGTCACCTGCAATAATCCAGCCTGAGCGAAGTCAGAGACCTGGGAACACACAACCTCAGATGGCTTCAACAGGGCTGATCTAGTCAAGTCACTTTCCCTCCAATCTTCCTCCACTAGGTGCTCTAGTCGGTCTGATTGCCTGATCCTCTGCTTTTCCCCTCTTGTCACTTTCTTATCTACTCTCTTGTCTGCAGTCCAGTCTCAAAGCCAGGCTTGTAGGGCATGAGGATGTGGCCTCTCAGATCTCCATGGAAGGTGGGCTCACAGGAATGTAAGCGCTTGGCAAATGGTGAGTGTAGACTCACCTTGACAACAGTTTGAAGTTGAAAATTCCTGCTGGCCACGGAGACCTCCAGACACAGGACAGAAGAGCATCTGCATCCAGGAGGCCCTTCCCAGCCTGACACTGGGCCTCAGTATCTTCTGCCAAGGTTTCAGAAAGGAAGTCTGAGCTGCCAGGACCAGTTCCAGAAGGGTTTGGCCTGTAGTTCCCTGTCCATTTCTTCAGTTCAAGTTGTCTTCTTGCCACTGCATTCTGTCGGGGGAGAAGGGGAGGGAAATGAAGTTAGCAGGCCATTTGCCCCCCACCTCCTGCAAAAGTGGATACAAGGGGCCTGTCCATCCCCTCTCCTCACTTCCCTCATGAGTCCTTGACCCGGAGCTCAAACTGCTGAGTGAATGAGGTAGTTTCATGTTGTTGATCCTGGGTTTCTGAACGCAACAACATTCAACTACCTGATTCATGGTGGTTATTGCTCCTCACTTAGGAAGATCTTGGGGGGGGTGCGACTCTTGCAAAACGGTGACAAGAAACTCAAAGTCCTCAAGGATATTCTCCAAAGAAGAGATCTAGGGAAGTCTAGGGTGTCCTACACCCACCCTCCCTTCCTCCCATGCTTCTAATTCTTCTCTCATGTGTTTGCAGGAGAGAGGTACTGGGGAGCATTAATGCTCCAAAGGCATCTTTCTGGGTTGATGTTGGGCTGCTCTGCAGAGCCAGAGAATGGCAGCTGGGGTGCCTTAGGGCTTTGGACTCCTGTCTACATCGCAGGAAGTCTCCCCAGCTTCACAGACACTTGGTTCCAATGGGGACAGAGAAGGCTTTGTAGCCTTTAGGGAAATACTGAGCTCAGCCATGCAGGAAGCCTGAAGTCCTTGTAGAGGGTTCAATAGTTTCCATTCTGAGAGGGGAAACATCAGAGTCCCTGAAAGTCTCAGGCTACAGGTCGCCAGAGACCCTTTAAGATCCCCCTAATGGGGCAGGACCTTCCAAGGGAGCCCATACAGTCCCCTCTCCTGTTCTCAATTCTCTAGTAAGCTCTTGCCCTCACCAATGGCCAAGGACCTCTGAGCTTGGCTTCAGGCTTCTTAAGTGGGTTCTTCACCTTTAATGGGAACCCAGGTTGGCTGGCTGGGGTAACAGGAGATAGAGAAGGGGGCTGAGGCAGGGGCCAGCCTGCGTTAGCCTTTCTTATCCCAATCCTCTTGAGACAGCTGGCTTTTTGCCCAGGAAAAGACTAACTAGAAATGCTGGTGGAAAGAACAGGAAGTTCAGAAGCATAAGCTGACTTTTGTTCCCAAATTTTCCGCCTTGCTTAAGGCAGAGGAAATGTGGAAAGAGGCCCGCAGGACAGGATGAGGCTCAGGAGACAGGCTAACTGGGAGGGCAAAAGGGGTTTCTGCTAGGGTGGAGGGGCACTTAGGGAAATCCAGATCCCTGGGGGGAAGGTAGCCTTCCACCCACTGTCCTGATGAGCAAAGCCACCAACAATGCAGTTCTGGGAGTCCTCTTGGCCCCCTTTGTGACTACAGCCCCATCTGGGCCCTACTGCCTTACCTTGTCTCTTCCTGGGCCTCTCCTAAACCTGCCCAAGCACCGGGAAAGGCCTGACTGTCTTCCACACTTGGCATCCCTTGGCCATCACCCCCTCCCAGGAAAAGTGCTGTAAAAAGAAAAAAAGGGGGATGTTAGAGAGAAAAGGGGAAATAAAGTCTTTGGAAAGCAGAGAGTTTTACAACACTCACAGGTTTTATGGAAGCAATTCCGGAATAACCTTCTACCTGCCCGGCTCAGTTCTGCCCCGCCTGCTGCCCACCCCACCCCGTTTGGCCTCCTGGATACCCCCCTCCCAAGAAGTCAGCCACCAGCACTGCTTCAAGATCCCTGGTGGCTGAGTTGGTAAGAAGATCTCAAGGTCTGCTTGGCACCCTGACTCTCCTCTCCATCCTTCCGTTCAGCTCTGACCTCGAGCAGACAAAGTTGGGACATCTTGGGAGGGATCTCTGACAGAGCATTTCATTACTTTACAGTGATGTCCCTCACTCAGGGGCTGTGGGAGCACCAAGAATCAAACCCATATGTGCAGATTCGATGTAGTATCTGTTTGGGGGGGCTTTTTTTACATAACTCATGGAGAGTTTTCGGGGCTTCTCATTCCTCCCCATAAGACAAGTTTTGAGAGTGGGTCTGGATCTAATCCTGGATCAAAAGGAACACCTCTGAGGGCCTGGGGACTTTCTCATTTTGTTGTACATAACGGTGTTTGTGCATGATCTTTGTGGTTTGTACACGGCTTTCATACTTCGTCTTTCGGACTCCCTCTGTCCGTCTCTGCCCCACATTTGTGCAGGCCACATGCATAAGTAAGAAATGTGCCCCCACCCCCACCCCGTGCCCTTTACTACCAGGAAATTCTTACAGGTCGAACATTGTCCGTGCAGTTTGGCCAAGAATTTGCAGTATTGGATTTCATTTCCAATAATTTGGTGAAAAAGTCACCAAATTTCGTGAGTCAATCAGACATTTCCTTCATTTCAGAGAAAGGTTTTGGAAGGAGATTGTGGCAGGATCAAGGTTTAATCCCATAGGTTAGTTTGCTCACATATAGCACATATTCCACTTCCTTATCATGGGCATATTGTCAAGAAGCTCTAATATTTTATAGTTCAAGTACATAAATAGAAAGTTTTTGCCCTTTCCATTCGAGTGTGATGATTATAAAAATATATAGATAACTTTCACGTTCTAGATCTTATATGAACTGACTTGTATATTGACATTACATACATGTTATATATACATCCACATGATTAGATCTTACAAAGATTCAAGCGCAGCCAGTATTATAGGTTTGTTTATTCTGTATGCTATTAATAGTATAGAGGACAGCACCTTTGTAAACAGAAATCTTTGTAAATGTTGATCTAAAATATACGCACAGGATACATGTATTTAAATACAGTTTGCTTAAATTTCAGGCTAACTTACTAGTGAACCAAAAACTATTTCCCCCTTTCTCTCATTGTTCTCTTTCTTCCCCTTTTTTCATTTCCTTCTTTTCCTCTGGCTTGTCTCTTCTTGAACACTAATAAGAACATAAGGGCCTTTCCAAAAGCCATCCCCAAGGCACAGAGACTCACCGGATGGTTTCGCCTAGAGTCAGCCTTCTGTCCTCACCTCCGCGTCCTCTGGGTTCTTCTCGTGGCTGATTTGGACCCCAGTGTGGCTAGGCACTGCGGTTGGTTTTCCCTGCCTGCCTTCCCTGAGCTACTAGCTCCAGCTGTGTTTGGGAGCAGCTCTTGCACAGGAAATGGCAAAAGGATGCCAGGGAAGGCAGGGTTACCCTTATTTCCTCTTTAGGATTCAGGGTGGGGTAGGGTGCCGTTTTGGCCTCTCTGGATAAAGTAACTTCTCACTGAAGTGATCCTTCTATTTATGCATCTGTTGAAACTGGCCTCCAGGAGCCACAGTCATGTTTGCTCCTCTCCTTCAAGATGAGTAGCATCATCTGGGGAGAAAAAGTCTTTGGGGGGGGGGTCGACAGGCTGGCAGAGCACAAGCAAGGGACCCCTTCTCAGCAGACTTAGAGCGGTGCTCCGATTTGGTGCAACAATCCTTTTTAGACAGGCTGGCCAGGGCTGAGCCTCCTTACTTGGTTCATCTGCCTCCCCATCTGAGGACACTGACCCTGCAGTGCAATCTCTGGGAGGGTTCATTTTCTTTCCCCCCCAAAGTGATCGCTTCCTTTTCCAAGCCAATTATTTTAAATTGCCCCCACTCTCTAATGTCTTTGTGAGTAGTTTAAAGTTTGGTCCCAGAAAGTAGAGCTGCGTTCCCCCTGCCCAGTACCCAGGGGCCACCAGTGACTGGGGCAACTCCCCAGGTGGTCAGCCACTCCAAGCCGAGAAAACTATCTTCTGGGACTTTTCCCTCTTGTAAACCACAAATAATGAATGACCCCAAGTGTGAACTGCTTCCCTAGATGAAGTGACCCTCCTGAACGTCCTGTAGCAGAGTGAAGCAGCTGGGCAGACACAAGGACGGGAGCCAGGAGGCCACTGAGGCGTCCAGTGCCTGCCCAGCCCTTGTCCTCAACGCCCAGCGCTATGACTTTCCTCATAAATAAAAAAGCCCCAGCCTACAGTCCAAACGTCCTTTTGGGCCCTAATTTATATACTACAGAAAATCATACACCCAGCTCGCCATGCTTCAGAACCCCGTTATTTATGGCAGGGGAGAGTTGGGTTTATTTTTTTTTTTCCTAAAGAATATATTTATTACAGGTAAAGCCGACAGCAGACTTCATACGTCTGGCAAATGGAGAGCAGGTGCTTTGCTTTAACTGTGATTCATTCGCTGGGTGTGCTGTTCTCTCGCTGGGGCAGCTCCCTGACTTTCCCAAGAGTCCAACTGCTACTTAGGAACGTTTGCATCATATTCTTGTTTCCCTACTTGGGTCTCATGGAAAAGGCAGCCCTTTTCACGCTGTTTGGTTCCGGATCTGCCAGGCTGTCGCCCTTGGAGAGCGGGGGTGGAGGAGGAGGGGGCCGGCTGGAAGCCGGCATTGATCTTTAAAAAATCATTTTGAAATCGCCATAATGTGAAGAAATATGGCGCTTCGCCCTCGTATTTCACACGTAATGACAGAGATGGCTTCATTTGGAAAGAAAAGCGGGTGGGAATGTGTCAGTGCGGGGGTGAGGTGATCCGCAGTCCTCTGCATGGCCCGAGGGTTGTGACCCAAAAGACGAAGCCCCAAGTTAGAATGGCCCCGGCTTTGTTACAAGGACTACGCTGGGGATTAGGCCCGGGCTGAAGGCAGCCTGAAAACCATGCCGAAGATCAGCCCTCAGCCGCCCCGAAGCCCACCGAACACAAGCAGAACCGAGTCTGTGCAGGAGCCAAGCCCCCTAGAGTAGCGGGTGTCACAAAGGCTGTGGCTCAGGGAGGCTCTGGGGGAAAAGCGCAGGGAGCCGAGACAGGAGGGGCTGCAGAGAAGTCGCGGATCAAACCGGATACTTGGGAGCTGCAGTGAGGGGGTCCTCGGAGAGCCTGTGAGCCTGCGGGCTCCTTGTCCTTGGGGCCAGTCCTTGGGAGTCATTTCAGAAAAGGGGCAATCCCCAGTGTGAGAACAGAGAGTTGAGCGGAAAACTCTCAGTTCCCCTCCTCTTGGGGGTGAGAGGTGTATTGGGAAGCTTGGAAGCAGGAAAAAACCCACCCCACACCCAATTTGGAAACCCTTCCCAGGCCTCCACTCTCAGTGACAGCTCAGAGCAACTCCCTAAAAGCCTTCATGGTCACCTCAACTATTATCAAGCTGGCCTAAATTTTAGCTGCCCAAGTGGTTACTTACAGAAGAAATGGCTTTATCTAACACCACTCTTAGCTCTCTGGATAAGGCCAGAGAGAGGCCCCCAAAAATGGATTAAACTCTTTCCAAAGGCTCAAGTTTCTAGGGCCTGATGAACGCCTTTAACCTCCTGCAGGTTCCCAAGCACAGAATGTGGGTCCTCAAACACTCCCTCCCTGTCAGGCCTCAGGAGACAAGGTGAGACCCTGAGCCTGCAGTCTTCCCCAAACAGTGTGCAGAGAGCACCCCCAAAGCTGATAACTGTGCTATCAAATCTCAACTTGTCCCTGTCCTTTTACTACTTCAATGGATTGTTCCTGGTGTCGTTGTTTAATAAACACCTTCTGTCAAAGGGACAAGGAGAGGAAATAAGGGCCTGTAGGATGGGGGGGGCAGGACCGCCTTCTTTTTATCAGCCCGTAGAGCCTCCCCAGGCTAAGACGCCCTCCCTCCTCTGGCTCTTCCTGACTCCCTCCCTCTGCGACCCGCCTGGGGACAGGGCTCCACAGCCCGCGTCCCTCCGCGGCGGCCGCTGCTCTCCCTCCGCCCCCGCCGCCCCATGTGGAGAGCTCCCCCCGCCCCACGAAGGGGGAGGACCAGGCGGCCGGCAGCTCGGGCTGAGGTTACGTGGCCGCCGGAGCCCTGACGTGATCGCACATTGCATCAGCATAAAACAATCCATCCTCGATATGGAATGCGCTGCGGACGGATGACAGCGAGAGCGCAGCCCCCTCGCCCGATTGATTTATGTCCGAGCTGACGCTTTATCAGGCAGTCGGAAAAACTTTGACCAATCATTTTGCAAGGAGCGCCGAGCCGGGCTGCTCCACTGTACTTTGTTGGCTGAGAAGTTGAACAAGGGGTGGGGGCGGGAGGGTGGGGGTCCTGGGGGTCGCGTCCGAAAGCCCTCACACCGGGTCCGGGTGCCACCTCTCCCTGCCTGGGCGCCGGCGCGCGAGCGCTTCCCTTCCCCCTGCGAGCGCCCGGATAATGTCTGAGAATGTCCATTTCTGGGACGCTTAGCAGCTATTATGTCGACTCGATCATAAGTCACGAGAGTGAGGACGCGCCTCCAGCCAAGTTTCCTTCCGGCCAGTACGCGAGCCCGCGGCAGCCGGGCCCCGCCGAGCACCTGGACTTTCCCTCGTGCAGCTTCCAGCCCAAAGCGCCGGTGTTCGGCGCGTCCTGGGCGCCGCTGAGCCCGCACGCGTCCGGGAGCCTGCCGGCAGTCTACCACCCCTACCTGCAGCCCCAGGGCGTGCCGGCGGCCGAGGGCAGGTACCTCCGCACCTGGCTGGAGCCCGCGCCGCGCGCCGAGGCCGCCCCGGGGCAGGGCCAGGCGGCCGTGAAGGCGGAGCCGCTGCTGGGCGCGCCTGGGGAGCTGCTCAAGCAGGGCGCGGCCGAGTACAGTTTGGAAACTTCGGCGGCCCGGGAGGCCGTGCTGTCTAATCAAAGAGCCGGCTACGGGGACAATAAAATTTGCGAAGGAAGCGAGGACAAAGAGAGGCCGGATCAAAGTAAGTTATAAAAAGTGAGGAAATACCCGGGCCGAAGGCCAGGCTGGGGGAGGGGAGGGCAGAGGCAATAAACCGCAGACAATGTGCAGGGAAACCGCAGCGGGGCCGAGAGCGTTCGGGGGAGGAGCGAGGAAGAAGGAAGGACGGGCGGACGGAAGCTGGGAGCCCGGGAAAGGGAGACTGAGGCTGCTGGCCGAGCGTTGCTCTCACCACTTGACCGCGCGTCCTGGAGGGCGCAGGGGCTCAGGCGCTGCGCGCTCGCCCTCTCTGCTCCTCTGTCCCCGCAGTCCGGGCGGAAAGCCCGGGAAGTGGCCGCGGCCGGCGGGGCGAGGAGCTGGCGCGCCAGGGCAGCTGCAGCGCGCCGCGGAGGGACGCAGGGACCCGGCCGCTGGCACCGCTCCCCGCGCCACGCGCAGCCCGCCAGCCTCCGGGGGTGGGGGGGCTCATTAGGATTTTATTTGCGATGCAACAGCTTGGCGGAGGCTGGTTCTGCGGCCGCGCGGGGTCGGGAGCGGGCGCCGGGAGGGCGGGGGAGATCCGGGACGTGGAGGCCGAGCCCCCTCCCCGGCGCGCCGGCCCCTCCCCGGAGGCTTCCCTACCCGCCGGAGGTCCCCTCCCCTCAGCAGCATCCTCGCCCCGGGTCGCCACCGCCTTTCCTGCAGCCCGTGCTGCTCTCGGCGGGGCTCCCGGGCTGCGGTTGGAGCTGTCCGCCTCGCCAGGACTTGGGAGTCGCGTGTGAACTTCGGGACCCGCCGCCCGAAAGGAGAAGGCGAGATCCGGTGGGGCCCTGGGGAGATGAGGGTGGGGGAAGCGGGGCTCTGTGAGAGGCGCAGAACTTTCCCCTCCGCAGGCAGTTTCTCATCACCTCCCACTCCCGCAGAAGCACCCCTGGCCAGGACTCCCAGTCTGGCTAATTTCCAGGAGGTGGTGCCCTCGCTGAAGGCAGACGCCTCGGGTTTTCTTTTTCGTTTTTTTAGGGTTGGAGAAGAGCAGTTGGTTAGGAGACTCTTGGTCCCAAATAAGCCCCAGGCCCTTCGGGCCAGGTCTCTTTACTCTTCTTGGGAAGTGGGGTTCAGATATTCTGCTTCCTCCTCCAGATTTCCCACTGCCTCTGTGGCCTGGGAGCACTTTGGGGTCTGGGTGTCTGCGGGAGGGTGAGACTCCTGTGCCCTAGCCGCCAGCCACCTCCAACCTGCCGGGTTGAATCAGATTTGGCTTTATGGAACTTGACTCTTCCCAAACCCTCCTCAGGCTCACTAGACCAGACTAGACCGGTACCCCAAACCATGCCTGGAAAGCACATTTTCACAAGGCAGAAGTTTGGCCGAGATCAATAATTAACTGTTTCCCCCTCCCTTTTCATATTTAATGTGGCGGCGGGGCCCATCCCAGGCAGTCACATTAAGGAAATCTCACTGCAAATTGGTAAGACACAGTCCTTAGTGTAGGACTAACTCTGTTTTGAGGTAGGAGGGGGTTTTGTATGTGTTGTGGTTTTTGTTTTTTAAAAAATATCCACAGCTTTCTGTTTGGGAAGATGGAATCCAGCAGAGTGACTGTTGTTAGAAATCAGAGTTTTCTGAGTTCTAGAGAGAGGTAGAAGCTGGCAAAGATTTCTGCTTCCTCCTTTTCCCCACCCCACCGACCCTGTCTTACTCTCCCACTTGGGGCCCTTCATAATGCCTGGTTTTCCACCTTGAGACTGGAGTGATCTCACTCCCCCAAACAGACTGAAAGCAGGGCGGGAGCGGAAAAGGAAGACGATTGCAACCATAAGTTAGCTGTGAGCCCCAGGCGCTTCCCTGTCCACAGGCTGGAGGTGATAAATGGTTGCAATTGGCTTGCATGTGAATTGGAGTGTGCTGTATGTTTGCGTCTCTAAGTGCAGATCCATATACGCTGGGAGTGTGCGGCAGTGGTGGTAGGGAGGGGTATCTACCCAGACACACATGCCTGCTGCCATGTGGTGTGGCCCAGGGAGGCAAGCTTGTGCTCTAGGCCGGGCTGATGGGAGGTCTCTAGGTTGTGGCTGAACGGAAGCATGCTCAGCCTCTCCTCTCAACTCCAAGACTTAGAGCCAAGAGGATCTGTAGGTCAGCCATCCCTGACCAGTCTGGCAGTGCTGGGGCTTCATGCTGGCTTGGATCTGAGACCAGATGTGAATCCAGGAAGAGAGAAAGATTGAACATGCCAGACTTTGGCAGTGCCCAGGGACCCACCATCCTCTCCAAAGAACCTCTGTCTCACCTGGAGATGCCTGTGGCCACTTGCTAGTCTGAAACCCCTCATGGGAGCTTGGAGGCCCCAGGTTCCTACTTTTCTAATGTGCCATGGGGAAGTGGAGGCCAGGGTCACATCCTCTTAGAAGTATAACCCTGGAGTCCCTTGACCCCCCCCCCCCCCCCCTTTCTTTCTTTGATTCTGCTGCTTCTCTTTCAGCCAACCCCTCTGCCAACTGGCTGCACGCCCGCTCTTCCCGGAAAAAGCGCTGTCCCTACACCAAATACCAGACGCTGGAGCTAGAGAAGGAGTTTCTGTTCAATATGTACCTCACCAGGGACCGTAGGCACGAAGTGGCCAGACTCCTCAATCTGAGTGAGAGACAAGTCAAAATCTGGTTTCAGAACCGGCGGATGAAAATGAAGAAAATGAATAAGGAGCAGGGCAAGGAGTAAAGATTTCCCCTCAGCCCGCCCACCTCTTCCCCATCTCACTCATATTTATAAGCGGTGGCTGCAAAGCCAGTGCTGTCCCAGATGGAGTCAGTGAATGGGGAAGGAGTCTTTTCTTGTCCAGGTCCTTCTCTGCAGTCTCTCCCCCGCTGCCCGCACCTGTTTCTCTCTTCTCCCGTGGCCTCAGGAGGAAGTTTTGCTGAGTTAGAAGGTAGAAGTAGAAGGTTACTAAGAAGATAATGGGCCACCAAAAAGAGAGGCCATAGTCAGTCCTTAGCACCTTCCCTTAGTTTTTCTGGGAGCAGCACCTCACTTCCTGCTTGTTTTTTCCGTCCCTGCACTTACCCAGAGGTCACCCCAGGACCACTCCCAACTGCAGCCAGACCACCAGACACCAGTGTCCACAAAGCCAGGAGCCCACAGTAAAAGTGAGGAATGAACCAGCTGACACTTCACTTAGATGAAGTAATACCCCCAAAGGCTGACACCTCAGGCCTGGGGCACCCCAAGCCAGGCAAGCCAGGGTTCTATACCTGGTGCACCCCAGGAAGATGTTTAAAGGCAATCTTCTGAGTGGGGGTAGATTAGTCCAAAGGATTGAGCCTCACAGGGCCATCCCCTCAGGCTCTCCAGCTACTGCCAGGGACACAGGCCCACAGGCCTGTGGGGGACACCCAGCCTCTAAGGCAGGTGGACCAGGAAAGGCAAAGAAAGGGGGCTTTCCCCTCAACACATAGAGTTACAGGAAATGGTTAACTCTGCAGGAGGCTTCCCTCTCCTTCAACAAAAGGGGGCCCCCCCACAGTGGGTCCTGGAACCTTGGCCATGTCCTGCTCTTGCTCATCCTTGTCCCACTTGACAGACTGTGGCTTCTCCTCCTCTCTGACACCCCTGCAATTCCCTCAGTTCTCCCCAGACCCCCAGTTCTTTCTGTGGGGCCAAATCCACCCAGCACCAGCCAGTGACGCCACCCTGTGTAGGAAAACAGCGTTTCGCCCCCCACCCCGCTGCTGGCAGGAAGGCTAGGCCAGGAGAGTCCGATTGAGAATTTATTGTGTGATTGAGAATTTATTGTGGATCGATTTCCCGAGCTCCATTCCCAGGGACTTTGCCGGGAACAGAGGAGCCGAGGCGCCAGCAGCGCCCAAAGCAGGCACGTTGTTCCTGGCCCCCTGCTCATCACTCGCGGCCTCCAGCTCCAGCACAGAACAGCGGACCAGCACCCCCAAAGGCGGGCCTCTGCCTTCCAGGGCCCCTGACCTGGATGGTGATTTGCTTTCTTCCCAGGGACATTCCCGCGTGCAAAGGAGAGGGGGGCAGAATGGAGTCTAAGCCTCGGAATGAAGTTTACTGGGTTTGCCCTCCTCCCCTTGTACCCCCACCTCTCCGGTCCCCCAATCCCATGGACTCTCCAGGCATCTCAGTAGAACTTTTTCGCTTTGTTGGTGGCTGTCGTGAAATTGTGCTTGTGTTTTGTGACTTTTTTGGGGGGTGATTGTCTCGCCTGTTTTCCGTCATCGCCTATTTGGGAGGGGTGGGGGTGGGGGGATGTGGGTAAAATGAGAGACCTAGATCTTTGATTGTTCATTTTGGAAAAAAAAAATAAGAAAAAAGAACAAAAATATATATCACTCTAGAAAAGAAATCTCGTGTTTTATTCTGGGTCGGGCTTCCAATTTCTAGGAGCACAGCTCAGGAGAGAGAGACACCTAGGTGGGGAAAGAGGTGCCTCCTGAGATCAGCTGGGTGGCTTTGGTGGGAGAGCAGAGAGCTGGTTCTGTGGCCCCAGGGTCTCAGACCCAAGGCCCTGCGGTCACTACTCACATTAAGAGCGTCAGTCAGGACAGCAGGGAGACCGTAGGGGTAGAATGGGAACAGGGCACTTCTGTGATGTTTGTGGGAGGGTGTGGGCACCCTCCAAAAGTTGTACTGGAGACCTCCTCACCCACTCCCGGTCGAAGGAAAGACCTGTTCCTAGAAGCAGTTCCTCTCTCAGAGGGCAGAGGAAGATCACCTTGCTTTGGGAACTAAAATGCCAGGAAGACAGTGACCTCCCTGGGCAGCTGTCCGTATGCTGAGGCCTGGAGAGAGCAGGACCTCCTCTGGGCTTCTTAAAGGGAATGACTTTCATCAGATGCTCAGCTTCCATTTCCATTTGGAGGCTCCAGTTTGAGGCAGTTTGGTAAGTTGGAGGGCCGAGACCTGGGAGGCAGTTTGCAAAGGCCAGGAGAAGGGCTTGGGTGAGGAACAGAGAGGAAAGGTGCCCTTTTCAATCAGACCCCAAATTAAACTTAATTTCCTAAGGTGTTCCTCTGTCCCTGTCAGCCTGTGTATCCGGGCTGAGCCCTTTGTGGGGACTGCGTTTCTCGCCCAGGCAGTGGGATCCCACCTCTGCTGTGGTGGGCAAGCCTGTTCCTTCACCCGCCAGCCTTCCCCCAGCCCACCTCAGGTAGAGCCCCTGCAGGATGGGTAAAAGTGGGGGCAAAGCCTGGCCCCAGAGAGCACCTTAGAAATGGTAAAAAGCAAGGCCTACCCCCCTGGAACGAAAGGATGCACTGAGCAGAGAGCTTACTGGAGAAGTCAGGCCCCCGGGTGGGATGACCCTCAGATCCCCGGATCCGCACCTTTCGGGAGGGTTCTCTTAAGGACATGAAGAGGCCCCGGGAGGGTGGTGACTGTACAGACTAGATTCTCGCCACATCTTGGGCTCCCCAGGCCCAGCTGGCGCTGAGCACGAGGCGAGGCGGCTGGATTCAACGAAAGGAAAGGCAAAAGGCGAGACGTGCAGCCGGGTAGGGGGGCGAGGCCTCCAGCGGCGGCGTCTGAGTCCCCAGCCCCAGGGTGGCTTCTTTAAGACAAACAAAGGCGGCGAGGAAGCGGAGGCTCCGAAAGCAGCCGGAGATGGGGAAACCGGTTATCACAGAGGAGATTCGCCGAGGGTGCGAGAGACAGAGAAACCGGGGGAGACGAATTCAATGCCTGCCGTGTGCGCAGCAATAAAAGAATATGACCGCTATAAAAGTTTATAGCGTATAAATTTCTGAAGGTTAAGAAACTAAACAGCAGCAAAGCAAACAGCGAGAGGGGAAACTTTCCGGAGCTGAGAGCTGCGCAGCTGGGCCTGGGATCCGGGCCTGGCGGGGCCTGGGTGGGCCGCCAGCCCCCACCTTCATCCGGCCAGGATGCGGGGCTAGGGGCTTCCGGGGAGGGGGACAGGGGGCGAAGAGGGACGGGAGACACTTTGTTGTCGCAAATGCTTCAGAGCCTGCAATTGGGACTCTTGCCTTTGTTCTTTATGCCCCCCTCCAGAATGGGGCGTTGTAAATGAGCAGTCGCCCCACTCCTTGCCCGTGGGGACACACACACACACACACACACACACACACACACACACACACGTCCAGTGGGGCCAGACGTCTGGGCGCGGGCTGCCTCTTGATCCTTTTACAGGCCCATCCTCACCCTCTCAGGCCTCTCCTCCTCACACCCCCATACACAAAAAAGCCTAATTGTTTCTCCTCGAAATTTGAAACAATCATGTAAAGCTTGAAAATGCTCATTTCCCCGTTTTACAGGCCATAAACAGCGCGCTGCTTGGCGGTCTCAGGCAAAATTAGGAGATTGGGCGGGGGGGGGGCGGGGTGAGTGCGTAAATAAGGAAAAAAAGCTTATGGCTTCTTTTTTCCTCTCCCTCCCCCTTCCTCCCTTTTTTTAGCTTATCTGCAAAATTTCATGAACCGTTTCTTAATTCCAATGCCTTTTTTCCCCTCGCCTGCTCTCTTGTTCCTTCCCCGCCTCCGCTTTGAATCCCCTAATAATGAAAGTTTCTCTCTCTTGTTGCCTCAGTGAGTTGTTCTGCGAGAACCAGGCCTGGACGCGGAGGACGGCGGCGCCTTTTCAAGGCGCGGCCGCTAGATGGCACCCTTGCTCCACGCGAAAATCCCCGGTGCGGCCGCTGCGAATTTCCGCGGCTGCACGCTGCCCCTTAGTCGGTGCATCCGTGAACTGAGCGGTACCAAAAGTCATGAATAATTTGGACGTAATAAAAATACTGGGTTTATTATGGCTGTTTCCCCCATTTTATAGATTTCCGATATAGTCATCCATCCCCCCTCCCCGCCCCAGCAATCAATTTTCTGAGTTTCCAGGCGAGATCTCAGCGCTCACAGTGTTCAGTGGGGACAACAAATACATGAAAACGAGGAATCATCATAATAATAGGAATAATAGGCTCGAATAAAAGAGAGGAATTGGTTCATAAAGGAGGATATTTTTCCTAGGAGTGGTCAAGAGGAATGTGGCCGCTGAGCGGGTCAGGTGAGCCGGGCTGGTCTCTGGGAGAGACTGCCCAAGCCGGCTGCTGAGATGCGCTGGAGGAGGCGCCTGGGGGCCCCCAGATTTGGGGGTTTTCCCGCAGACTGGGAGCTGCTCAGAGCTGGTGGGGCGCTCTGCACCGGCGGCCTTTGTGAGCATCGAGAGCTGAACTGTGCTGGGCAACCCGGACATCGAACAGGGGGTCCCCAGAACGGCGAGGTGCAGCGAGGCTCGGCCATATCCTCCTCGGGGTGCTCTGTGCACCTCAACTTGGGCCTGCCCAAAAGCCTCGCATCCTCCGGGTGGGTTCTGGAGCAGGCGTCGCAGCAGGAAGCAGGAGCGGGGTTGTTTTAGCGTCTCCCCACTTTCCGCGGCTCCAGGTGGGAGCCCAGCTCCTCTCTGCGCGCCCCAAGGAGCCGGCCCCTGCAAATGTGGGCGGCGGGGTCCTGCGATTTGATCCTGGGAGCCTGGGTACACTTCTCTCTGAAACCTGCCTTCTGTCCGCCCACAGCCCTTGCTATTTTGAATCTCCCCTTTTCTTCCCAATCCAGCCGGATTCTTGGCACCCCCTCACCCCAACAAACCTGTGCTGAGAAATAGACACCCCCGCTCCAGCCCCTCAAAGCCACCCCAGACGCGCCTCTCTCTTCCCGCAGAACCTAATGCGGGCGGCAAGCGGAGTTTTGTCCTCAACTTGAGTTTCTCTAATAAATCTGCACTCGGCTGGGTGTTTATAAATTATCTTCTCGCTCTTTCTTGTTTTTTTTTTTTTATAATAGAAACATTTTCCTTCTATCAGGAATCTCTGGCACACGGTGTAGGGATGATTTAGGACAAGCCGTTGAATTTCTACTTTGCCGTTGAGTCTTCAAATCATGACTATAAACCCCCCGCACTTGATAAAAATGCTCGCTTCGCCAACAACTTCACTGTACCCTGCCTTCCGCTGCCTGAGCCACGCTCTGAAAAGTCAACAGCCTGGCTCCCCTCGCCTCTCCTCTTTGCCTGTTCAGTCCTTCTCTCATTCCCCAGATTCACTTTTGAAGGACCAGGTGGACCCACTGCTGCCGGTGAGGGGCTAGGGCTTCCTCTTGGGTCAAGTTTGGTGGGTTCCCCCCAAAAAAAACTGGGGTGCATGAGGCCCTCAAAGGGCAATCCTGCACAGGCAGACTTCTTTGCTCTTGGTAAATAATGGATTGGATGTATTAATAAAGCCTTTATCTTTGTTGTGAGAAATAGCTCTTCCTTTCTTCCCTTAGCTGGTCAGTCACTGGAGGAGGCCCTTGCTTTTGACCATTATGAAGGACTCACACAGTCTGTCTTCTAGTGTGAGATGGCCCCGAGACAAGGAAGGAAGGCAGTGGGACTGACAATGTGTCAATGTGTGGTGCGGGGCCAGGCTGCCCCTGCCTTCAAGGTTTCAGGCCCCCGGTTGGTCCCCAGGCCTGGAGGGAGAGCCAGGTTTAACTAGCTGCTTTCTTGAGGAGAGAAGAGAGAAAAAAGGTGCTCAGAGGTTTGCTCCATCTCTATATCAGCTTAGGAAATGCCAAAGACTAAAAAGGCCTTGTGGGGGGCTCAGGACCAAGACATGCCCCCCCTTGCCTGCACCACAGCCTGGGACAAGTGAAGGCATGGGTCACTGGGCACCAAGGCCAGGTGCCTGGGCCAAGGTGTCCAGCTGGGCCTGGACTGCCCTCCCCTTGCTTTGATGTGCTGATGCAGTTGGCTGTGGCTGCAGCCCCAGGGCAGCATGAAGAACTAGTGGGCCTGGAAGATTGGGAGCCAAGTGGACTTGGTGACTGGGCCCTGAGGCCAGGGATTCAGAGTTAGGCAGTACAATGGCAAGTCATTTCCCCGTGGCATCTGACCCCTCTTCACTCACACACAGTCTAGTACCCCCAGCTCCTAATGGAGACTCCCTCTCCCCTTCCAGGACAGGAGGGACAGGAGATGATACAAACGCTAATGGTGGTGAACTCAGCTCTACCCAACCTCACACAGCCCAGTAACCAGAAAGTTCCTCGCCCCCACCCCCATCACTTCTAAACCCCTTCTCCACGGAAAATCTTTGCTTATTTGTTTAATGAGGGAAAGTTGAGTGAGTAGCTTGGGCCGAACAGGGGGCTCCGGAGAGGAAGGTGGGGGCAGATGCCCGCCACAGCAGAAGGAGGCCAGAATCTCTGAGAAGTCACTGGTTGTGCAGGAAAAAAAGAAAAGAAAAGGGGGGAAAAATCCAACCATAATAGTTCTCATTTCGGCGGCGTCACCCCCACCGCGCCGCAGCCAGGCGGCGGGGCGATCGAAGCTGCAGTTTTTTATAGCTGTGGAGGAAAGAACTCGTAAAATGCTAACAGCTTTTATGCGCTGCGGCATAAACAACAACAGACTCCGGCTTTATTGCGTTTTATAGTTTGTTAAAGAGTTTACAGCCGTTTTTTGGGGGCCAGTTACCCAGTCAATTCCCTCTGCACGATAGTTAAACCTTTATCAATAATAAGGAAATTGATCATTAAAGCTTTAAATATGACTACCTCGTTTGTTTGAAAATATGTTTAGGAGAGGAAGCTGTATGATTTGATAACTTGTATTAAAATACCAATTACATTTATAGGACCTTTTAAAACTCGGCGCAATTAAACCGTGTTCTTTTACATTTTTCCGAAGCGACCCTGACATTTAGAAAGACTCCAACTGCCTCGTTAAAACGGCGAAATTAACAGCGTGCCTGCGCCTGGCACGCTGGGTCTGTGCGCGCGCGTGGTTTTTTTCCACGGCTCCCCCACATCAGTCTTTGGGGGTGGTCCGCGAAGGTATTTGATTTGTTGTGAGGCGAGAGATATCTCATTAATGTAGGTAGTTAAACAGCTTTAATCGGCATCCATCCTCCGCTTGCCCCTCTCCCTCTCCCCCTGCGCTCCCCCTCTCCCCCGCGCGCTCCCCGGGTGTTTGGCCATCCCCTCCTTTTTCTGCGCTCTCCCCTCACTCGGGCTCGCTCTCGCTCTCTCTCCAGCTCTGTCTCTCTCTCTCTCTCTTTCCCTCTCCCTCGCTAGCTCTCTCCGCTCGCTCGCGCTCTCGCCCTCGCTCTGCGTTCTGTCCGGGAGGAGTACAGAGAAGCCAATAGGATGCGGGGTCTCTAATGGATGCAAATGATCATGAAAAGACAGTGCAAAATATGAAACAACTCATTTGCAGGGAAGTAAATCACCGAAAACTGTTTATGAACTGGCATCCCTTCTTGGAAATGTAAAGCGAGGACCTCTTTAAGTGGCGGTATATTTTGGAGCGGGGGGCGGGGGGGTGGGGGGAGGGCGCGCGCCGGGGCTGCCCTGCGAGCCGCGCCGAGACTTTTCGGAGGCTTCGCTCTCCGTTTCTATTCCTGGAAATCACAAAAAGTGTGGCGGCTTCCAGCCCTTCTTCGCCTTTTCCTCCTCTTCTCTCCTTTTCCCTTCTCCCCTCCTCCCTGCCTGGCGAGGGTGACCGCGAGCCGGCGAATCCGCCTTTTTTCTCTCTCTCCCTCCCTCTCCCCCTCCCCGCCCCCTCCCCAACAGCCCCCAACTACAAGCCGCCGCCGCCGCCGCCGCCTCAAAATTCAATAAAATGAGCTCTTATTTCGTCAACTCACTGTTCTCCAAATACAAAACCGGGGAGTCCCTGCGCCCCAATTACTATGACTGCGGCTTCGCCCAGGAGCTGGGCGGCCGACCCACCGTGGTGTACGGGCCCAGCGGCGGCGGCAGCTTCCAGCACCCGTCGCAAATCCAGGAGTTCTACCACGGCCCGTCGTCGCTGTCCACGGCTCCCTACCAGCAGAACCCGTGCGCCGTGGCGTGCCACGGGGACCCCGGTAACTTCTACGGCTACGACCCGCTGCAGCGCCAGAGCCTGTTCGGGGCGCAGGACCCCGACCTGGTGCAATACGCCGACTGCAAGCTCGCGGCCGCCAGCGGCCTGGGCGAGGAGGCCGAGGGCACTGAGCAGAGCCCGTCCCCCACGCAGCTCTTTCCCTGGATGCGCCCGCAAGGTGAGTCCGCGGCGGGGGCCAGGGACCCAGGGGCCGGGGCCAGGCAGGGCGGGATCTGGGGGGGCTGCCCAGCCACTCTCCCCCAGCCGCCCCGAGACCCACTCGCCCACTCGCTCCATCCATCACCTCCTGCTTCGCCCTTTTCGCTCTCTTTTCCTTCTTTCTTTTTCTTCCTCTGCATTTTTGTTTGTTTGTTTCCCTTGAAGGGGGGGTCGCCAAGCGACATTTCCTGAATCCATAAACCCCCTCACCCCGCCTTACTTTTTTTCTTCTTCCCCCCTTTTACTGTTTTATGGGGGGTTGTGGAGAGAGGGTGGTGGGAATGAGGGCGCTCAACTTCTGCACTTCTCAATTGCTTTATAGTTTAATTACCCTGAAGAAACTTTTCTTCTGGGGCAGAGACTCTGGGGGCTTTTCAAGGTGGGTCCATTCGTCCCCACCCGGCTTTTTCTCCCTCATTCCTTGCCCCCCTCTCCTTCACATCCTTCCTTCTAAAGTTTATGACACTTTTAAGAGATTTGAAGCATTACCACCACCCTTAACTCTCTGGTGCTGGTTCGCAGGGGAGGGGGCTCCCCCTTTTCCGCCCCCCACAGGTCCGGTGGTGTCTGATCCCCCCTTGGCCCCCCTCCACTGACCGCGGCCTCCCTGCGCCCCCGCCCCCCGCGCGGGGTAGAAGGTCCCCTGCCCTATTACACGGGTCTCCTAGGCCGGTTCACGAATTTTCCAACCTTCTCTCCTCGCTCCCTGCCCCTCCTCCCTCCTCTCGCCTCCCCACCCTCCCCTCCCCTCCGCCTCGCCCTTTCCCCCCTTCCCAGCAGCCGCCGGACGCAGGCGAGGCCGACAGACCTACAGCCGCTACCAGACCCTGGAGCTGGAGAAGGAGTTTCTATTTAATCCCTATCTGACTCGCAAGCGGCGGATCGAGGTCTCGCACGCTCTGGGACTGACAGAGAGACAGGTCAAAATCTGGTTCCAGAACCGAAGGATGAAGTGGAAAAAAGAGAACAACAAAGACAAGTTCCCCAGCAGCAAATGCGAGCAGGAGGAGCTGGAGAAGCAGAAGCTGGAGCGGGCCCCGGAGGCGGCGGACGAGGGCGACGCGCAGAAGGGCGACAAGAAGTAGACTCCAGCCTG
>NW_006399827.1:10701473-10750184 GCF_000299155.1 Elephantulus edwardii
CCGCCGCAGCGTCCCCACCGCAGCGTCCCCGCCGCGCCAGTCCCCGCTAGTGGTAGTATCTGTAATAGCTTCTGTGTGTGGGCTACCGTGGATCGCCTTCCCTTCTCCCGGGCCGGCCGGGGACAAGACAAGGATTCGCAGCAAGGACTCCCTCGCCCAGCAAGGCTGAGCGCCCCGGCCCTGCCCCCTGTAAAAAGCCTCCTTGTGCAATGGTCTTTTTTTTTTCTTCTTCCTTTGAACGTGCTTCTTTGTAATGACCGAGGTACTGATTTCTGCTAAGTTCTCCCAACAACATGAAACTGCCTATTCACGCCATAATTCTTTCTGTCTCCCTCTCTCGCTCGCTCTCTCTGTTTTCTCTTTCTCGCTGCACCCTCATTCCCCCTCCCGGCCCCTCTCCCTCCTCTGCACCCCCCCTGATCGCTGGCTTTCTCTCTATTGCTTCTCTCCCCCGCCTTTGGTTTGACAATTTCGTCTTAAGTGTTTCTCAAAAGAGGTTACTTTAGTTAGCATGCGCGCTGTGGGCAATTGTTAAAAGTGTTCTTAGGTTTACTGTGAAGAGAATGTATCCTGTATCCGTGAATTGCTTTATGGGGGGGAGGGGGGCTAATTATATATTTTGTTGTTCCTCTATACTTTGTCCTGTTGTCTGCGCCCGGAAAGGGCGGAAGAGTTACAATAAAGTTTACAAGCAAGAACCTGAGACTGGTCCTGCCTGCGCTGCTTCATTTGCTCCCTGGCGCCCTGCTCGCAGGGCTGGGGGGCAGCGGACCCGGCCCCCCCCCCGCGCCCGCCCACCGAGGCCAGGCCGCAGAGAGCAGGGGCGGGGGCTGTAGGCAGGTGGCGAGAGTCCCTAGGCCCAGGGGCTCCGAGGGTGAGGGAGGCGGCTGCGCGTGATTGGAGGAGAGCGGGGCGAGGGGGGGAGCCTAGAGCAGCCCCCTCCCCTCCTCCGAGGCGGTCGGGCCCCGGAGACCCGCGCGCCCCGGCTGAGCTGCCAGGCGAGTGGCCATGTCCCGGCCACCCTCCCCTTTGTCTCAAGCGTGTGCGCGTGGAAGGGGTAAAGGTAGAGGTGGAGGGCCGCTGAGCAGGCTCCTGGTCTTACTTCTCCCTGACTCCCGTGGGGGGAGCAGCAGGGGGGATGCCCCCCGCTCTCCTGCCCGCCCGGGATGGGGCCTCCGGAGCGCACGCGGCTCCCCTGTTTCCAGCTCCGGATCGCCACCTTCCTTCCTCTGCTGTCCTCCGGCGAGGCATCCGCCGCCCGGAACCCGGGGAGCAGCGTGCCCTGGCCGCCCTCATCCCTTCCTTTCTCTCCCCACCCACTCCACCCCCTTCCTCTTTATTTTCAAACCTTTTTTTTTTTTAGCCACCAGAAGTTGCAGCGTCCACCCCCATCCCTGGGGGTGGGGCTGCCTCCCAAGGCCTCAGAGAACCCACATCAAACGTGGACCACACAGCCTCAGTGCACCCCACCAGGGCCTGGGACACCGACAGAGCTGGGAGGCCAGGCTCCCTTGTCTCCCACCTTGGGGCAGCCAGACCGAATCCCCCAAAGGCCCAGCTGGGCTGAATTGGCCCAGATTAATAAAGACCTGCTGGGCCCTTCCCCCCGTTGCGTGCAATTTCTGCGTTTGTCCCTCGCTGGAGAACAGGCTTGGGAGCGTGGCTGGGGGGTGACACCACAGATCGACCAGAGGTTATTTATTTTCCCTTTCACTCAATTCCTTGCTTCCCAAATCTCGCCTGCAAGCTGCCTCCAGCCCGCAGGGGTCGACAGCGGCCCTTGAGCCCCCAGCCCCAGTCCGCAGGACTTGGCTCTCCCATTCATTATTGATCATATTTTATAAATCCAACGCCACACAATTTTTTCCACATTACCCGGAGCCGTGGGGAGGCCCGGTCATTGGCCGAGGAGACGTCACGTGGGCGGAGGTCACGTGGTTCGGAGAGGAAAAAGGGGGTCCTTTTTGGTGTAAATCTGGACTCTAATTCTGTAATATATCAAGGAATCTCGTAAAACCGACACTTAAACGTCCCTGCGTACAAATCATCCGGCCAGATTATGAGTTCATTGTATTATGCGAATGCTTTATTTTCTAAATATCCAGCCGCAAGTTCGGTTTTCGCTGCCGGAGCCTTTCCCGAACAAACTTCTTGCGCGTTTGCCTCCAACCCCCCGCGCCCGGGGTATGGGGCGGCGGGCGCCCCCTTCGCCCCCGTGCAGGGTCTGTACCCGGGCGGGGGGGGCCTGGCGGGCCAGGGCGCCGGCGTCTACACGGCCGGCTACGGGCTCGAGCCCAGTTCCTTCAACATGCACTGCGCGCCCTTTGAGCAGAGCCTCTCCGGGGTGTGTCCCGGGGACTCCGCCAAGGCGCCGGGCGCCAAGGAGCAGAGGGACTCGGACTTGGCCGAGAGTAACTTCCGGATCTACCCCTGGATGCGAAGCTCAGGTAACGCCGCGCACCGAGCCTTCCTAGCCGCAGCGGCCGGGCACATCCCCGGGGCGCTCCCCGGGGCACCCAAGCTCCCCCTTTCCGCGTCCAGAGTGCTCTGGGCCCAGGTGGGCCTTGGGGACCCTGCACCTCTTGACGACGGCCCCGGCGCACCGTCCCAGCCCCGGTTTTCCTCGATGCTCCCCGGCTCCTGCGCTCCCGGCCCGCCCTCCACCCTTCCTCCCAGCCTTTTAGCTTTAAATATTTATCAGCCGCGCCGGCACGGGCTGGAGTCGGGGCCGTTTGTCTTTTGAGGAAGGCTGGGGTTTGCAGAGAATAGCCATTAGGGTCTCCTCCTCCCTCCTCCTCCCCCACCCCCAGTCGCCGCCTGGGATTTCAGCTCTGGGTGTGTCCCCCAGCCCCAGCTTGGAGGTTTAGGGGAGGGAGCCCCCTCGCAGCGCTGAACTACACTCCCCTCCCCCTTCTTTCTCAGCCAACCCCGCTCCCCCATTATTCCCCTCAGGACAATCAGAGGTGGGCCCGAGAGGCCTGGTAGGAGGAGGGGGGTGCCAAGGAGATGAAGATCCAGCGGGGGACACTGAGTTGAGAGAGGGAGGTGGGGGTGAAGTGGAAAGCGGTGACCCTCTCATGAACTTGGGGTGCAGACAGGAGAACTGGAGAAAGGGTCAAAGGCCTGTAGGAGGCGCATAGCTGGCTTTCTCAGGTGCTCCTAGGTCAGGACTCTTAAGCACACCTCTGGAGCAATGGCCAACAAGTGTGGAGGGGGCATTCCAGAAGTGTGAAGACGTTGCTTTGGAGTGAAATAGTCCAGGACTCCTCTGGAGCCAAATCAACTCAGAAGGTTTGGAAGCTGCAGAACCCTAAGAGACCAGGGGCTCCATGAGGATTTCTTGCTAAGCCTGGCCCACACAGCCTTCTTATTGCTGCCCTGGCTGTACTCAAGGCCCAGCCCCAGGGTCCTGAAGGCCTGACCAGTGGTCAGCAGTTTCCACCTAGCCAGAGTTGGATGTGTGGAGGAGCCAGTTCAAGCAACCATCGGCACTGGTGGTCACAGTCTCCATTACTTGTCCCATAATTCAACTGCCTTTCCAGTTGATTTATCAAAGCCGAAATTTTTCTGCTCGTAAACTTTGTAAACATTTCAGCTTGGCTTTCATCTGAGTTGAAATGAGGTCCTCTAGCCCTCCCCTCCTCTCCCCTATCTCCTTCCCAGGAGGACTGGCACCAGCACCTCCCCCAACACAACTCTCCTCCACTCTCCAGGATTCTGGGCCTGTCCTGGACAGCTCCCTTCAGCCCTTCAGCTCCCAAAACCCAATTATTTGGAGCTCCATCCACCTCAACCCAGGTTGCTGCCTGTCCTCTCCCCTAGTCCTTCCTGGAGGCTCCAAGATTGCTTTTGCAGGGCTGAGCTGTCTTGTAGGTGGTCAAGACAGGACAGTCTGGCCCTGTGTGAGTCTCACCAACCACTAGAAGAATCCTAGGCCAACTTCAAGCTTCCACAACAGGCTAGAGGTGGCATTTAGATGGGGCGTGATCCGCCTTTGTCTCCTGTTCTTGAGAAATCCACTCAGGCCAAGCCTGGAGCCTCATAAAGTCACTAACATGGTGCCCATTGACCCCTTACCCCTCATGGTCACTAGACCTAGCAGCCAAAGGGAGAGGTTTGGGGTCCTTGATTCCAAAGGGTGGCAGGAGGATTACCCTCCTCTGATTCACATACATTCTTTTAAGATCAGAACCTCCAAGTGCTAGCAGGTGCTCTTTTCCTGGATTCAGAAGCCAAGATGAAAGAAACTTTTTAATTGCAAACGGGAATGTTTGACTTGAGAGGCCTGTGGAAGGATCCGCACTAGATTAAGACTAAAGAAAGAGATTCTATGTAGCCTACAGTGCAGATAGCAAGAATTGGGTCTTAGTAGGGAAATTTGCCTCTTCTACTCCCTAGAATAAAACCACATTCCAATTTTAAGATGGACATAGGCACTCTCCTGGCATTTTCTGAACTCATTTCCTTTTCTCCTCTAAATGCTGTGCGTAGGGACAGACCGCAAGCGAGGCCGCCAGACCTACACGCGCTACCAGACGCTGGAGCTGGAGAAGGAGTTTCACTACAACCGCTACCTGACCCGGCGGAGGCGAATCGAGATCGCGCACGCCCTGTGCCTGACGGAGAGGCAGATCAAGATCTGGTTCCAGAACCGGCGCATGAAGTGGAAAAAGGAGAACAAAACCGCCAGCCCCAGTGCCACAGGCCGAGACAAGGCCGAGGCGGAGGAGGAAGAGGAGGAGTGAGGGCCTAGAAATGGGCAGAGGAGGAGAAAGAGGAGAGAGTGCGAAGCCCAGCTTTGGGAACCGAACCAGGAAACTCAATAAAAGGGGGAAACCACTATTTCAGTGGAAAACAGTTTAAAAAAATTAGAGACGAGGGAAAGAAAAATTGGGGTTTCTTAACATTGGGGGTGGGGGGAAAAACATACTACCTATAGGAAAATCTCCTGGGTTTGTTTTTGTACAACACGCAGAGGACATGATCTGGAATTTGCCTTCCTGTTTCTATGTGGCTGTTGTGTAAGGTCTTTGTAAAATCCTGCTGTTTTGTAGGCCGCTTTGAGGCTGTCTTTGTGGACTATGGGTCTAGACTAACGTGTGAGGTTGCCCGCCCTCCTGAGCCTTGCCTCCCAGTAGCAGTGGTCGGCTGAAGAGCCTTCGCACCGGCCTGCCGACCACTGAGTAGCTCCTGTCCCCACTGTGTGCCTGTCCGCTGCTCCTGCCAGTCCCCGAGTCCCTCTTTACATTCCCCGTGATATCTGAAGGATGGGGCGGAGGGGGGGGGCGGGGAATAAAACATGATTAAAAAGAAACAAGTGCCTTCTATTATTGTGTCTCTCTAAGGTTGGGTGGGTCCATCAAGGGCAGCGATGACGGTCCAGCAACCCCATGCTCCGACGTCTGGGGACCACCCGTTTTTAAAATGTTGGGGCCTGTTCTCTTTTCAGATGTTCCTTGCTCTGAGGAGCTGCTAACTTATGAGCCTCCATATCCCTATCCCGTACATTCCTCTTACACCTTTGTACACACTTTGACACATAAGAATGTCCACAATCATAGCTATTTATTTAGAGACATGACACATAGATATGTACAATATCGCCAAAGGTCACAAAGAAACTCCAGTATTCATGTAGTCGCAAATACGCAGATACTCACACAAATCCGGCTCCACTCCCAGGAACACATATATTCACATTCACCCACAAGCAGGCACATTTATACATATTCCCATTCACACACTGGCTTATCAAGAGATTTACATTTGCCCCCAAGAAAACACACCCAGGAACCCATGTACTTAGTCACCCAGACTCGAAAAGCAAAACCAAAAAATTCCACAGCTCATCCCCCCCACCCCCACCCCCGCCCCGCATCCAGGCCTTCAAGGTAAGTAAGGCTGCATGCAGGCTCTGCGGACTTTGTAACCCTGCAGCCACCACAAGGACTTGGGAAAGGAGCTGAGTTCTGAAATGCTAGGCCTCATTCCAAAGAAAGGTGAAAAGAAAGAAAAGATTAACATCCAAATGCACCCCAGCATCGCTGGGCAGAGGAAGACCGCAGAACAGACCGAAATGTGGGCTCCAGCCGCCTCAAAACCCTCTGGCTTCCCGCCGCCCGGGCCACTCGGCCAGTATTTTCAGCAAGCGCTGTGTTCAGTTACATTCTTTTCATTTCTTTTACTTTCGTTTGTTTTAACGGATCTCGTTCTAACCTGGCACAGGTGGTTTAAATAAAAGTTTTAAATAATCCCAGCCCCATGAGCGAGGGTCTGGACGGTGCTAGATCGGTCTGGACGGTGCTGGATCACCAGACTCGGCCGGATGCGGGCCTCTCTGAGCGGGGCTCGTCCGCGTCCATCCGCCGCCTGCGCCGCCCGCAACCTGGAAGCTTCGCGGGAGCAGAGGGAGAGAGAGAAAGAAAAAGAACAAATTTGGGGGGGTTATTTCGTTTCCTGCATTCAGGCCCTGACAGCTCCACTAAAGTGTGGGGGTGTTTCAAGGCGACCTGGAAACCACGGGCTGAATTGTCATTATCCCAAAACCACTTCGGAATGCGGGACAAGTCCCCTGGAAACCCGCGACGAGACAGTAAAACCGGCAGAGCGGTTTTTTAGTATTTATTCGATTGTGGAGACCCTGGGTTATTTCAACTGGAGGACCTGGCATGGGGAGGAAAGGGGGAGGGGAGTTGGAAGGGAAGCACATTTTATGAGACTTTGTTTAACTTGAATTTGCAAGTAAAAGGCCGTAAATATACAGTGTCCCCTTTTAATGATCACTGAACCCCTGGAGAGCGCACTGAATTGTTTATTCGACCTGGACAGGTCTGGGCTGGAAAGGCTGGGTTCTGCCTTTGTCCTCCTCCAATTTTGGGGTGCACCGAGCAGAAAAGAGCTGCTCCTCTGTCAGTTTTGGCCCCGGCCCAGATGACTTACTCTCCTGGGGGCAAAAATTAGGCTTTAGAGGTTTTAGGGCACTTGCATCCTCAACGCTGCAAGTCTCACAGGTGGTGGGTCCCCCAGCTATGGGCCTGAGAAGGAGAGGGCCCTTCAATGGAGAGACGGAAGCTTTCATTTTGCCATGGCTCAATGGCACCTCTGGACATTGACTGTTGCCTCAGACTCACCCCCACATCGCCTGAGAACAGTCTCCATGCGGAGGAATTGGGGGCAAAATTTTACTAACAGGCGCAGACCGAGCTCTGGCTCGGAGTAGGCTCCAAAAAGCACCCTCTTTCCAGCTGGCCTCTTGCGGCGCCTCCGCCTTGGTTCCCAGCACCCCAAACCGCACCCCTTCTCAGATTGGGGTTTCCCCAAAAAGCTAGCAGGAGAAGAAAAGAAGATGGCGACTGAGAAAAGGCTGCTGGTGGAGCAGCCATGAAGAAATGCAATAAATTCCTTGTTGTTTTATGAAAATTTACAACTTTGTGATAGAAGTTTATGAGTGGTTGAATCCAGCGATTGGCCGGCGCCGGTCATGTGGCCGGGCGATCGTGAACATGAACTTTTTATCATTTCCCTGGTGGTTATAATGCAGCATTCTTTTGGACACCACACCTAGGTCGGAGCACGGTCCTCCTTCAGGGCTCCAGCCTCTTGATATTTTTACACTTCAGTGTCAGCTCGATAGTGAGAAAGAGGGTGAAGACGAAAGAGGGGGAGAGGAGAGAAGAGCGAAGGAGAGAGTGAAGGAGGGGGTGGGGATCACACAAAAGAGAGAACCAAAAATAATTTGAATTCTTAAGTTAATTTGCTTGCTGAGCTGGAATTTTAGCCATCATGGAGGGGAGATGGAAAATCTGCCCAAGACCGCAGGCTGATGCCATTTTTCAAAGCCAGAACTTACTCCATTTTCTATGCAAATGTCAGAAAAGCGAAACACCCTCTTCACCAAGTCAGAGAAGGGGAAGCAACGGCTCTCCGGTTGGGACAATATTATCTGGAAGCTGAAGAAGAAACTGAACGCTCTTTCCCCCCCCCCATTCCATTTTCAATCCGGAGGGGGGAAAATGAAATCCCAAGGTCTGCAAAGGTAAGGGAGCTTCGACAATTCTCTTCTTGTTCTTCTGCATGGATGTTTGGAAGGGGGGGTGGGGCTTGGGCTTGACTCCCTCCTCCCCCCACACCCCGACCCAAGACAGGGCTGAGCCCCACCTCTGGGCGCCGTAGGGAGAGGCTGCCCAGGAAATTCGGTGGCAGAGAGATGGGCGGCTGCTTCCTGGAGGGAGAGCCGAGGCTGGGAAGCCGGGAAGAGGGACCACAGAGGCAGCGGAGGCAAGTTCTAAATCACCTTTTGAAGCTGGTAGAAGAGGTTCAGGGAAGGAGACTGCGATGGAGAGGATGGGGGTGTCTGGGATTCCGCGATGCCCCCAGAAACCCATGGCTGTGGCCTCGGTGGGCTTACCGCTCCCCCCACCATCCCTTCCTTATCCAGGCCTCTCTCAATTACCCCCGCTTGGCTCTCTTGCCCGGTGCGGGTCCGGTGGCTTCCCGGTGTCGTTGGCACAAGGGGCTGTGGTGCTCAGGGACGTCCTGGTCTCTGGAGGGTCTGCAGTCTCCACAGAGGCTGGCGAGAGAGGAGGCGGCGGCTAAGAGAAATACAGAAAGGACAATTCACAGAGGAATGCTCCCCAGCTCCCTTTGGAGACATTGCTGTAAATTGAGGGGCTGTGGGTGGAGGTACCCAGAGCTAGGGCCATCCTCCAGGAAGGCTGCCAGAGAATGCCCATGTCCCTCACCACTCCCGGAGGAGGGAGCCTCGCTCTGCAGGGAGACAGCGTGGTGGTTTTCATGCGGTAGGTCACAGCGTGGTGGTTTTCTGTGCATTATTGATTCTGTGGCTTGTGTTTTATCGGTACTGCTATGGGATGTGCTGATTTCGGTGGAGGAGGAAAAGAAAAATGCCATGTGTGTGTCTGATGTGAACGCACTGTTCTTTAGCAAACTTTCTTGGATCCAAACGTGGTGACTGTGAAGAATCTGTTGAGCATATTTAGCTGTTTGAGCTTGCAAACAAACAATACAACATTAAAAGAAACTGATAGCGGATCTGAGGGACTGAGAGTGTTTGGAGCTGGAAAGCTGCCTGGCCCTGAACTGGGACGACTGGTTCAATTCCCAGCTAGGCCTCCTCCAGGGAGGCGACGAGCCACTGGCTGGAGGACAGAGCTTCTGAGGAAGCTGGGGGTGGGGGTGGGGGCGGTGGAGCTGAAAGCCTGGAGCTGTGGACTAAAATATGGGGTGTGAGGGCTTCTCCGGAAGCTGCTAGAGGAGAGATAAGCGACGCTGGGCCGCAGAGGGCAGGAGAAACTGTGATTTGGTTTGGTTTGCACAAGTAGGTGATTGCTTTTTTTTTTTAAAGTGGCTTCGGGTCGTGTCTCTCGGGCTTCTGGGGCCCTTCGGACTGTGGACTGTGCGGTGCCTGTGTGTGCGGGGATGGGGAGACCCGGCTTCTGGGGTGCAGAGCTTGGCGGAGTGGGACGCAGCCACTTGTGGCGTGGGAGGGGGACCCTGGGGACCCAGGTAGATGCCCTCTGCGCAGGCTTGGACTGGGCGCCCCTGGGGATCCCCATAGCGAGAGAAGTTCTCGGTTAGCACCCACAGCGCCCAGGGTCTATTCTCAACGGAAAAATCCCCCAACCCCACCGGACCAAAGGTCTTTTCTGCAGGAGTCTGGGCGGGTTATAAATCTCTGAAGACACTTTGCTCTGACCCAAATTATGCGGTTTGCTGCCATCTACTGTCCATGCGGAGACACGCGGCTGTGGCGGCGCCGCAAACCCGCGACGTTGCCCGAGCGGTGCTGGACGCGCCGAGCCTGGGCCGCGCAGGGCCCGCGGGAGCTGGGGGTTCGGGTCCCCGGAGCGACGCTTCCCAGGCACCCGGGCGTGGATGACGGCGCCACGGCCCCTCCCCAGCTCGGCTCCAAACCCCGCCGGGGAAGCGGATCTTTCGGGGACTCGGTCTGCCTCCCAGGGACAGGAGGCCTGGCTGGGCCACAGGCGCGGGTATCAGTGTTGTGAGCCTCACCCCCCACCCCCATCCCGACGGGAGCGAGAGGGGGCTCTGGCCGCTGGGAAGATCCGAGGCCAAGGCCGCTCCAGGTTTATTTAGTTTTCTTCTCGGCCAAGGGAAGCGCCGGCCCGGCAGTTCCACTTGGTTGTCAAAAGACAAACCGGGCCTGTGTTCGCCCGCCTGGCTGGCCGCTGGCGCTCGCCAGTTGGTGGTGAAGAAATTGCAAGGAGTTTTCTGGAAACTGTTGGTGTCAGCAAGTGAGTGTCCGACCCCTCCCCCATCCTACGTCGTTTTAAGCGAAATCGATGCAAATATACTTGGGGGTGTAGGAAATAGGAGTGGGAGTGGGGTTCATGAACCCAAACACCGTGATTTTGGTTCGGTTCGGGCGGGGCCTGGGCGGGGTGCGCGCCTGGCCGCCTGGTGAGGCTGGGGCCCCCCTGTCTCGCAGGTTACTGATTAGCCCGGGCTTTCAAGCCCCAGGAGGCAGCTCTGGCTGTTCCTTTCAAGGTGCAGCGGGCCCGGCTCCCAGGCGGGGGCTGCAGGAAATTGTCTGCGGTGCCAGGCAGACCGAGGTGTTAAGGGGTCTGGAGACGCTGCGGAGGTGAGGGGCCGCCAGGGCTGAGGCCAGTGCGGCGGCCTCGCCCCCGCCCGCGGTCGCCCCTGGAGTCTGGGCTTTCAGCTGTGGGAATGACTTTATGGCTGTCAGTGGGCCCAGGCCTGGGAGGCGCCCGGCGGGAGGCCCAGAAGGACGTGGGCCACTCGGAGGACCATTTCTTGTGGACAATCTAGCAGGACAAGTGGGGAGGCAGCTGATACTGAGGGTGAAGGCAGTGCTGGGGTCTTAGGGTGTCGTCTCCCCACCCCTGGCCTGAGGGGGGGGAACCAGGGAGTGTAGGCCTACAGCCTCAGCTCACTCCCCCAAGATCAGAGAGGATGCCGACATTTGCATAATGGAAATAAGATCTTTGTCTAGATCTTGAGCTGAGTGGGTTTTAACACAGTGTTCTATCCAGAGTTCCTCACCTCTACCACCCCAAAATAATCCTCTGGGGCAAATACACTGTCTTCCCCCTCCCCCAGATAACTTCTTTTCCTCAAAACTGGAGAATCAGAGTCGAGGGGAGAATTGAATTGAGAGGTTTAATCTCCTCATTCTGGCTCAAGTTGAGGTGGAGTGAAAGAAAGTGGGGTGGGATGAGGAGCTTTGTGTCCCAAAGTAAATAGGAACTCAACAATGTCTTCACCCCTGGGCGCGCGGGCACACACACACACACACACACACACACACACACACACACACATTTGAGGGAAATAGACCTCCATGTAGTTAACAGTACAAGAAAATTTTACTCCTGAGCAAAAGACAACTTTGCAGACATTTCCCTGAGTAGAGCTAGCACAGTCTGTGCGCCCGTGGCAAAGCAAACCTGCACAGAGAATGACAATTATAAATCCTGCCTGTGGCCTATTCTTCCAAGCCTTCTGGTGTGTACTCAAGACGTGGGGCACATTTAGATCCACCTCTTCATACACACACTTTCTCTTTGAGGCGGGGAGTAACTCCCCAGGCCCTCAGACAGACAGTGCCCGCTGTGTATTTACGTATTCCTCCTCAGAGACAGACAGACGGGCTGTGGACCGAACCATATACATACAGATTCTTTGAGATCTGGCTCCAAAGCCAGGCGGCTTCTGGCCGGGCCTTTCTCGCCTGCTTTTTCTCCCAAACAAACGGATCAGACGAATAAACGCTCATAAATACCTCTGGGCTTAGATAAGAGGGATGAGGCTCTATTTCCTTTCATGCCCTGTTCCAGGCGCCCTGGCCCTGCTGTTGCAGCTCTATCTCATGACCGGCAACCTGCAGAGATGAGGTTAATTTGAGGGTTGGGACTCTTAGGTTAAGGTGATTATTTTAGTGCTTATTCCACAGGGGGAAAAGCCTCCTCTGCATGGTATATATTACTCTGCCCAGACCTGCAGGGCAGCCCACCTCTGTCCTAAGATGAGGGTGTTGTGACCAGAGAGGATCAGGCAGGAATGAAGTCCAGAGCCCAGCCTCAGTGACAGAGAGGAGAGCCAGAGACTCAGACACTTCTCTTCATTTGCTCCCCCTAATCAAATGTCCCTTAATTTTCTCTAGGAGTGGGTCCAATCACAGCTATTCTGGGACATTCATGGTTCTCCATCATTAGAAAGTTTAGGTTTCATT
Source organism: Elephantulus edwardii (assembly GCF_000299155.1). Taxonomy (NCBI): domain Eukaryota; kingdom Metazoa; phylum Chordata; class Mammalia; order Macroscelidea; family Macroscelididae; genus Elephantulus; species Elephantulus edwardii. The sequence goes on from NW_006399827.1 coordinate 10,713,706, forward strand.
TCCTAAATCCTCATCAAAACCCTATTGAACCAGAGTGAGGGGTAATGTAGCACCATCCAGAAAGGGTCTCTTGGCCAGAAAGGTTCCACAAGATGTTGCCTGAGGGAGCCCTTGGGGTCACTCTGTAGTTGATCAAGTCCCCACTCTTGGTCCCTCCAACCTCAACTCTCCACTAGGTTCCTTGGTGTTTTGTACCATCTATGGGGTGGGTAGAGTTGGTCTAAAAAAGGGAGTCTAAAAAGCAAGACAGCAGAGGGAACATCTAGCCCAATAGATTTGTTCCACACCTTGCTCCCTTCTTGTTCCCAGACCTGAGGGCTATGAGCCTTCACTACCCTGGTCTTCTGCCTGCATGTTGGAAATGCATCCTTACAGGGCTCTCTGCACTTGGCCTCAATGGGCACTTTCCTTGAGTGGGCAAGAGAGCCAGGAACATGTCCTCTTTCTCCCATGCAAACTATAGAGCAACAAGCCAGGTGATATAAACACACTTAGTGACACAAACACAAAGTATGAGAGGGAACTGTAGAGATGCTGAGAGGCAGATGAAAGGATTTCAAGTGTTTGGAGAGGAGAGGTCCCTCAGCAGACCTCAAACATTCCTCCTTCTTTATAAAACTAAACCAAACCCATGTATTTAAGAAACTATTTAAAAAAATAAATAGGCTCTGGAAAGGGCGTGAAGGCTACCTTCTTCCTGGGCCTATGTAATATTGGATACCTGCCTCAAATATTGGAAGGAAGTGAAGACCTGAAATTAAAGGAGGGATATTTTCTTCCCTCTGCCCAGACTTACTGGAACAGTCTTAATTCCTAAGACTCCATAGCAAAAGATATTCACACATCTTTGGGGGAAGAGGTAAGGGACAAGGAAAGGCAGATGCTAGGATAGAGATTAGACAAATAAAGCACTCGTCTCTATTAACCCAAGTGGGGCGAATGGAAAACCTCTTTTCTTGGTATCCTTTTCCCTGATAGGGCTGTCTGGCCACTAGAACCAGGCATGATGTCTGGGGTAGTAGCGATAGTCCTGCAGCCATCCAAGAGGCTCCTAGTTCAGCAGCCAACCCAAAAAGAGCATCTTGGGCTCAGAGCCTCCTCTCATTTGCTGCTCTTCTGATTTCCCTGAGCTGTGGGCTGTCTGTCTTCTGTCTCCCTCAAACCATTAAGAGTTGTGGAGAAGCAGGAATAATAATAAACCTGTTCTTCGGGGAGAGAAAGCATATTTGGTAAACAGGAAAAAGATATTAAAAACCTGGGACTCGGGTTATTTCTTCTCGGTCTTCGCCTCTTTCTGAAAGCAATGTTATTCAGTCTGCGGAGAACTCCTCTACCTTCAACTAACCCCAAACCCTAGACACAAACCTTCTGTGTCTGTATCTGAATGGGCTTTGGGGGTTTTACCTAGCCCTCCTTTGAGGGAGCGGGCCCAAGCAACTCAGGGGTTAACTTTCTGAAAACACAATGAACTTTTTCCTGTCCTGCGTGTGTGTGTGTGTGTGTGTGTGTGTGTGTGTGTGTGTGTGTGTATGTGTGTGTGTGTGGGGAGGGAATATATTTATTTAATCACTCGGGGATGGGGTGGTCTCAATCCAAATGCTCCCTCCTCCCCTAAAGGCACAGACGCCTCTTTCGCAGATCCTACGTAGGTGGAACAGGACGCGTTGTGTTGTTGGGGGAGAGAGAAAGGAGAAGGAGAAGAAGGAAGGGGGGGAAAAAAGGTTGATAGGTTTGTGAGCGGGTCCCTCGTGCGGGCTGCGCTCCTCCTGGGTGCTATTTGACAATTCCTGCCTCTGCCATTGGTCAGTGTTGGATCAGATGGTTGTATTTCCTTCTGGCCCTCACTGGCACCTCGCCATCCCCCCTCAGCTAAAACCCAATCTCGGATATACTACTAATAGGCGCGGCGCTCAGACTATAAAACACAACAAATCATAAACCCGGCGGAGCAGCAGCGGCCGCGCGCGCCTCCCCTCCCAATGAGTTCCTATTTCGTGAACTCCACCTTCCCCGTCACTCTGGCCAGCGGGCAGGAGTCCTTCCTGGGCCAGCTCCCGCTCTACTCCTCCGGCTATGCGGACCCGCTGAGGCACTACCCCGCGCCCTACGGGCCCGCGCCCGGCCAGGACAAGGGCTTCGCCGCCTCCTCCTACTACCCGCCAGCCGGGGGCGGCTATGGGCGCGCGGCGCCCTGCGACTACGGGCCGGCGCCGGCCTTCTACCGCGAGAAGGAGTCGGCCTGCGCGCTCTCGGGCGCCGACGAGCCGCCCGCGTTCCACCCCGAGCAGCGCAAGTCCGACTGCGCGCAGGACAAGAGCGTGTTCGGCGAGACAGAGGAGCAGAAGTGCTCCACGCCGGTGTACCCGTGGATGCAGCGGATGAACTCATGCAACAGTGAGTGTGCCCGCCCGCCGCCGCCCTGGCCACCCCCCCATCCCGGGCACTGTTAGCGAGGGCTCCCCAACTCCCCACGGGGTAATGGTGGCCATTTCGGTCTGGAGAGCAGGGACGATGGTGCCAGCACGGGGACTCGGGGCCCGTTTCTCTCAGGAGTTAGAAAGTTTGCAAAGTCTCAGCTGGACTCAGTGGAGTCAGTGGGCGCAGTGGGGTCTTCCAGAGCGCCAGGCTTGGGCGGGGCGCGGGGCCACAGCCATTGGCTTTGCTTTCCTTAGAGCCCCCAGACCCTAGTCCAGTCCCTCACTCAAGGAGGGCTCCATTAGAAACGGAGTGCGTCATGGAAGGGGCGGGGGTCAGTGTGACGCCTGAGAGGGCGAGAGGGGTCTGTCCCAGATTGCTTCCCTTGGGGTGCGAGGGTGGGCCAGGATGGGGCACCAGGAAAGGGAAGTAGTCAGAGGAAAGGGGGGGGACCAGAGAGAGCAGTCAGGGGTGGGGGGGGGAGCGGAGGGTAACAGGCGCCTGGGTTTCAGGTAGGATTATTTGCCGGCCTTAAATCCCAAATTGATGTCCATTAGTGGGACACGAAAGTGAGGAACCCTTAATGCCCACTGTGGATCAATCCACGTCATTACGGATTAAGGGCTGGAATCTATCAAAGGGGTGGGGGGGGGCTAGATGGATGGAAGGGAAGGGAGAGCAGAGATGTCTCTAGGAAGACACACACCTGGCCAGCCCCTCCCCCTTGGCTCAGGTGGGAGTTCAAACCGCTCCTCCCCTCCCCCACCGAAAGTCCAGATGCGCTAGCCTGGGACACCCCCCCCCATCTGGAGGGGGCGCTGGAGGAATGGGGGAGGGGATGAGCCCGGGGGATCAGAGGGCGTCCCGGGATAGGCAGGGGTCCCTGTTGGAGGGTCCAGCGGGGGAGGGGGCTCCGGCCCGGTGACCCCAAGCCTCAGCGGCTCCTCTCTGCCTAACAGGTTCCTCCTTCGGGCCCAGCGGCCGGCGAGGCCGCCAGACCTACACGCGCTACCAGACGCTGGAGCTGGAGAAGGAGTTTCACTACAACCGCTACCTGACCCGGCGGCGGCGAATCGAGATCGCGCACGCCCTGTGCCTGACGGAGAGGCAGATCAAGATCTGGTTCCAGAACCGGCGCATGAAGTGGAAAAAGGAGAGCAAATTGCTCAGCGCGTCCCAGCTCAGTGCGGAGGAGGAGGAGGAAAAAGCCGCCGAGTGAAGGCGCCGGAAGGGGGAAAGAGGAGGGGGACGCGAAGGGAGAGGCCTGCCGGGTGCCCGGAGGAGGCTCTGCGGACCGGGAGCCTCTGGACTGGCTCCCCCGCGCCCAGCGCCGCGGGCCCTGCGCTCTCCAGGACGCCCCCGCCCGCAGAGGTCCCTCCCGGGGCGCGCGGGGCTCGCCCTGCCCGCGCCCACCCAGCACCCCACGCCTTCTCCTGTCCCGCGGACCCCACCTCGACCGGAGCCAGCGCCCCCGTGAGAACTGAGGACCTGACTCACTTGATGTTTCCTGGAAATAGAGCAAAATGCTCTTGTCCATGTCGCCTCTCCTCACGTCGTCTATGTCCCCCCCACCCCCACCCCGTGCACGGTTCAATGGTAGATTCGCTGTCCCCTTAGTGGGCCTCGAAGACGCCCTGATCCCAGACCTGTCGTCTCTCCTGTCCCATCCCCAAAGCCACTGGAAGGAGCACATACTACCTAGAAGTAAAAAGAAGAGCCTCAGAAGAAAACAAAGTTCTATTTTATTAATTTTCTATGTGTTGTGTTTGTAGTCTTGTCTTAGCTCTGGACGTGAAATACTTCGGTAATATTAATATTATTAATAATGATGATGATAATAATAATAATAAAGACGTGAAAACTCGCCGTTCAGTCACCTCCGCTCCTCCCCTGCCACTTTTTTCTCCTTCTTCCCCTTCACGCCGGACGCTCCATAGCGAAGGCAGGAGCCCCAGTGGGCCCCAAGGCCTCCCCAGCGGGCCTGCGGACACGACTCTCAGAGGTTACACTTGCCCTCCTGGCCCCAGCGCCATGCATCGGGTGCTGAGGCTTAGAGGGCCTCTGTAGGTGCAGATTTGGGGGGCAAAGGAGGCCGTTTCTCGCCTATTCTCTAGCTTTTACTCCTTTGCCTGAGGCATGAGAGATGCCACCGAGAACACTATGCCCCGAGTCCTGCAAAAACTGGGCTGACGGGTCCCGGTGCCACTGCAGATCTTTTCTGCCTGGTTCACGCCGCGAGGCCCCCAGCCTTTGGCCTGACCTCCGGCAGCGGCCTTGGCCCTTGGCTCCCTGTCTATAGCTCTGGAGATGGAATTGGGGCCACTGGGTGTCCTCAGGCCCCGCAACCAAAGGGATCCAGGTCCCTCAAGTAGGGGCTTATCGACAAGTAGGGAAATGTGAAGCCGCTTTTGGCAGGGGGCGGAAGCCACCACTTTGTCCAGTTCTTCGGAGTCCCCAAGGAGGAAGGGCCAGGTGATAGGGCACTTTGGTCTCATCCCCTCAACTCCAAATTGTCCTTTCTCTCTCACCCTCTACCCTCACGTAGGCGGCAAGCTGCGGAGATGGTTTTCCTTTCTTCTTTCTGCTCCCCATCACTCTCCCCTCCCCTTTTCATAAGAAATTATTTTTAAAGAAAATAACCGGCTCCGCAGAAGGTGCCCAGCTGCGCTGGTCTCTGCCGCCCTGTGTGCTCAGCATGGCGCTACTCGTCCTGGGATACCTTCCTGGAAAGCGAGGAGCAACTGGGCAAACTGAAGCTGCCCAGCCATCAGTGAGGGGCCTCGAGTGGGGCCTCCAATTGCAAAAGCCAGCAGCTGGCCTGGAGGTGAAGGGGCCCCGCTCTGACCCCAACTCTCAGACACAATTTTCCCCCTATCCCCAGCCGCTGATGCGTCGCCACTGCGTCTCTCCTGGACTAGGCCCCTTAGCTCCCAGCGTCCTGCGTCCTCCTGGGTCCCTGCTCTGCGCAGGGGCTGCTAGGGCCTGAGCAAGGGCAGGGAGGTCAGAAAGAGGATTCGAAGGGATATGGGGAAGTCAAAAGCTTCTCCTTGGAAGCCCAACCCCGCCGGCGCAGCCTGGGCACCCTGCAACCCCTCCAGGAAACGCACAGGGCCAAGCTCTTGGGCACAATCCGTTGCAATCATTGTTTTCCACACACATCTTTCAGTCCCAGATCCTCACCTCCTCTCTCAACTTCCATCTCAACTCAGAAACTCGAAAAACCGGAGTAAGGGAAAAGCAAGTGGCTCTTGGTTATCTCATCTAGAGATGCTTTTTTGTTTTGTTTTGTTTTTAATAATAAGCGCAAAGGGGAAGATACCGAATAGAAAACTACCTCACTTCACTACGAATGTGAGCCTAGGCCCATCCGAGGCCCTTCTCTGAAATGCTGAGCCTCGTCGGGGAGCCTCGGCAGACCAGGGGTTCTTTCTCAGGCTGTTGCAGGGAACCAGGAGGGGAGGCGACCGGTGTCGCCATGGCGGTTGGCGCCGCGCTCCCGCCGATCGCCGGGAGGTGGCGCGCTCTGCTCAGAGGCCGCCGCCAACCTTCTCCCGGTCTCTCCCCCTTCTCCTTTTTTCCGCCTCTCTCCGAGGCTCGCATTGAATCGGCCCTAACGATTCTCGGATCGTCATTATTTGTAACCATAGAGCATGAATTACCTCTTGAGGTCATCAGCGAGAATTTACGACTGGTCAACAAAAGCACGTGATTCCCTAACGCCCCCCCATCCCCCTTCCAACTCCCCCCCCCATATTTGGCCGCATACATAGCAAAACGAAGTACAGTGCATCGCTATAATTCATTAATACATCATAAATCGTGAAGCACAGGGTTATAACGACCACGATCCACAAATCAAGCCCTCCAAAATCACCCAAATGAGCTCGTACTTTGTAAACTCCTTCTCGGGGCGTTATCCAAATGGCCCGGACTATCAGTTGCTAAATTATGGCAGTGGCAGCTCTCTGAGCGGCTCTTACAGGGATCCCGCTGCCATGCACACCGGCTCTTACGGCTACAATTACAATGGGATGGACCTCAGCGTCAACCGCTCCTCGGCCTCCTCCAGCCACTTTGGGGCGGTGGGCGAGGGCTCGCGCGCCTTCCCCACGCCCGCCCAGGAGCCCCGCTTCAGGCCAGCGGCGTCGAGCTGCTCCCTGTCCTCGCCCGAGTCCCTGCCCTGCTCCAACGGCGACAGCCACGGCGCCAAGCCCTCCGCTTCGTCCCCCTCCGACCAGGCGACCCCAGCCAGCTCCAGCGCCAATTTCACCGAAATAGATGAGGCCAGCGCGTCCTCGGAGCCGGAGGAGGCGGCGAGCCAGCTAAGCAGCCCGAGCTTGGCGAGGGCGCAGCCAGAGCCCATGGCCACCTCCACGGCCGCGCCCGAGGGCCAGGCGCCGCAGATCTTCCCCTGGATGAGGAAGCTCCACATCAGCCATGGTAATTCTCTCGCTCTCCTTTTTTTTTGTCTTCCCTCGATTCCCTTCTCTGCCTTGGGGGGGGGGGCGAGGACAGCCTTGCTTTTCCTCATATAGAGATTCCTATTTTTCCAGAGGCGAGAGGTCCCTCCATGGGTCCTCAGGACTCCAGAGGAGAGAGCCAGACAGGGAAGGTCTTAGTTGTGGGTGGTGGTGGATTTTTTTTTTTTTAATAATTTGTTCCAAGGTTCGGCTGGGGTTTTACCTGCCCAGCCTCCTGGGTGGCAAGATGGGTTTTATATCATATAAAGAAGGCTCCTGCTTGTCCCTGAAATTTTGAGACTGCCGCTGGCAACGGAGGGGTGAGCAGGCACCAGAGCTTTCAGGGCAAAAGTGCAGCCTCTCTCCGCCCTCCCCGGGGCCAGCGGCCGCCTGAGCGCAGCGAGGGTGAGGCAGGCGGGGAGCAGGAGACAAAGCCGGGCGCCTTAGCTGCTGGCAGAAGTGGGGCTGCAGGAGAAAGGGGTGCAGGAAGCGAGCTTGAAAGCGGGTGTCTGGACTGGGAAGGATGGAGCTGCAGCGAGCTGAGCTGGGTGCCAGGGACGCCTGGGTCCTGCTCCCCGCCCCCCCCTCCCAGCCAGTGTCCCCTCCCTTACTGAAATAACATTGCCTCTCGGCTCTACTCTGTCTGCTCCAGATATGACCGGGCCCGACGGGAAGAGGGCCCGGACCGCGTACACGCGCTACCAGACCCTGGAGCTGGAGAAGGAGTTCCACTTCAACCGCTACCTGACCCGGCGGCGGCGCATCGAGATCGCCCACGCGCTCTGCTTGTCCGAGCGCCAGATCAAGATCTGGTTCCAGAACCGGCGCATGAAGTGGAAGAAAGACAACAAACTGAAAAGTATGAGCCTAGCGACGGCCGGCAGCGCCTTCCAGCCCTGAACCTGCCCTGAGGAGCCCAGGGCGGCCGAAGAGTCCCGCCGCCCCCAGCCCTGGCCCCTCAGAGCCTCCCAGTGCTGCCGCCGCCCGCTGGGGACCGGTTCCCAGGAGCCTGCCTCACCCCGGCCCTGTATTACGAGTTTTCGTTTGGTCTTAGGTCTTCTTGTGTCTCCCTCTCTCCTGGACTGCTTAATTTTGTTATTATTGTTAATAATAATAATAATGATGATGATGATTATTTTCCTTCCGTGCTCCCTACGCCTCCCCGATCACCCCAAGTGCGCCAGTGTTTCTGAATGTTCCTGTCTGTGGTTACACTCCTTCCCCCAGGGAGAAAAAAAAAAAGAAGAAACTCGCATGTTTAATGTGAACTTTCCCCTCCCCATCTGTGTCCTAACTTATTTATAAAAGAATGATGGCTGTATTTTGAGTTTCAGCTGGAAACTTGTCTAAGGGGCAGCATCTGAGGTGGGGTAGGGCTGGCCTCGCAGTAGATGCAGTCTGTGATTGTGTCTCTTCTCCCACCTCTGCCCCCTCCCTCCCTACTCCCCAGACCCAGGTCTCCTGGTGGCTTGGTCCTGGGGTGGGAAGGGGTGCAGGTGGGCCAAAGGGGTGAAATTGAGAAGAAGAAAGGGAAATAGTGAGATATAAGTTCTTGCTGCCTGAGTAGGCCCCACAAGGCCTTGTCTGGGAGTGAACGGAAACAAAAGTAATCCTCAATGTAAAATGTCTATGTGTTTTTCTGTGAATCTAAGGGTCTGACTTACAGGTCCCAAAGCTTGTAAATAGGGGGATAGTCTGGGTCAGACCCATCCCCTCCCCCCTACCCATTTCCCTTCCCAGACCATTTGTAGTGAGCGAGTGGATGCTGTGCTACGTGTGAAATGTCTGTGCCCGGCCTGTCTCAGTGATTCGCTTTTGGTATTTGTTTGTAGCTTTCCCTCAGTCAAATAAATGTTTCCCCACTCCACTGCCCATTCACTGTCTTTTCTCTTGGGATCTGCCTCTGCCATCACCAGGTGCACCCTAGACCATTCTCCATAGACCTGGGGTCTAAAGAAGGGGAAAGTAAGGTGCTCACCAGCAGCCCCTCTCAACCCTCTAAGTCTCCTACTTGATCAGCAGTGCTCAGGCCATGGGCCAGGCTTTCAGTTCTGGGAGACTGAGGGGCCTAGGAATCCCACCTGAGGCTGGGGCTGGAGAGGCTGCCGCTGGGCTCCATCCAGGCCTTCCTCTAGCTGACCAGGAAAGCCTCTGGAAGTCTCAGGGAAGGTAATTTGGGCCTAATTCCTGAGCATGAGGCTTCTGGCCTTTGGGGAATGGTTGGCTTGCCCTGTTCTCAGTTCAGTTCTGCCATTCACCAAGGCAAAGGGTAGGGGGTGGGGGGAATAAAATAAAAGGCTTCCCCTTACCCTCAGACTTCTTCACATTTCTCAAGAGCTCCTTCTCTCCAGGGGCCCAACTGTCCTTCCCTCTTGATTAGGATTTGGGGATCCCTTCTAAAAGACCCCTGGTTCCCCTCCATCAGACAGGCCTAGGGCCAGGGCCCAGTCCTCCACCCTGAGCACAGAGATTTGAGTCTGGACACTTACCCGGTGGTCAATCCCCTCCAGCTTGGCCCAACTTCTTAGAGGACCTGGGAGGAGGGGGGAGCTGGTGAGGAAGCCACAGAGGGTCCTGGAGACTCCACTGGGCCCTCCTTCCCCCCTCACCCCTTCACTTTGTCCCCCTTTGTCGATAGCAAACTATCCCAAAAGTCGGTATGACATTTAGATGTCAAATGGATAGGGGTTTTATCTCGAAGTTAGATCGTAAAAATCGCCGAGAAGTCAGACAGATACCCCTCACTGGCTCGAGAAAGTCACGTGAGGTCCATAAAGTTAGTTTTATGGTTTTGGGGAGTTGACACCGCGCGGTATATTTCACATTCTCCAGAATGTTAAGTGACACTTTAACTGCTAGCTGTGGTGGGGAAGGGGGCAGAGGTAGGTGAGCGCTCTCCCTGCTTGGAGCAGCCCAGCAGAAGGCAGTCGGCAGCCAGGCCCAGCACTCCCCACAGTAAGTCGCTTCCAGCTTTCACTTTCTCTCCCAGCAGTTTTGGGGCTGGGATGAGGAGAAGGGAATCTTGTCTCTGGCAGGGCTGTAGGATGATCTTAGATGCATGGAGTGGGGAATTTTTGCCTTTTTTGGTATCCAGTTCTGACAATCTGGGTGATCAAAAAGGTGGGGCACTCAGTTTGCTTAGGCCGCAGTAGTCAGTCCAGGGTACCTGATTTTATTTGCAAGAGTGTTTGACTCTGTTGGGAAAAGGGGGCCGGGTGAGATCCGCGTTCCTTCAGTGCTTGGGAATTTAGGTGGACATGAAGGAGAGATGTGTGCTTCTGAGAGTGGGGCTCTTTGTGGGGGTGCACCTCACTGCTGGAGACCATCAGACAGACATTTCTACACCCCAAGGAAGAAACTTTATGACATTCATTTGTCAGGGATGTGTGGAGCTCGCCACTGGACACTTTTATGTGGCTATCTCTGAGCTGAGGAAATGCCTTGGGATGGGAGACTGCTAATCTGCCTTGCACTGATTTCAGAGGTTTGAGCCCCATGAAAAGGATCACTTCGAATTCTCTTGCCTCATCAGGATTGAGGAGCTCAGCACTTTCCACCCTACTTCAATTGTTAATTCCAAACCAACTAACCCTTCCGCATGGTTGTATATAGAGTCCTGAGGCAAAGTGAGGGACAGACATTGGGACAATTGCAGCCAAAGTAAAAGCTCATCTCTGACCAGGAATGGAGACAAGGGGTGGAGCTGTTGTTTAAATAGGCCTCTGGCAACTCTGTAAATAAAAATTACTCAAGAACATAAACCTCAACTTTGGGAGAGAAACTGTAAGAAGATGCAGAGGAACTGGAAGGGGAAAATAGGAAAGATAGTCCTTTTCCCTCTGTTAGAAACTCAAAGCCTCCTTTGTTTGTGGTACCACCAAGCAGAAGGATCTCAGGACTTGACTCCTAAGGAGCTGGTTATTTTTTAAGGAAAAGTCACTCTTCTGAAAGTCAGAGAGGCCTCTTTCCCATCAAACTGATGCCCTGATTTTATAATCCAAGGAGACAGCCATCCCCATTGCTTCTGCCCCCTCCAGTCGCCAGTCTGCCATCTTGTGATTTTGCTCACCAACTCCCATGGATGATCTGATCCTTAGATTTGTATATGTGGCACTTGGAGGTGTGTGTGACCTTTGGAACAAGGAGGAGGCCACCTTTAGGACTTTATACTTTCACTTGAAGGGGAATCTGGACTCTATCTCTTTTCCAGATGCTTTCTTTTCCTGCTTGAATCTGCTTTACAGAAAACCTTTCACAGGCTCTGAGAACAGAGTGAGAGGGCTGAGCTTAGGATCCTTGCCCTATTCTGAAAACTCACTTCCTCGTGGATGGTGGTGATCTTTAGGGAGACTCTGGTCAGCCACTAGTGGATCGGGACTCCATTTAAAACACTAATGAATCTTAGGACCACAGTTCTCACAAACATCCAGTGTGGATGAGGGGAAGGAATGGAGTGAGGGGCCAGCTGAGAGCCATGGGAGCAGAACCCTATCTGCGGCTTCCAGAGGCACCCCATTCAGACAGTGCAATATTGTTCTAAAATGCCTCTCTCTCAGAGCCCATATCTCTCACACATACACAAACCAGGTCTATTCCTGGAGATGTTTTTTTTTCACCCCCTCCCATATCAGTTGTCCAAACTGAGAAAGAAAGAATGTGTGGGTTCTGTGGTTCAGGGACATCAGCTGGGTGTATATGAACAGATTTCCCCATAATGTCCAAGAGAAGGCGAGGCCAGGGTCAGGCCAGGGTAGGCACTTCATTGGATAATCTCCCACTCTGAGCAAATTCAGTGATGACACTCCAGCTGTACTTCCCTTTTTCTGCTGTCTCAGTAATGGTCCCCCTAGAATCCCAGCAAAGGGGAGAGAAATAAGTGTTATGCAGAGTTCACTGTTGTGATTGAATTCTTTCCTGTGCTCCATATCCAGGTTCGTGCCTTCCTCTCCCACCGTCGTTAAGACTTTCTGTCTCCCTGAAAACTGTTCTACCTGTTAAAGGACTCTTTTCCCCCACATTCCCAACCCGCCTGCCCCCCCATCACCCCATTCCACGCTTGAGCCATCTTGCTTCTGCCTGCTCCATCCTTGCTTCTTCTCACCAAATCCACACACAAATTCTGGGTTCACCCTCAACTTCAGGCAGGGCTGAAGGGGTGGTGGTACAGGGACATTTAGACAGCAGTTTCCCCTTTTACTCCAAAGTCAGCCTGACCACCACTCTGTGGACAATTTGATTTTGATTTCTTTTAAAATTTTGTTTTATTTGGATATGTTTTGTTTCCCCACGGCAGCAGGGTGGGAGGAAGTATAAAGAAGTGTAAACAGGAAAGCCAGCCGGGCCTGGAGTTCTGAGTGCCCATATTTCATCAGCTTCCTCTCCATAACTGTGGCAGGGACACTTAACCCTTCCCTGGCTGCTAAGAACCTATTCACTGGGGGCTAGTGTGGCAGGAGAGGGAGCGTTCAAGAGGAAGTGCCTCTCCTTGCCTAGTTTCCTTATCTCTGGGGTCTGGAAGCTAGGGTAGAAGCCAGAGATTCAGGTTGAAGGAGAGTGTCTCATCTCCCAAACACGGAGCCTTCAGGAGCCTAGAAGGGGAGGCTCCAGCCTGCATGGAGGGAGGGGGTCAATCTCAGCCACCCTAGGAGAATGGAGATTCAAAGACTTGCTCCCCTTTTATTGGGAAGTATCCCCTAAACACCCCTCTTCATTTTGGGAAGGTCTCAGAGTAATCGGATTTGGAGGCTGAGATCTGCCCACAGCGGGGGAATTATCGATCGCTGCAGCGCTGCTACACATCCGTATTAATTAACCCAGACACCCGCCTGGTAGCTGAGTTGTTTGGATGGGGGGAGGGGAGAAGTGGGGAGTCCTTAAGGAGAATGACATTTCTCCTTGAGGGCCCCTGGGGTCCAGATTGGAGAGTCTCAGCCCAAGAAACCTTTGTGACCTTCCCCAAACTCAAAGTCTCTGGACTTCTCAGCAGGGGTGAGCCTAATTTAGTCTCCACGGTGGACCCCACACACAAGTCTCCTAAGGGTGGAATCAAACACCTCCCCGCCCAGTTCCTGTAGGCCCCTGCAGACTGCTCTGTCAGAGTTCCCATTTCCCTAGCCCTCTGATGCTCTGTCTCTGGTGACTATTACGCAGAAGACTTTTCTAGAAGGTTAGTCTCCCCTAACAACATTCCTTTCAACTTCCCAACGGGAGAAGCTCTGGGTAGTTTTCGGCTTCTTTTTGTCCTATGTCAATGTCCGGTTTGTTAGTGGTGGTAGTGATGGTATTATATGGTCTTCTCCTTCCTCCTACCCCTCCTTCCAAAAAGTGATTAAAATCTGTTAAAGGATTTAATTAAGAGAGTTAAATGAAAAGGAAGGAGGCGCAAATGAGTTGGGGAAAAAACCCACACCAAAGCTATTCTCAACGATTAAATCGCCATTTTAGCAATATAATGGAGTTTGCATCCTGAAAGGGGAAATCAACGCTCATATCTCATCAATAATTCATAGAGTTCGGGATCACGCAGAGGTCAGCAGACGCGGCCAGAGCGCCGGCCTACGTGGGGCTCCGGCCGCTGCCGCATACATTACGCGCCACTGGCCACACTGCCGCCACCGCCACCGTCACCGCCACCGCGCTCCAGGCCCAGGGAGGGGGCATGAGGACAGGTTGAAGCGGATTTTTCCGTTCTTCCTTCTGCTGAATTCACACAAATCCAGATTGTTGGCTCCAAGTGAAAGTGGGGGATTTGGGAACTGGAGTGGACTGGACTTGGCCAGTTCGGATACTGGCGGAGCCTGAACATCACCTCGTTCCCAAGTTTTTAGCTTTCTTTTTCCCTTCTACCTTTTCTGTGTGGCGTAGGCGTCTGCTGTAGTGATCTCTGTAAATTTCCTCTTGGGCAGGAAAAGGATCTCTCTCGTTCTCTTTCTGCAGCATCTTCTAGCTTCTCCCCAAGCCCCCCCCCCAAAGGTGGTTCCCAGGCTGCCCTGGGGCCTCGTTCTCCGAGCGGATCCGGGCTGAACCCGCAACTCCCGCTCCACCTGCAACCTTCGAGAGCAGCGGCCAGTGCTGGTGCAGAGATCCCTGACCTTGGAGTCATTTGGGGTCGAGATACATGCCTCTAGGAAGGAAAGGTAGCTCGCAGGCCTCAGGCCTGCATCCTTGGCCAAGATAAGGTCCAGGCTAGGTGAAAAAAATGGAGTGCCCTGGGGCTGTATTTAGGGGGAGACCTGGAAGGAAGTTCCAGGTCTTGGGGAGCATTTCCATTTAGGAGGTACACACAGGATAAGCCCTTTGTACTAGCCTTTGAAGGCTTCGTTCTTGCTCTCTCCTCCACTCTTTTTGGTTTTCTGACTCCCAGGGGCTCCTAGGGAAGGAGAAAGGAAACATTCCCGGCGACAAGTGGGGACCTAGGAGGCGACATTTGGGCGGAAGAGAAACCGAAAGCACACTGGGTTGCGCGGTAAGGCCGCTGAGCTGGCGGAGGCAGAGGCTGTAACGTCCCGGAGCTGCCAGCAGAGTCCGCCTCAGACCAAGTTCACAGCCAGGCTGTGGCCTCCGAGGCGCCTGCGAGGGCTGTGCAAGGTTGGCCCCGGGCAGGGTCAGCCTCGCGCTGCCCAGACACTGCGGCTCTCTTGTCCGCTCCCATAGAACCCCTGCCCCACGCTCGCACAAATTCTTCTTCACCCCACAAATAACCCTCTTCAAGTTTAGCCAATTCTGTTGCTCCCACAGGTCCCCTGGCCCAGTAACTGTAGCCCCACTTAAGGTACAAGAACGGAGGGCGGAGGTCGCCCAAAACCTTTTCAGGCATCCAGCGAGAGATCCGTGGGAAATGAGAGAAAATAAGGCCACAGTCTTTTCCCAGAGAATCATTTAATAATCAAAAGGTTGCTCTGCTCCAGGTTTGAGACCCTAAGTAGGGTGTTTGGCGGGGGGGAGGGGCTGAGGAGGTGTATTGCTCTTGGGTTTTTGCCGAAGGCACAGCGGAGTACGACCCAGGGCGTTGAAGACAGTGTTATTGCCCGAGGGGTCGCAAAGTTGGAGGGTCAAAAGTTTACAGGCTGCACGCGGACCCGCGGAGACCGCTAGCGGCGGGGTCGGAGTGCGCGAGGGGGAAAGGGGGCGGTGTATGGAGGGAGCAGAGGGGCCAAGCGTTGCAGCGTTGCGAGGTGAGAAGAAGTGTGAACGTGGGGAAGTAGGAGAGCAAAAGTGTGAGGGGGGAAAGAAAGAACTGTCGGGGAGAAGACACTAAGGAAGAAACAAACCTCTCTTGAAAAACTGTGCTGGTGGTGATAGAAAGGTGTGCAAAAGGGATCTATTTCCGTTCCCAAAGAAAATCTTTGAATCCCATATAAAATCTAATTAACACCTACCCAGCCTCACACATTTGAGAAATTCAATTACCTCTCGCATCCTTGCAGGACTTTGGGGCCAAAGAAGGCTTCCAAGGTGGAAAGCCTGATTTTGGCCATCATCTCCACCTTGCTTGTCCCCAAAGTACTAAAAATGGCTTCCCAAAGGCAGGGGCCTTTTGGAGGGGGCCCTACTCCCTCCAGGTTGGGTCTAGGCAACTGAAAGCCCTTTGCCTTTCTAAACCTCCATGTTGATCTCTCACTCTCTCCAAACTCTGGTTTTAAGAACTTAGATATTGAAAGAAAGTTAGCTGGTTAATTCTCTCACTGTTTCCCAATCCTCCACTTTCATCTTCCTCTGGGGTCCCTGGTTTCCCATTTGGAGGAGGAGGAGAAATGCAAGGGAAAAATACTGAATGGCCTCATGGAGATCTTTTTAACTCGGGTTGAAACAGCGACCTGAAATGAACCTTGATTCCATGCATTAGGCTCAGCTCATAAGTAAAATGCTTAGAGAGACTGTAATTGTAACACCAGGGCATATGCCTATTTTGAGTCTTTAAATAACTGTTGCATTATGAGATGTCATCATATTCTCTTCTAAGCATTTCATAGAGGTAGTGCTGTGGGTGTGAGTCTTGAGAGAAAAGAGACGTAAACATGTGACTGTTTATAAAGATGCCTTTTGAAATGTGGCTGGGAGAGACATAGGGGGGGTTTTGGCCCCCAGTGTTTGACTAAAACAATTGTTACTTCTCCTTTTTTACTCAATCAAGTGAGTTGCTCTTAGGAGAATTTCCTGAGGTTCAGAAGAGGTAGAGGTTAAAGTCTAATGTGGGAAGCCTATCTCTTTCCATTCCCTTTTGGCCTCCTTCGGCTCCATCCCACCCAACTTAGGGCTCTATGGAATGAGGCAAAGAAAGAGAAGCCTCTGACATCACAGGCCAAACTGGATGCCTTGTGATGTTCCCTCTGGACCTACCTATATTCAGGGATGCCACTCTAACAGCATTCTCTCTGGGTTTCAGCTAAAGTGGAAGGGAAGTTGCCTCACCCATCTCTGCTAGTCTCTAGAAGCTGGAGAGGTGGGAGAAAGAAATGCAATATAGGCAATCCATCCACTTCTAATTCCAGAGAATCAAATGCAGAGAACATCTCTGGACATTTAAAAGGCCTCTTTGATTTGCTCCTTGTGATTGTAAGAGAGGCAGGAAAAGAAGTTGTAATACAGATAAGAACTGGTGTTTTGGGGGATAAGAGAGGATATTGTATTACTTATAAAAGACAATTAAAGACTTTGAAAGCCAGATTCTCCCAAACTTTGACCACTGCAATCCAGTCCCCACCCCCCAAGGTTCTTTCTATCTTCTCTAAACATGCTGGGCTGTGATCCAAAATTGGGGAAATGGAGGGGTCATGTCTGGGTCCTGGAGCTTCCAGAGTTCCAGTAGTAATGAAGGGATCTCTGGCATTTGGACAGTAGAGTCAACAGTGTGATCTGCTAGTAGGGTCATTTGGGGGAAAGGATTGAGGGGAAGGGACTCTTTCCAGCCTGTTGTCAGGGACCCAGATACCAAAGCTGCCCTTCTCCTCAGCTATCATCCTTCTCAGGCTACAAAAACACTCCCGTGGAATCCCACCCTTTCCTTTTTTGCCCCCAAACCAGAACTGACAAAAACATAGGCAAGTTGAAAAAATCAGAGTGGCATGGCTGCGTCCTATCCGAATGGGATATTTTTTTGAAGGGAGGGTGAAGGGACTCGGTGATTCTGGAAAAAAAAAGTGTTGAGCTGAAGAGGATGAGCTGAATCAAATTCCTCGTCTGTCATTTTTCTCCCAAGTAATGACCTGCGCAAAATTCAATATGACGGAGCGAACTGCGCGAGCGTATTCTAGTAACTGCCTGCTCGTGGGGGAGGCCTGGAGAGGGGTGAATCGCAGGTCACGGCGTCTAAAAATTATTAAAATGTTCGAGAGCCTCGTGACGCGCCTAGCTGTTTAACAAAGACTGCCAAAGTATGAGATTAATACGAAAACTTGCGCTTGAAAAACAAAAACACAGAGAAAAGAAAGAAAAGAAAAAGAAAACTGGTTTGGGCCTCCGGCCTCAGAGGGAGCCAGTGGCTCCACTGCCCGCAGCCACGGACACAATAGTGGACGCGATCGAGCGCCTCTGCGGCCAGCGAAGCCGCGGCAGACCGGGTAGTCCAGTCCAGAGGGCTGGGGAACGGCCCGGTGAGTACTCATGTCGCCTGCCCCTTCGGGCCTTCCTCTCCCCAGGGCTGGCTGAGGGCTCGCTTCCTCTCTGCCCTGCGCCTCTGGCCTCTCCCTCTTGGCCAACGACAAGTGAAGGATTCCGCAAGGGCAAGACACTCCCGGCATGGCGGTTGGGGCTGGATAGAGAGCGGTCACAAGCAACCTGTGGCTGCCAGGAGAAGGGAGCCTCCGAAGGACCGGCGAGCGCAGAGGAGGTGGCTTGGGGACGTGTGCGCAGAGTCCCCGTTCACTCGCTCTTATTTTTGTCATTAGAGTCTCCGCGATATTAGTGTTCTTGAGGGAGTGGGGATGCGAAGGGAGCTGACCGCCCTAAAGAAACCTGGCTTGAGAGCGTCTGGTAAACCCTGTCCTGATCCCTGGCGATGGGCTTGGGGTGGGGTGCACGGGCGTCTCTGCGGAAGGGCGGGTGGCGGCTCCCAGCGCGCACAGGAGAAAAATCTCCGCGCTCTGTCCCTGGGATCAGCTATCTCCATCAGCGGCGGCTTTGGCCTCCTTTCCTCTCTTGGGGTGCTAGAGGCACCTGGGCCGCGCCCCTAGTGGAGTGTAGAGCAGCACAGAGGCCGGGTGGCCACCACAGAGGCCCTCCCAAACTTCCGAAACGCCAACGGGTTTGACGGGTTTCCAAGAGAGGCGAGTAGAGGATCTGGTCGGATGGGATGGGGGAGGGGCCTGGTCGGTCGGAGTGGGTCGTGGAGCCTGGGCTCAAGTGATCTTTAACAAGACTTAGAAAAATCCCTCCTTAACCCTGGGGAGCTGGGTTTGGGGTGCAGATGAGTCCTCCCAACGCCTTTTGTCTGTGGGCTCAGAGCCAGGCTCCAATTGGCCTGGCTGCCCTGATGGGATCCAAAGCTAATTCATGGACTCTCTTGGCAAGGACAGTGACTACAGTATATATAATAGTATTGTTTTGTTCTCAAGTATGTGTGAATTCAGCCTGGTTCAGAAAATGTTGGTGTTAGAAACCAGGCTGGAGGCCAGCAATGACAGAACCTGGACTTGGGAGGGGAAAACCATAGGTGCAAGCCTTACTGCACTGCAGGTGGGCTCCCCTCCTCCCTACCTGTCGAATCCTCAGAGGCGAAATGAGCAGAGACCGCTGAAAACAATTTAGGGCCTGTAGTATGGTGGTCAGAGGTTTGAGGATTTTGTGTTGTTGCTGTATTTGTGACTGCTTTCTAATACAGTGATTTTTGACTGAGGGATGCAAGTGTTTCTTAAACCTAGGGAGAGGGTAGGGCTGCCTTGGGGAATTTTCTCTCTGACCCTGTGAAAACCTTCAGCTTTCACAGTCCAGGACTAAGAGATTTCTAACCTCTATCCTCAGTCTCACACAGCTTAGTCAATTGTGCAGTTACTGGGAACCCCAGAAACTTCCAAAAACCCTACATACGTTTTGGCCCCTTGGCCAGCAACCTTGGCAGGTGGCTGGGCTGAGCCTGTGTGTACTGTATACCTTTAGATAGAGAAGATCTGCCTGAGGCTAGGGAGGTGGGAGTTGGAGAATCGGGGTTCCTTCCTGTACCTCCCAAAGATGGTCTCCCTCTTCTGGACCCCAGGAGGTGTGGGAGGCTGGGAGGGGCCAACATATCATCTGGCTAGATCTTTTATGGTTCCTCATTGCCCTTCATTCGGAAATGAAATGCTTTTGATCTTTTTCTCAGGTTGTAAACGGAATTGCCCGTCATTAAATATCCGGGGCCCCATCTGCTTGGTCTTCCAGCATTTTTCTTTACAGCTGTTTCTCTCTCTTTTTACCATTGAATTTTTCCAAAAGGACTTTTATGACACCTCCTTCACACCCAGTCGCCTCTCCCTCCTCCCTTTCCTGAGAGGCGCCTAGGAAAATATCTGAATATTCGTTTGATCACAAACTAAAGGCTTAGAGGAGTACACAAGAGCCGATTGGGGTTTTGTTTTTCTTTAAAAAAAAAAGCCCTGGGGAAGGGGAGGGGCACTAGGGCACCCAGAAGGGCCTGATTCTGACTTCGTGGCAGCCTCAGGATGACCCTTCCTCCTTTTGTGCCTAGCTAATGTTTACATCTCATAATTCATGCGCCTCCGGAGTTTCTCAGCGGCCCAGAGGTTCGCATCCCTTTACAGACCGGCTGCTTTTATTTCTCTCTCATAGAAGGAAGGAGAATGGAAAACCTTATAATTCCAAGAATGAACCCTGAGTGCCTTTTCCTGCTCCCAGAGTTCAAAGCAGAACAAAAGGAAATAAAATTCAAGCATTCAAACCGCCCTGCAAACGAAGAATGCGCGCAAAGTAGGAGAACGGAAGGATTTCTGGGCCGAGAAGATCTGTCTGTCTTCTGTATATACCCTGTAGATCCGAATTTGTGTAAGGAATTTTGTGATCACAAATTCGTATCTAGGGGAATATGTAGTTGACATAAACACTCCGCTCATTTTCTTTTTCCAGAAGAAAAATAAAAGTATACGTTTCCCCCTAAATAAGGATGGTGCGATGAAGATGTGAAGACTTGTTCCTTTCCTGTTTCTCGCTTTACCCCTTCATCTTTCCCTATAGTTCAACTGGCTAGAGACTGAGAAATCATTTGCCTGAAATATCCCCACCAGTCCTTGGGAGCCTTAGTTCTTTTTCACTTCTAGTAAGAGGTTAATGTTGTTGATGATGTTTTCCATTTACTCGCCCCAAGTCTGCCTCTTTTCCATTCTGGGCTCAGGAAGTCTTGATTGAAAATTTCTAATAAATATTGTTTTCAGTGTGAGATAGCAAATTAAAAATCTAATGGATCTAATGGATCCTGAAGATTCCTTTCCGTTTGGGGTTCTAAGAGAGATGCCTGGGAGCCCACAATTCTAAGGGGGTTTTATTGTGTGTGTGGTTACCTCTAGGGCTCTTTCCCCCAGCATCACTAGGATGCAAAATTTCTATTCGCTGTGGCTGCAGCGACATTAGCGGCAATTAGAACATCTGGGCGCTCACGGTTAGCATTGCTCGGGTGGCTCTGGAATTAGAAATTGCTATTCAATTTGCTTTCTCAAAAGTTACAAGGGTTCCCCCCCCTTTTTTTTTTTAAACTCCAGCACTCATCTTCAGTGTATGAAACCAAGTCGTTTCTCTCAATTTGAGTGGTGTGGTGTAGGGGGAAGAGTGGATCAGAGAGAGGGACAGACGGACTGACTGACACAGCCCAGCTAATAGAGCAGCTAAATGTGATTTGGAAGGCGAGGTCTCCCCGAATTAGTGCATGCATTTCCTATCGATCCAGCCGCAGTTCCATTCATCTCTGACAAGTCCCTCTCACACCCGCCGGCTTGCTCCTCTCTCACCCCCTGCCCCTCCCCATACAGCTGCAGAAAAAAGCCCCATGCTCAACGGCCCTGTCCTATAGGGTCCCCCTCTCAAGGCAGTGCCCCCAGCCCTCCACTCACTCAATTCCTCCCAGATGTAGGGTATGTAAGGCTCCCTCTTTCGATGGGTAAGGGTGGGAGACTATGGGAGGCAGAGAATTCAGGGAGGAGGCGAAGCAGAGCAAGAGGGGCTACACCGGTAGCCCCAACTTTTGAAGGGATTCGGAGGCTGCGCTCTGCTTAGCGCCCCAAGAGATCCCCTAGTAGAAGCCTCTGTCTTTCTCTGTTGGACAGCAAGGCGAGAAGGGGGTCGCCCCCAGAGAGCCCTATGTAAATCCTGGTATTGGGTGAGTGGGGAGGTGGGGGGAGAAGAAGGGGGAATAAACCTCTTTGGCTGGAGTAGGGTTCTGGTGTGCAGATTTCCTTATCCGGGAATCGCAGGCGGGGCGGCCATTGGCTCAGAGTATCACGTGGGTCCCTAACTTTGTTCACTTGACAGTAAGTAGGAGGGCTTTCGGAAACAGGAAAACGAGTCAGGGGTCGGAATAAATTTTAGTATATTTTGTGGGCAATTCCCAGAAATTAATGGCTATGAGTTCTTTTTTGATCAACTCAAACTATGTCGACCCCAAGTTCCCTCCCTGCGAGGAATATTCACAGAGCGATTACCTACCCAGCGACCATTCGCCGGGGTACTACGCCGGCAGCCAGAGGCGAGAGAGCGGCTTCCAGCCGGAGGCGGCCTTCGGGAGGCGCGCCGCGTGCACCGTGCAGCGCTACGCGGCCTGCCGGGCCCCCGGGCCCCCGCCGCCTCCGCCGCCACCCCCACCGCCCCCGCCACCGCCGGGGCTGTCCCCTCGGGCTCCTGCGCCGGCGCCCTCCGGGGCCCTCCTCCAGGAGCCCGGCCAGCGCTGCGAGGCCATCAGCAGCAGCCCCCCGCCGCCTCCCTGCGCCCAGAACACCCTGCACCCCAGCCCGTCCCACACCGCGTGCAAAGAGCCCATCGTCTACCCCTGGATGCGCAAAGTTCACGTGAGCACGGGTGAGTGCGTGGGCACCCCTTCCCCCTCCCACCCCGGCGCTTTACACTGAAGGGACCTCCGAGACATTGGGAGGGGAGGGTGGAGCTGGGGGAAGCCAATTGTCCCCGCAGTAAACTCGCCATTGCGGGAGATTTACGGTCGCCTGTTTTCAGAGTCACATAATTACATCCCCCATAAATTTTTATGGCCTGGTGGGCCCCGCGCCTTTGAAGTCAGTTCCCCATCTTCTTCACTATTCTCACCAGCCACTTTTTCGTCAGAGAGATACTGTCTTAGCGAAGCTGGAAGTTGGGAGGGGTGTGGGACGTGGGGGAGGAAGTGAGGAAGAGGAAATTTGTATTTAGCGGAGAGTTGACTTTAACTCCCAGTATTTCTTTTCCCCTTCCCCAACCCCCCTCGTCTGCCTCCTAGTCCCGTGAAGTAGGCAAAACTTTTTACCGGGTATAGACTGCTTGGAATGGTAGCCGCGAGGGTAGGAACTAAACAAGAAAGGCAAGGTTTAGAGAGAAGCCCCCTCCCTCTTGCACCCCTCCCATTCTTTCATCGAGGGGCCCCAGGCAAAGGGGAGAAAGAGGGTGGGTTGGTTAAAACCTAGTGAAGAGTCTTCACACACACACACACACACACACACACACACACACACCCCTCCTCGCCTCACCCCTCTCCCCGCCCCGCCACCTCTGGCCTGGGTACCCAAACAACAAGCGCCACCCCCCCAAAAAACCCTTTGAACTCTCCTGCTCTTCCTTGGGTTCCTCTGCCGTCCCTTTTCGTCCCCCGAAGTAGCCTGGTGGGGGGGGGGGGGGAGACTGTGTTGTTAGCTGGAAGGAAGGGCTTCCCCTCCTCCCTTTTGGGGCAATAAAACTTTCTCTTTTTCCCTCTCTCTGTGTGTGTCCAGTAAATCCCAATTACGCCGGCGGGGAGCCAAAGCGCTCTCGGACCGCCTACACTCGCCAGCAGGTCTTGGAGCTGGAGAAGGAATTTCACTACAACCGCTACCTGACCAGGCGCCGAAGGGTGGAGATCGCCCACGCGCTCTGTCTCTCCGAGCGCCAGATCAAGATCTGGTTCCAGAACCGGCGCATGAAGTGGAAAAAAGACCACAAGTTGCCCAACACCAAGATCCGCTCCGGTGGCACTGCCGGCGGCGCAGCCGGAGGGCCCCCTGGCCGCCCCAACGGAGGCCCCCCAGCGCTCTAGTGCCCTCCACAAGGGAGTCTAGAACCAGGGGCGGGGTGGGCCTCGAGCGCTGTGAGGGCGGGAGGGGCCCTGGGGCTTGGGCCTCGAAAAAAGTACCTGCCCTCCCCCCACTTTGTCTATGAAGGAATAAAGGCAGAGAAGGAGGGGGAAGGGAAGCTTTATTTATAGAAACGACAATGGGGAGCCTGGCGAGGTCCCCCCGGAAGCAAGGTTCAAGTCTCTTACTTTCTTCCTTATTAAACAAGAAAGAAAGAAAGAAAAAGACAGAAAGAGAAATGGGAGGAGGCTGCAGCTCCTCGTTTTCAGCTTTGGCGAAGATGGATCCACGTTTCATCTTTAATCACGCCTGGCCCAGGCCCATCTGTCTTGTTTACTCTGCCGAGGAGAGGACGGGCCTTGGTGGCTACCATTACCTCGACACTCGGCTAACAAATGAGGCTGGCCCCGGCCGCTGCCTCTGCTGCTGCTGCCACTGCTGCCACTGAAGTCGGCCTGGATTCCCTTTCTTTGTCTTCCACTCCAGACACCCTAAGAAAGCACCTTCTAACTGCCAGATAACGCAGTGTTGTGGCCACGGTAACAAACACACACACAAACACACACGCACAACTTCCTTGCCCTTTCACAGGGGACACTTCCGTACCCTTTCACCAGGGACACTGACTGCTCGCTCCTTTCCACTTTCGGGGGCTGGTAGGGGGCAGGAAGGGAGCGAGAGGGGGCAGTGGCAGCCTTGACAATGCAGGAGCCTACAGGGAAATTGAGGCCAAGCAAAAAGAGACTCAGAGACTGGACGAGGGCCTTCTTCTGGAAGGCAGAACCGAGCCAGGCAGGTTGAGCAGCCGGCTGAGCTCTTGGAGCAGGCCCAACCATCTCACCAATCCGGAGCGCTGCAGTGGAGGCTTGCTCTCTCAGACTGAAAATGAATGTGAAACTAGGAAATAAAATACTGTGCCCCTCCCACGCTGGGAGGACAACGTTGCAGCAGAGCCCATTCCCATAGTTTATCATTGTTGCGTCGTTTATTATTATTATTATTACTATTATTATTTTATGTCATGTTCGTCCTTTCCTGTTCTCTTTCTGACATTCCAAACCCAGCCTCTTCCTACCTCTGGGGCTGCCTAAGTCTAGAATTCTCCCCTGGCGTGAAAATGTGTGTCCTGTACAGAGTGACAATAGAAATAAATGTTTGGTTTCTTGTGACCAACACGGCGTATTTTTGTTGAAACCTTGATGTGCAGATATGGGCAAACGCCACTCAGCTTGTATTTGAAGCACCCTAGTTGGTTCGCCTCTCATTGTATGTAGTTAAGGATATCCCCCTCCAATGGTCCAATGGCATTTCTTTCTCAGTGGACTCCAAGTTGTGAAAGCTGGTTGTTTTCCGTTTGGAGTGGGTGTGTTTTGTTTGGGTCTTTAATCTCCCCTCCTTTAGCCCCAAAATGGCTTGAAAGGACAGGGTGGGCTGCCTTCAGTTTCTAATATGGGGGGGTGTTTCATTGTAGCACACGAAGAGGCTTAAGTATGGCAAAGCCTTTCATACTGTGATTTATTTGTCATAAGCAAATAAAATGCGGTTAAGCTGTCTCCTTCTAGACAGACGGCTCTTTGGTTATTAAAGTTCCGAGGGAGGATTCCGTGAGGCCAGCCTCTTTCTTCCCCGCATAAGAAGGTATTGCTTTCCTCTGAGGTGTTTAAGGCTTTAATGAGTCTAATTTTTTGCACAGATGTTTCTGGGTGTTTGCAGGTTTTCAGAGTATTTTTATATTACAAAGGAGCTAGCCGGTGCCATAGCTCAAACTCTGACAAGCAAATAGATAATCAAGAAGACAAATTGCCTCTTTTGTGAAGCCCTGCTCCTGTATTAATTTTCATTTTCTTTCTCATAGAAAGTATCGAAAGTGCGACTGGGGACCAAATAGCTTTCTGTCTCGGAGGTTCCAGTCACCCCTAGAATAGTGTGGGGGAAGGGAAAGGGGTGCAGATGACCCTCAGAAGCTCTGGCAAGGCTTGGGCCACCTTTATGCAGCGTCTGCTGAGACGTTCTAAGTTCCGGGCTCCAGGTACTGGGTCCCTGGTCCTGTGATGGTCCTGGGTACAGCTGCCCTGTTTCCAAAATCTTAGAAGGACTCGAGGAGAGTGTATGCAATTCCAAATCAGTTATAAATTCCATCTCCCTCTAAAAATAAAAATAGCTAATTCCACCTATATGTTTTACTATTATTATTATTGTTATTATTATTTTTAATCTTCTCCTAAGCTTCAGTAGTTAGAGATTGGGCAACTAGGGGGCCTATGTCCACAGCGGGAAAGAGAGCTTGAACTAACTCGCCATTTCCATGCTGCTGGAAAACTCACAAAATATCACCCCAGATCTGGGGGATGAGCCCCGTGAGCTTTGTTTCAGTCACATCTCTCTGCGATGTTTAGTTAGAAGGAGATGTGGCAGCCTTAATAAAGGGGGGAAATAGTTCTCAAGAAGCATATGCCCCACCCCAGGAATGTCTCTATAGAACCAAATCAAAGCTGCTCCTTGGAAGGTATGAATAGAATTAAAAAAAAAAGATTTCTATGGAGCTTAAAGTTCACAGCCATTCTGTGTAGACAAGAGCTAAGAAAAATGTGAGAATTATACAGAAAACCATTAATCACTTCTTTTCTTTAAATACGTATCCTCTCTCCTTTGTTATTATTCAACAGCAAATCTCTGCAGACCGGCTGTTGGGGGAAAAAAGTGTTAGCCGTCTCTCCGGGATCTTCGAGGGGGCAAAAATTTGGAACCATAAAGTTGCAAACTTTTTTCTCTCAGTTCGGAAGAAGCTGCTCATCATGAATGCGGTCGGTGGAACTCAGGCGAGAGGAGGCGAGAGGCGCAAAGGTAACAAAGCCGAGCTTGAGCTGGCATTTTTGATCCTTTTATGAGCTCTTTTCACAAATGAAAGAATAAACACTCTCGCCTCCTCCTTTTTCTTTTTCAACTCTCTTCTCTTTTAGCTTTTTATGGTGGGTACTTGGTCAGGTTTGCTGCCTTTTATGATGACTGATGCTTGGGTCAGAGCGAGAGCGGCCTCACACCTGGAGAGCGTTTGAACTGGTGGAGAGGGTGGTGTGAGGGCCCCTGAAAAATCCCAGAGAAGGTTGTTGGCCAGGAAGCACAGAAGTACTTTTCTGGTTTGAGGCAATGCAAGGGGGCCTGTATATGTGTGTGTACCTGCATGTGTAGCAAGGTATGCATGTGGCCAAGGTGTTCCTGTGACTTGTCACTCTAGGAGGTAGTATCCCATATGGGAGTTTACCGTGTTTACCGATGAATGGGATCTTCCTGTGGAATCTAGTTTGTGGAGGGAATCATCCAGTCTAGGAGCTGGAATATTGGTTGGATGTGTTTGGTTTTTAATTTTAATATCTAGCTTGGTATTCTAGACAAACATACGCTACTCTCTGGAGCAGGAAACTGCTCTGCTTACAGTCAAGCTTTGAGGTTTGATACCCAGAAGTTCCTCTTTTCTGCTTTATCTCCTTCATCTTTCTACCAGAGTCTGGGCATGCTTGTTGTTTTCCTTTTGCCCCCCTCTTTTCAGGATGAGAGAGTCCTGGTCTCTGCCTCAGACCTGAAAGTGCTGGCTCTTTTTCCCTGGGGCTCACTGAAGGTTTGAAGGCGGGAGGCTGGCAGGAAAGAGAGTTCATGGAGAGGCCACGTTTTCTAGGCGATTAGCTCGGTATTAGAACCACAAACTGACCTCGGAAGCCCCTTGACCTCTCTGAGACTGGACATTGTGCTGGCTCTTGCCTCCTGCCCAGGAGGGAAAGTCACACCTCACTGGAGTGGGGTCCTCCAGCTGCGGTGTAGGATGTGGTGTGTCCCATCTTCTCCATCTCTGACTTGCCCCTAAGCCTTTCTTTGCTTTCTTAAAATTTAGGAATAATTTTTTCTGTTACTGTTTATTAGATAGAAAAATAATAAAAATTTCTGTCAGAGGCCACAGCTGGAAGGGAGACAGGGTACTAGTCTGCTTCTCTGTTCAGCACCCTTCCCTGGGCCATGCTCCAATCTGCCCCCCACCATCTTTTTCTCTCATTTCACTGGGAATGAGCTGAGGGGAAAAAAGACAAAGGGAAGCAAGAAAGTTAGAGAGGCCCAATCCACTGGATGGTCCAGGAATAAATTGTTAGGTTCAAGAAGACAGTAGACTCCCATTGTGAATATACCAGCTCTTGAGATCTGATCTTCAAATCCAAAGCCTCTCCATCTATTTTCTAAAGTTTCTTTGTTTAGAAGGCTATTAATATACTCACCCTCACGCCCTTTTTTTAAGCTTCCAATCCACCCTAGCTGCTCACAGAGCCTGGGGAGTACCTCATCCACCAGAAGAGTAAGAAAAATGGAAGGAAGGTTGATGCACTCTTCTGATCATATCACCACAGCTCCTAAGTTTTCAGCAACTTTTTAATTAACACATGAATGTGAAGTTTGCTAGGAAGAGGTCAACCTCAAACATAGAGCTTTTCCAAATCTGTATTCTATTTGTGTCTCAAAAACACACATCAGCCGTTTTCTGCCTTAGAATTGAGACAGAGACAGTGAGAAATACAGACACATTGGCCTGGACAGAAAAGAGGAAATGCTTTCCTCTGGATCAGGCTAGAAGAGATAGAACCTTGCTTGGATGTATATGAGGTGTTACTTTGCATTTCATAAATTGTTTCCTGTAATTTGAGTGACTTTGTCTCTGGAAAGAAAGAACTAGAGTTGGTTGTATTCTCTCCTTCGCTGTAAATAAATATGTAATAAATATGTCATAGATAGAGGGGTATACATAGAAGACTGGCACCATCTAGAAGGAAAGGAGATGAGCAGTAAGCGGAACTGAGCACTCAGAGTTGGTAAAGATTTGCAGTTCAGGGGAGATGAAAAATCATCATAACCATTGTGGACCCCAGGCGACAAAGAAAGAGATAGTCATCTGAAACTACAAGCCCACCAAAGATTTTAGCCTCACAGACCAGAACTATGAACTATTCGTCTTCCCTTACTCCTGGTCTCTGCTTTTTAGAGTTGTCAGGCTCCCCACAAGACCCCGCAACCCCAGGAGCCCAGTGGTGCCTTACAGGCTCACTTTCCACAATCCTGGTCGTTTGGGCTGCCTCCTGAGTCCTCCCAATCTTTTGATCTCTCTCCCTC
Source organism: Elephantulus edwardii (assembly GCF_000299155.1). Taxonomy (NCBI): domain Eukaryota; kingdom Metazoa; phylum Chordata; class Mammalia; order Macroscelidea; family Macroscelididae; genus Elephantulus; species Elephantulus edwardii. The sequence goes on from NW_006399827.1 coordinate 10,741,961, forward strand.
CCTTCCTTCCAGTTACCTCAGTCCTCTCCACCCTCCTTGGCTATTGGCACCAGTCTGTCACCCTCTAAAGCCAGACTGGGGTGGCCCAGCCCTGCCAGGGCCTTCGGAGGCCTCCCCAGTGTAGGCGGTGGGTCTCCCTGGGAAACCGCGGCTAGGAAGGGGGTGGGGGGTCTGGATGGAAAATGGAGTTGGGAAGTTTCCCAGCGTGAGTTGAGCGCTGACGGATTTGTGATCAGCCATAAAACCGGCGCGTTCAGATCCGTAAATCAATCTCGCCTTTCTCACAGTATAAACGTTCGCTTTATCGGCCTCGCTGAGCTCGAGCTCAGGCGCTTGTTTATTTGAACACGGACATTCCCAGGATCTGGACAGAGTGTGGACATTTTAACAGACCTGCCCCGCGTGTTTCCGTGCCGAGCCTTTTACTGTTCCTTTTCTTGTCCTCAAAGAATTCCTCGGTTTCAGAGACGCTCTTTTCTCACACTCTAGCCTATCTCCTCCCTCTTTTTTGCCCATAATTTTCTTTTAAACTCAGTGGAGTATTTTCCACTGAGGGACCATTTTTAATGGGTTTGTGGACAGGACCTTCACGTAGCTGCCCTCACTGGAGCGGGAGAGCACTGAATTCAATAACAGTCTGGGTTTTGTATCTGGACAATCAAAGGCGACCACCGCCCACCCCCCCCCCCCCCCCCACGGAGTTTGGGCTGTGCCGGCGCTGGGACCCCATGCGGCAGGAGCAGGATTCCGAAGAGGCCTGGCAGGCTCATGCCTCTGGCACAGGTCACTCTGCTGCCACAGGTCACTCAGCCGCCGCCACCAGATCGTTTGTGACTGCTCAGTGCTGACTGTTTCTTTAGGACTCTACAGCCTAAACTTTCTCCCTTTCTAGCTGCTTTTGGTTCAGGTCCCTCCAAACAAGCTGATGGAGGGAGGTTGCTCAGCTCCCAGCTTCTCCACCCTGAACTACATTTGCTGTTCCCAGGCCCTGCCTGCTCTGTCAGCTGGGGTCGGTGGCGACCCCAGAGCTGCTCTAGATAAGAAGGAGAATGTGCAGTGAAGGCCGCCTTTAGAGATGTCTTTTCTGCTCCCCTTTATACCTCTCCCCATATACTGTGTTCCGGAACTCCGGTTCTGGTTGGAGTTGGTTTTAGGGCCCAGTTTTACTTGAGGATCTGGGAGAGGTTTTTGTTTTTATTTCTGAGTGGAAGGCCTCCATGTGTATTTCTCTCTTTGGGCCTAGGGAAGGGATTTCTCTCATCCCTGGAGTCTGAGTCGTTAATATGCAACGCCCCTCTTTAATTTTCCATTGATCAGTTTATATTATCTGCTGACTGGAAGCTGGGGGTACTGACACCAGGGAAATAGGGACAGGGCTACAAACTTCAAAGCCTCTTCCTCATCCCACCCTTCAAGTTCAAATATGTGGTTGTTTTCATATAGGGGTTAGGGGCTGAGACAGTGTGTGATGTAGATGGAGAGGCTGAGTGTCTCCACTCTTTTGTAAGAAATCATCCTTTGGGTCTTTGTCTCTACAGCGTCCTCTTAAATTGGTCAGTAGGCGCTGGTTCCCTATAGTGTTACAACACAAGGAGGGAAAAGTCCCCCTTGTGGTTATCCTCAACTCTGGAAGCTCCAGAATCATCTTTTTCCCTTGTCCTTTTTCTGCCCCTTCACAAGGAATTACAAAGGATTTAAGCAAGAATTAAAAACAGAACCCCTTTTCCATGTATATATGAACTTACAAAGTGTTTCATTTCAAGCTGCTCCCCTTAAAATTCTGTTGATTATGTAGGAAGGGGAGAGTGGGTCCAACTAAAATAAATATGCCAGGAGTCCAAGAGAGAATGGAGTTGGGGTGGGGGAATCTTAATCCTAAAAGAAGCAGAGAGAAAAATTGGAAGCTGAGAAATCCAGGGGCTCCTAGAAAGGCGCTAAAGCCCACCCCACCCCCACCCCCAGACGCCCCTGCAGACTATTTCTGCACCTCCACGAACTAAGCAGAAGCAGGAGGAGAAGGGAGAGAGGAGAGGTGGGCTGTGGGTAAGTGGTGTGTGTGTGTGTGTGTGTGTGTGTGTGTATGTGTGTGTGTGTGTGTGTGTGTTGGTTAGAGAGTTGTGGAGATAGTAGATAGAGACGTGAGTGTGAGAGAGCAGAGAAGACCTCTCTACTATTCCATTGGTGGGTTGGAGGGGGACCTATTTTGCAGGAAAATTTCTCCTCCTGAAGGGGAAGGTCATAGTGGTCCTTTGAGCCTGAGATCGAAAGACCCCCTTCCCCCTCCCGGTCACGTGATTCATTAAATAATTAATGCCGAGGTTGCAGAATAGATATGTATTCGTCAGGAAAATCGCAGGCTTGGTCTCCCTGTTTCTGACGTGCAATTCAACTGTCCTTTGAAAAACAAGCCTGTACCCCGAGAAAAAAAAGACAGGGGGAGAGAGAGGGAAAGAGAGAAAAAGAGAGGGAGGCAGCAATAAAACTGCCCCGCAGCCGGAGCCACACCGCGGGCTGGGGTATTGTAAGTAGAAGGGATTTCTCACTACCTACCGCGTCTTATATGTCCATGTAAATTTATTGTTTGTTATTAATGTTATTGTCGTAAAATGTGACAAATAGCCATCTTCATTTCCTGCCATTTCTCTTCACACGGTGCTGTGTGTGTTTATACCCATTGAGGCATTGCATAGGATTTTAGGAATATTCCTCTTCTCTCTCTCTCTCTCCCTCTCTCCCTCTCACTCTCCTCCAACGTTTTTCTTGATTTATAGCAATATGCGTGTCAGCTTCTCAGCCAGCACGCCAGCCATTGTGTGTGTGTGTGTGTGTGTGTGTGCGCGAGCGCGTGTGCGTCTGCGTCTATTTGTGAGCGAGTTGTGTTGTTTATGGCCATGTCTTCGATAAATCATTTCTCATGGAAAATGATGGGGAAGCTGGGCTGTTTCTGTGGCCGGGAGAGAGTCGCTCTCAGAGGCACTTCCTCCCTCTCCGCTCTGCTCCCAGGAGTTGGTTATTTCAGACAATTTACAGTAATATATCAGCAGTTAATATGAAAGCTCTATAGCTGGAAGTCTTAAATTACAGCATCTGTGATTATCAATTAAGGCAAGATTTGTATAAATTTGGTAAACCAGAAATGCCTCATTGGCATATAAACCCAGTCAAAGACCACGACCTAATATAAAAATTATATTTGTGACTGTGATAAGGCCAACATTCCTACAGCAACAGACAGGGTTTCTTCTTCTTCTTCTTTTTTTAAGTAGCTTTCCTCCAGGAGTTTGGCTTCTCCAGCTCTGGCCCTGGGTTACAAAACCCAACTCTTGAGGCAGAAGGAATGTGTGGACAAATGAGGTGGAGGCAGAGTAAGAAATTACTGGAGTTGAGGGCAAAGATTTTTGTAATCGATTAAGACCAAATCGAAGTCCTCGTCAGTTGATCGGAGCGGAAAGAGTTCAGTTTTTGTAGCAAAGCTTCATTTATAGGATGGCTGTGTACTGGGGGGCAGTGTCGGTGGAGAAGGTTCTACCCAAATTTGGGGAGAGAGTAGAAGCAGAGGGTGAAGGGCAGGGAGAAAAACTGGAAGCTCTGGCTTCTCATCTCCTGGTTAACAAAATAAGGAAATGAATTCACACCCCAGTAGCCTTCCTTAGACCTCCTGAAACAAAGAAAGTTTCCTTAGTTGTGAGGGAGTACATATGTTTGAGTCTAAATAGGGGAGAAGTTTCCTAAGTTTTTCAAGGAGAAGTGTTCTAGGAACCAGGTGGTCCCTGAAAGTTGGTGTGTCTGAGAATATGGGATGTGTTTTGTGTTTCTCTTCCTAAGTTCCAATTCAAGGTGGGAGCAGATGGGGTGTGGACTGGAAGAAGAGAACTGATAACTTTCCCCTCAAGTTTCAAGTGGAGGTTTCAGTCCCTTCTCATTAGGGAAGTCTGTTGGTCAAGAGCAGAGCCAGAGGTGACTTCTGGGGTCATCTTATACTGTGCCCCAGAGTTATGATAAACGAGGGCCAGAGGACTTAGCATTTTCGCCAAGTCTGGTCTGGCCAGAGGCTGCTTGTTCCCTGGCTGGAGGCTAGCCAACTGTCTTTATAGCCACTATTAGCTGTGATATTTAACTCTGTCTGCTAGTGTAAACCTTTGAGTAGGGAAATTAGAGCCATACCAAGCCTGTGTTAATTATTCATGACATCAGCCTCATGGAGTGATGGCTTAGGCTCCAGTGTTTGAAGCATCCAAGAGTTTGCTCCCACACTCTGCTCCAAATGGGTGCTAGTCCCATCCTAATTAGCAGGTGGATTTGTGGGTGGGTGGGAGTGGTAAGGGTTTAGGGAGAAGGTCAAGATACTAAGGCTAGAGTGCAGGGTGGCCGGGGTGGGACAAGGCTGGCCTAGAGAAAAGGAATAGGGCAGATCCTGGATTCAGAGGCACATTTAATATGATTGGAAATGATAGGGAGATGGGGCAGGATGGTGGAGGAAGCAAAAAGGCCTGAAGGATAGTGGGCTCCAAGCCTTTCCATCTGTCCTTATCTACCCTGCTTTCCATCTCCTTAATTGTTGAAGAATTTCTCTTTTATACATTCCCTCTCTCTCTCTCTCAGGGTGGGGATAATTTCCTTTTAGTCCTTCCACTCTTGGCAAGTAAAAGGTGACCTTAATATACGGAAAATACGTTCACCAGAATTTTGGCCAAAATATGGTTTGGAATGGGGAGAGGGATCAGGGGAGTGGTGGAAAGAGCACCTCTACCTTGGAGAGTCTGACAGAAGTGAAAGAGAAGAGGGGGAAACTGATTCTTTTAGCTTCTGATTTAGTCTGTGTTGGAGAATAGGGACAGAGGAGGGGCTTAAGAGTTCTTGGCTCAGATTATAGATAGCAAGACAGAGCTGGGAGCCAGTCCCACAAGCCTCGACCCCATGTCTCCAGCTTCTCTCCTCTACCACTTCCCTATCTCCCCTCCCCCAGCTGCCTTCATCTGTGACGTGAAGATCTACACCCCCCCCCCTTTTCCTCTTCATTCTCTTAACCCCCTTTAGGTCTTTGTCTCCTCTGGCCCTGGAGAGGGGATGTGGTATTGATACTCCTCCCCCACCCTTTCCCCAACTAGAACACAGACTCTTCCCCAGGAGACAAAAGCAGAAGACTGTCCCTCTCAACCATTATCATTTAGTCACCAGCCTCTCATTAAATCGACCTATGTGAGCTCTGATGCCTTCCATCTAGGCCTGCCCCTCAAATCAGCAACTTTGAAAATACTTTGTTATTGTTTATGTGTGTGTGTATGTGTGTATACATACATACATCTATGCATTTGGTTCGTTTACTCACAAAACATATGCTTCTATACTCTAAATTGTCCTTTGCTTTTGTGCTATTTAGTGAGTGAGGAAGAATGTATTCTATACAAGGGGTTCTAGGCAAGCTAGCGGTGTTGTCTTCTCCTCAGCCTCTCTACTGGTATTTTCTTTCTCTGTATCATGGTAGTTTTTAATCCCTGTGGCCTTGAGAAGCCAAGCAGGTAATGCTTAAATGAGTGGACGATTTGGAGAGAGAGAAGAGGACTAAGAGGATGAAGGAAAAACAGAGGGAAGCAGAGAAAGTACAGGCAGCAGGAACTCCATCTGGAGTAGGAACTCAAGGCTGCAGCCAAGGAGAGGGTGACAGGGAGAGTGGAGACAAAGACCAGTCAGAAAGAGAAGCTGTCCTGGAAGAAAGGACCCATCTTCATTCTCACTCTCCCCTCTTTCACTCTCCCCCCACTTTTTTCTATAAGAAGAAGGGAAGTGGAAAGAAAAATCACTAAGAGAAAACTGGAGTCTCTTCTTTGCCACTTTCTCTTTAGAAGAGTATCTAATAGAAGGGTAGGTTTCCCTGAAGATGAAAATGTCCTGAAGCCAAGGGCTCTGTGTCACTCCAGGTAGAGAGGAAGGTGAAGGAGAGAGGCAATGTCATCAGGGAGTCAAGGAATGGTTTTTGGAGACATCTCTAAATTCTTTCCAAGGCTCAGTTCAAAATCACTTAAGATGTGGAGAGACGCAGAGTATGTGAAGACAAAAGAGCTGTGAAAGAGGAGCAAAGATAACAGAAATGGTTAGAAGCGCCAGAGAAGAGACAGAATGCAAAAGAGACCTACAAAAGAGCAAAAACATAGATACAGAAATGGAAAAAGTGTCAAAACACCTTTAGAGAAGAGCCTTCTGGAGCTTCTCTTGACTTTTCAGGCACATTCATCTTTCTTTCCAGGCAACTGACTTTAGAATAGGCTCTCAGGGTGCTAACTCGGGTGTGAGGCAGCAGGGTAGGAACTTAAGGGTCAGGAACCGGTTAACATAGACGTCTTGATTTCTTCCACCATCAAGAACTTAAGTTGGAACCTCCACAGTTCCGCCCTGGGCAAGATGGTGGTGTGGGATGATCCCAGGCTCTGTCTTTCACTCCCAGACCCTAACAGCCTCCTCTGGCCTTCCGTCACCTCTGAGGCCTCGGATCTTCTTCCCCTCCTTAGTGTGTTCAGGAGCTGGTCTTCCCACACAAACGAACTCTGTCTTTCACCTCCAATCCCCATCTCCTGGAACTTCCCAGCCTTAGCAAATGGTTACTGCGCTCCCTGGTTTCCTCCCTCCCTGATCCTTCAGGAAAAGAGAAAAAGAGCAAGTTTCCACCGGCTCAAGCAGCTTTAAAAGCGCCGCGAACCTCAAATCTCCAATCTTGGGCATCTTTCCCAGCCATTGCCCTGCTCCCTCCATCTCTCTTCTCATCACCCTCCGCCCCCACTCCCCAGCCTGCGCTGTCCTGACCAGAACTTCTTCTCATCTCCCCCTTTCTTCGCTGGGCCGGACATATGGAACCCATTTCACTGGTGACATTGAAGAGCCGCCCGTGCGCCCGCCTTCCTCCATGGCGCCCCCGGCGCTCCCCTCGCCTGGCCGTGCCCCCTGTCACTCGCTTCTCCCCGGGTCTGGCAACTTGGCTGGCTCGCTAAGCCGGGACCCTAGTTCACAGCGTGACCCGCCGAGCCGCCTGCAGCGCCTGCCTCCGGGAGAGGGAAGCGGGCTTCTCAGGAAAGGGGGCACCCGCCGGGCCCCAGGGCAGAACCCGCGCATCCCGTGCGCCTGCGGGCAGCTCTGGCCGAACAAAGCCGGGGGCGGGGGCGAAGGCGGGGGCGGGGTGGGGGCGAGCGCATCCGGGCTTCTCCCCGCGCTTGGCGTCCCGTTCCGGGGCTGTTGGGCTGTGGATGACCAGGCTGAGGCCCGCCGCCCCGCCCCAACACGCGCTTCCGGTGCCCCTTCCCCCTCCCCGTCCCGCGGGGACCCGTCAGGCGCTGGCCGCGGGGCTCGCGGGAACGTGCAGGGCTGCCGGGCCGGGATGTGGCTGCCGCGGGCCCGGGTGCCCAGCTGAGTCCCCGAGGTGTCCAGGCGCCCCCCGGAGTGTCCCGGCCGCTGGGTGGGCGGTGGGCGTGGGGTGGGAGGAGCGAGGTGCCTGGCTGCTCCGGTTCCGCTAGTTAAATCCCATGCGGCGCTCGCTCTGCCGGATTCTGGTCGTTGTTTTTGTTTTCTTAAATTTTTTTTAGTAATTTTATTGAACATTTACAGAGATTTTGGATTTCCATTCATTCATTGTTGCACTTTTCTCCCTGCGTTGTTTTAGTTTTAAAAGTGCCCAGGTAGCGGGTGTGGGAGAAAGTTTGCCCAGAAGAACACGTGGTCACCCCGTGGCCCCCGCCTTTCCTGGAGTCTCAGCGACAATCGAGGGGCTTCCGACCTTGTAAATATTTTTTTCCAATTTTTATTTTATATCGATTTACTTGCAAAGTTTGTATACATTGTTTGTCCCAACGTAAATTTGAGATGAAGCTCAGGACCCGAGTGAAGGCCTGCTTGGCAGTGGAATGGGCAGAGCCACCGAGCCCTCACAAAGTGCAAGCAGGGGTCCGCCCCGGGCACCACTGCCGGACTGCAGGAAGCGTGGCTTCGGCACAGTCACTCCCGGGCCCTGGACAGTCCTGCAGGGGGCGGGGTCCCCGTGTCGCCATCTGGGCGGACTGGCGGCGACCTGCGCCGACCGCCCGGTGCTGGACGTGGAAGGGGCGGACGGCGGGCACAGCCTTGGGGGCGCGGGCCTGGGTCAGCGCGTCGTGTCGCCGCGCGGGGTGAGGTCGGGGCACAGCGTCCTCGGAGACCGCTTCCCCTTCTGCAACTTTCACCCCAGGTCCTCTGTCCCCCA
>NW_006399827.1:10750284-10824440 GCF_000299155.1 Elephantulus edwardii
GCGGAGCCCCAGCTGGGCCCGAAAGATCCAGGCCCGCCAATTGCTTCCATTATGCGCCCCGCGCCCCTTGTGCCCTGCAACCTACTTCTGCTTGCGCCCTAGCAGGAGACTGCTCAGGTAAGTGTAGGGCCGGAGTAGAGACCGGACATTTGGGGAGTCCAGAAGTCCGAGGCTCAAAGCCTGCAAGGTAGGCGAACATCCCCACCACCCAGCTCTTTTCTGGGCTAGGAAAAAGCCTGGGATCAGAATCTTTGAAGACGAAGCTGAGAGCAATTTAGGAAAGTGTGGTGAGGCATGAGGTGGGGTAGAAGGATGGAGGGGTGCAGAGTGAGTGTGGAGGAATGTGAGTGTGTGGACAGGGACGCTGTTAGGGTATCAGGCACTCTTCTAAGAAAGAGTACTGGAGACCCCGCTCCCTCCGATAATTTACAAGGAGTTAGAAGCTGTGGGTTAAGAGGGGCATCTGCTAGGGGGAGGTCGGCCAGCCCTCACCACCCAGTGGCCACCCTGGCCCAGAGCTTTAGCACCAAGAGGGTTATTTGAAGCTGAAACGACAAGAGTTTGCACTGACTGCTGGGTGTTAAGCCCAGAAGGTAGGAGCAGGGGTGATTTATGGCTTTGGAGAAGCTGTGTTTACTCCCAGCTCCTCTCTCTGGAAACCAAAAACCAAACAACATGGGCGGGAGAAGCCCCTCTCCTGAGATAGTGGGAGGCAATGCCAGCTTGATACTGAGGAATTTATTTTCCCAGATGTGGGGAGACGGTGGGGACAGTCCCTCTGCAGGGACAGGGTGTGACATGTGTGTGGGCATGCACACTCATAAGTGTGTTTGTGTAGTCTGGGGTCTACATGTGGGGGAGGTATGTGCCTGGGCTGGAGTCTGTCATAGGTAATTCACAACATTTTCTCTTGTTACTTCAGTGGACAGACACATTGAGAATCTAGAAAAGACTTTGTTCTTTGGCCCCTGGTGTTCTGGGATGTGGTAACTCTGAGGATGCACTTGGATGCCCTGCCCCCGCTCCTTGGGGGTACTGTTCTTTCTGGATGTGCTGTCCTTACTCCCACGGCCACATCAAGGCCCACTAGCCTGCCTCCTGGTCTCTTTACCCATTCTTCTTTGCCATCTGCCCACACAGGCTGATCTTCACTTTGAATTTTTAACCCAACTGTGGGAGACTTAGAGGGTCTGGTGAGCCTCACTGTATGGTGTGTGTCAGGGGAAAGAGAGAAGAAAAAGATAAGTGGCTTGAGGCTGGGCCTTCGTGGCTTGGACTTCTCCATTACTGCTTGAATTCCCTGAAGTCTCTGTTGTGGGGTGGTGGTGGTGGTGAGGAACAAATGAACACAAAGGCAAACCAAGGGAGGGACCCATGTAGGGTGAGGGGGGGCGGTGGTGAGAGTAAAACGTTTGGACTCCTAGGTCTTTATTTCCGCAGGCACAGGCCAACTGGTGGCTCTTGCATATCTGCCCAGACGCCTGGCTCTGCTTGGAAATTGTTTTGCATTAAATTTTCTCAGCCGCAGAATTATCTTTCCTCGCCTCCAGCTAAACTTGCATTTTTCCACCAGACACTTGGGCCCCGCACCAATGAAATCTGAGAGGAAGCGGCTGGGCCCTAAGTGGCCGTAATTTAATTGATTTTATCATAAATCATCAACTTGATGAAGAACCCGAGGTTTCAGTGAAGTAAATTGATATTAATGGGAGTTTCTTGAAATGCAAACTCGCTGCATTGTTGGGGCATCTTGTGCTGGAGAGGTGGATTACATGTGTCCCAAGAGCAGAAAGTCGGAACCCTGAGACCAGCCCAGTTCTGGGGTGGGGGCAGGGAGAGCAAGCTGCAGGTGCAGCAGTAGGCAGATCACTTTTCGTGGGGAGCACAGACTGGATTGAGAATGAAACTTTGTTGAGGAGGGCCAGATCTGCTTCCCTCAGCACCATGTGGGTCATCTTGGGAATGCTGGTCTGTTAGGGGAGGGAGGCAATTGGGAAGGATGGTAGGTGTGTGGGCAGAGGTGGGGGTGGGGTGAGAAGGCCAGGCTGGTACAATGGGACCATTGACTACTGGTTAAATATTGCCAGGTTGAAGGCTTCTTCAACTAATTATACAAATTAATTATTTACTGCTCTGATTGCTGCATCCAAAAATAGCAATTTTGACTTGGTGATAAGGGTAGAGAGCAACCCATTCCACATGTAGTAGAGTAGTAAAAATCAGTCACGAAGAGCCTCTGTCTGCCTCTCTCTCTCTCTGGGTGTGTGAGAGAGAGAGAAACAGGAGTGAGATTTTAATTTAGTGGTGATGGTGGTGTATAAGCAGTTAAATCCCAAGAAGAAAGTCTGTGTTTGGCCATGATGGTGCCCATTTTTGTCAGAACTCTGTTTATTGCCATCAACACATAGAGTACCATAAACTGTCAGTCTAAGAGAGGATCTGAGAGACTAGAGTCCCACTTCCTCGCCACTCAACACATATATTCTGGCTTTACACAAGGGAAGGAACATCGAGAGTGTCTTACCTCAGATCACATAGCCAACCCTAGAATCTAAATCTTTTGACTCTCAAGTATTACTAGACATATCACATTCCCACCATGGGCCTCAGTTTCCATAGCGGTAACAATGCTGGGCTGGACAATCTCAGAATTCTCCCTTGGTATGATTTTTAGTACTTCTCTAACACCCAGATACATACTATGTACCTGTCCACTGTGAGACAGTGTGTCCTGGGGTTTTGTGAACAACTAGGTTTGGAAGTGACTACATGTTTATTTGCATTATATAGTTTGTTTATGCCCAAAGCAGTGGATCATTACAGACTGACTGTAGGAAATCCATTGGAAAGAGGACCATTCCTTCTCCCAGAAGCACCTTCCCTCTCAGCAGATGATGAGTGCAGGCCAAAAGCAATGGGGATAGAAAGCAATGGAGAAAACCTAGCTGGCTGGGGCTGGGCTGGAATTGACATCCAGGGGTGGAGTTAAGGGAGAAGCAGCTCAGTCACTGAACAGGTTCTTTGCTTGTCAGATACTGACTGGGCCAAGGCTGGAGTCATTCTGAATGCTGCTTTTAAGGGACCTCTTACCACAGCTCAGAGGTTGGATTATGGTTTCAGCCTTCTGATGCTGTGATAGCAGGTGGCTGACTCTGACCCCTAGACTTTTGGACTCTCTCCTTCTGGAAGAGGGCACCTACCTTGCTGCATCCTATCTCCCTCCAGCGCAGCCAAGACACAAAACCTGCAGAGTAGTGGAACATCCTACTCCTTCTCTTACTCTTTCATCTTTCTCCCCATTTGGGGGAAGATAAAATTTCATAGGATGAGGCTTCCTCAATTGCTTCCTAAGTGTGCAAAGCACTTCCGGGATATGAGGAGAACTTATAGTATCTTGTAGGATCTAGGATATGAGGAGGCCAGGAAGTGCTGAGAAGCTTCCAGAAAATCTTGGAAAATAATCTGGGATGTGAGTTCTGCTGGAAGAAGGGAGAAGAGGTAGGAAACTGCCTTATTTTGGGAGCCTGGAACTCAGAGATTCTGGCAAGATAATCTACTTCCTAAAGCTTCACTCCTAATTCTATTTTGAAAAAGAACAAAACAAAAGAACTGGCAGGCCAGACGCTGGCTTTATCCCAGCCTGACTTTAGGATTTTATATTTGGAGACAATTCTGAAGGCCTTCCACTGATTGGTCATTAATTGGGTGAGTTATTGTCTGCTAAACAGAGGTCACTGGGAGAAAGACATCCAATCTTTCAGAAGAGACCTGGACAATTTACTGGGCCCTTGTTCCACCCTTGCTTGCTTCTTCCTTCTCTTCCCCCTAAAGCTGCCCAGGGTTGTAGTCCTTCTCCCTCATTGCCTCTTGACTCTGCTCATCTTTGTCTTGGGACTTGAAGGGGCTGAGATTTGCTTGTGGAGTTTCTAGGTGAGGAGGGACTGTGTGTGTTTGGACCACCTACTTCCCAACCTTTGGGATTATCCTGTCACAGCACCACCATGCCCTAGCCAGTGCAGTGAGGCAACCTTTTGGGTCACCAGAGAGGACTTTGCTGACCCTGGTGCCTTTCCTAGAGTGTATTTGTGTGTGTTTGCCTTCCACAGTTGGATAGCTCCCCCGTACACCTAGACCGAGTCCCTTTTCACAGGGTGAAAGTACAGCTGGAATATTTTACCCCTTTTTCTGCAATCTTAGCAGCTTCTTTTTACATGCCGTCCTTCTGCTCAGGCGGGTCTATGTGGTCAACGCGGGGCCTCCGCAGCGGAGGCGTGAGCATCTTCTTCACAGCCTCTTTGTTCCCTACCCACCCAGGCTTATTAGAGGTGGGGGTTGGGATACAAACATGAGAGTTCATTAGCAATTCCCACATTACAACCTCCAGCTTTGAAATCTTTATTAATATTTAAGAGGAAATGAAGATTTGGCACACGTGTGAACTTTTCAGGGCTCTACGGTAACCACAAAGTTGAGCGGTGAAACCAGAAAGAAGGGTCGGGCCAACGGGTAACTAGACAAGATTAAAAAGAGGGTCAAATCATTGAATGCTTCACCTTCGGTTCCCAGCCCTTTATGTGGGCCGCCAGATTCTGTGTTAGTAGAACCTTAGCAGGATCCTTGGCTTCCCCAAGCTGAAGTCTGAGTTAGGTTTTAAAGCAGCCAGTTGCTTTGCCCTTATGCAGAGGACAATTTTCGTTTGCTCTTTGGAGTGAGGGGAACACGGTGATCCCACTAACATCCTAAGAATGGGCATCCAGCTGTTATTAAGGGAGTTTTGAGTTCTCCTCATTGTAGGTACTGAATCAGCCTGGGGGACCGGAGGGAGTATCTTGGCATTTAATGGATTTGAAAAGGAAAGGATGCCCAAGAAAGGGAGTTTTCTCTAACTTCTAGCTTTATTATTAATTTTGCCTTTATTGTTTTGCACCAAAGTGTTGTCTTTCAGGCTTTCTTGTTTTCGATCTCACTTTCATTACATCTCTCTTTCTTTTTTTTAAAAAAATATTTTTATTATTATTATTATTTTGTATGTGTACTGTCAAATTGGATCTGACTGGTACCGGAGGAGATTGCTCCTCCTTCTTCAGCAGAGCATCTGGTGGATTTGAACCGCATACCTTCTGGGATTGCAGAGCATACATCTCTCTTTCTAACATACACGTTTCCTTTCCCCGAATTCAGGGAGAAATTATTTCTTCTTTTTTTATCTCCAATGTGCTTTTGACTCATGAATCTTTTTCTGGATCTCAGAGTCTTCCTCAGACCTCTTTTGTGTGTCTCAGCAAATCATCACCCCACTTTGTCCTGTGAAACCTCTGGAAGAGCTAAAACGAAATAGGCACCCTCAGAGCTGCTTGCTGTGACATTCATCCAGTCCCCAGCTTCAGTTAGGTGCAACTGACCCGTCTGGACTCTCTGAGAAAGGAAGGAGGGAAAGGAAGAAATCAAACTAGAATCTGTTTGCCTCCTAGGCATTCCCAATAGGCTGTTCTCCAAAAAGAAATAGCCCTGCACTTCATCTCCTACTGCATCTGAAGGTGCATCTCCTCCGAATACTTTCTCTAGATTAGATTTCTTGCACTCTATTTCTTTTTGCTCCAGCCTCACAGTGCCTTGCATCTTAGGTAGCCAGAAGGGACCTCAGAGCTCTTTGAAGGGCCCAGTTACTCATTACCCCACTTTGTCTCCTGAAGTTTGAAGGCAGCTGTGAAGAGTTTGAAGCAGCCCCAACTGGGGGATGTTGCTGTTATCTCTGGGGGGGAAAAATGCTACCACTCTCAGCTCAGCTCCAGGCCCTTCCCTCTCATATAGGTCCAGAGCAGACGGGGTGTTTCCTGGGCTCTTTTTATTCCTCCAGAGGAAGTTGTGCAACCTCTTTCCCTCATCTTCAGCAAGGAAGTTCTCTGCATCTCTGATTTTACTGGGACCTTCTTAAGCCAGTAGCCAGTAATAGTAGTCATGAGGAGAACTGGAGGGTCTGAGGTGAGGTGCATTCTGGACTTTTTTTTGGAGGATGTACTGAAAGAAAAAATAAAAAATGTTCATTCCCCTAAGTCACTGGAAGCTTCTCTGGCCTGTGTCTCCAAACTACCTGGTCCAAAACTACCTGCAGCTAACTAATCCTATATTCTTCAGCCAGGGTTTGAACCAGGGTTCTTATAACCACACAGTCAGACAGCCCTGAAAGTTTTCTCTTGGGCTCTCAGCTTGCTCTTTATTACACTGAGATTGGTCTGGGCATTCCCTCCCCCCACCTTGTTAATATTAATAAACAAAGAAAAATACCCTCTTTCAACCCCATCTTTTCTCCCTTCCCTTCTTTAGTTCTGCATCTGGCCCCTGTTGCTGTAGGATAGGGAGGCCCTTACCCTATCCCTCTCTTCTCAGCATGGCCCCAGAAACTGGTTGTTGAAGTCCACCAGCCGGGCTCAGGAGCCCTTGAAGAAATGGAGGCTATTCTCAATGCTAGACTAGGATCCTTTCTCAGCTGAAGGCAGAGCCTGTGAGTAGGATCAAGGGAATGTGGAGCAGCTCTATCAGACACAGCCAACCTCTCCTGGAAGGAAAACAATAGCTGGGAAGCATCTCTCTCACCTTTGTTCTCCCCAGCCCGGTCTCTCCTGGTGCATGCAGATGGGAGAAGGCCAAAGCCAGGCAAGTATCCTAATCTGGAGACTACAGGGTGGTCGCTGGCTCTGTTCACATCAGGCTAACAAAACCAGTTTTCCAAGCTGTCTTTGTGAAAGAGAGCCTGCCTTCTATTTTATCCCCTAGGTCCCAAGTCGAGTCAGCACTTAAGCAGAGTTGCAAACACTCCCACTTTTGGAAAAGTCCTGGTGATTTTTTCCCTTTTTCTTCCTTTGGGAATGATTGTTCCCCGCTGCTGCTCCAGATCTGCAGACACCTACATTCTTGGCTCCCATCTTCCGCCTACAGGCCTCCTCTTTGCCTTTCTTGAACACACTCTGAAAAAAGTTTTGCTTTTGTAGACTCCCTCACTTGTGCCAAGAGTCATAAATCTTGCAAAGCTGAAACAGACAGGTTTTGTTCTGAATAATAATAATAATAAAAAATCCTCCGACTCTGTTTGTCTGTTAGTGCAATCTCTGGTAGGATATTTCACTAGCTCTTCTCATCTTCTTAGAAGTACAAATGCCATTAGCACTTCTTAGCCCCTTCTGCCTCTGGAGGTGAGAATGGCAGCAGAAACTTCTCCCTAAAGTTCCCACAGCCTCTACTGCCAGTGGTGTCTCCAGCTCAAGTTAAACACAGGGTCTTCTTTTTGTCACTCTGTCCTCAAGTACCTCCCCCAAGCAAAAAAAAAAAAAAAAAATTAAAAATAATTATCACTCACCTCTTGTTGTCTGTCCTCAAAAACGAAAAAAGAAAGTGGGGGGAGGGGGAATGTGGTGGTGTTAAGACAAAATTTTAGAAAATCTGGCCTCCCTTTTCCCCTGCCGGAGTTGGAGATTCAGCCTGGAGATTTGGAAGGGGAGAGGAGGAATAGAGAGGGTGTCAGGAAGAGAAGAAAGGGAGACTCTGAAGGGAGTCACAGCCAGAGGGCGGGAGACCTCGCCACCAGTCCCCAGAGTGAAATTGCTTGGGGGGAAAAAAAAAGTCCTGACGTTCCAACTACGAATGAAAGCACTGGGGCACCCAGTACCCCCACCCGCAGGCAGACCCGCGCCTCAGACCAGGCCTCTGAGCGCTACTTCTCAAATTAGCATAATGGTCTACCAGCGTGTGTGGGAGGGGGAGCAGTGAACTCCACTGGCTTGGCTTTGCCTTCGCTCTCCCCTACCTCCCCCCAGATTCTCAGATTGAAAAATTTACCTGTTCTTAAAAAAATTCCCCAAAACCCAGAACTCAAAAAACCCAACAAAATACAACATCACAACAGATACTCTACTTTTCCTTTATCACTCTTGGCTTTTTTTGGGGGGGAGGATATGATAATAAATCTCCCTCCTCTATCACACCATCACCTTCCTTATCAGGCATCTAAGCTTGCTAAAGGGGGAGAGCTGGGGGCTTGTGTGTGTAAGCTTGTGTGTGTGTGTGTGTGTGTGTGTGTGTGTGTGTGTGTGTGTGTGTGTTTTTCCCTGTGCAAAAGCAGAGGCCATTGTTACCGAGAGTAGGGCGTACCAGTCTTATAGGGCAAGCACACTGTGGCGGCTGGGCCGCACAGCCAGCGCTGAGCCGGGCGCTGCTCCCCGCGCTGGGCCGCCCGCACCTCTCCGCGCTTCTTCTATTTCCCCCCCTCGCCGCTCCCTACCCCCACCCTCCTGCGCACCCCCGCTCCTAAGCCGAGTGAATTGAAGCGGACGCCGCGCGGCTCCTCCGGCCGCTCTGCCCCTCGGGCTCCCCAGCCGGGGTGGCTATTGGGGGGGGGGCGACGCAGCTTTAAACAGTGGTCTTTTTTTCCTTTGCCTTCAAGGAGGGGAGATTTCTCGCCTGCCGCTCGCGCTGGGGCTCGATGTGAATATATATTATGTCTGCCTGTTCTCCCCTCGTCGGTGGCTAAGGTAAGCTGGACTGAAATAGGCTATCAGTTTGTGAATGGCGGAGAGTATGTCTCAATGATTTATGGCCCATATGACTCCAATCTCGGTTCAAGAAGAGTTCACAAGCTTTAAGCTTCCTTCCACGCAGCGACTCTCTCCCTCCCTCCCTCCCTCCCTCTCTCTCACACTCTCTCTCTCCCTCTCTCTCTCTCTTCCTGCTTCTCTCCTTTTCTCCTCTTCTTCCAGCAGCCAGATCCAGGCTTGAATTTTCCCCCGGCTACTAAGAAGAGCCTAACCTTTCTCCGGCTCCCTTTCTTGGTTTTTTATTTCTCTTCCTTCCATTAATATTTTTAGATCTTGGAAGGTGGCCTGTTCTCCTCTCCAGGGGCTTCTCCAGCTATTGTTACCCTCCTCGGCTCTCTGTGAGGGGTGTGCCCCGCTAAGTGGGGTTCTTGGGGGAAGCTCATCTCTCTTCTTCAGCGAGACCCTGGGGGGAAGCCGGGAGCCACCGATCCCCTCCCTCCCGAGAAGCCATATGGAGCTTGAATTTTTCCAACATGGAGGCAAAGGAAATAGACATATTTGGTTTGGTAGAGCTGCTCCCCACCCCCTCTTTTCCTGGATCCCCAGATCGCCCATCTCCACGGTACCTTCCCCTCTTCTCACAGTCCCACCATCCAGGTCCCGCGCCCTCCGGCTCAAACTACGGCCTGGCAGAGTACTGGAGCGGAGTTGCAAAGGCGCCTTTTAATTCGGTTACCTTGGGCGCCCAAACTTGCTGCCGCCTGCGGGGCTCACTCCTCGGCCGGCCTGGTGCGCTGGGAACCAGCTGCTGCTAAGCGTCTGGGAGTCTTGATCTCCTCGCCTTCTTGGGCCAGCATCGCGCGGCCGGTAGCTTGTCTCAGAAGCGGCTCGGATAGCCGGGCGGGAGCAGCCGTGAGCGGACTCTGGCCACAACCCTTCCCGGCCTTGCCTGGCAGCCGGCGGAGCCTTCATTCTTTCCTAGCTTGTCTCTAGCTTCTGTGGTTCTCACAGTCGCCTGGCCTCGGTCCTGCGTCGGTTTAGGGTTTATTGGGGGGGGGGCACAGGGATTTCAGCCCCAGGCGTCTAGTCATATTATTGTTTTATTATCACCATCATCATCATTATTGCTGTAACAATCATCTAGACTAAATAAAGCTAGGGCCCAGCCAGCCAACCCCCTCCAACGTTTTTATTTCATTCTCTTCTCTATCTATTAATAACAAACTCAACTGATGCCTGTTAATTAATTCCCCCTTCAGCCAGGGCTGCTCAGAAGCTAATTTTGGTTAAATCATCAGAGGCTAATGGTAATAATAATAAAAGGATTGGGTCAGCCTGGTCAATTGAACTCCAGTTCTCCATGGAAGGACCTGCTGCTTTGCAGACCCTTGTGGATTACCCAGAAACAAATTCTTCTCAGAAACCAATCGGAACTCAGGGCTACCCTGGCTCCCTTTTGAGTGTAAATCTGTGTCATTAGGAAGGGGATTTATGTGTGGGAGGGACTTCCTTTACCTGCACCCCTTTAAGTTTATTTTCTATTTTTAGTTTTCTTTGGAGTTGACCAGCTGGGCTGAATGAGATTTAAATATTCCAAACATATGTCAGAAGAGGGTCAATCTGGTGGTCAAAGTGTTGAGGAAGACAGGGTGGTGGAAAATGTAGTCAGAAGTTTGAAAACAATCCACAAAAGCCACAGCAGCTTGAATCTTTATTTACCTGACATATTTCAAAAAACCTCAACTGTATAGCAGTAGTGCTTGAGTTTTTGTTGTTGATTATTTTGGGTTTGGAGTTTCTTTTTCTTCTTGCATTAGAGGAGCTCAGTAAGCAGGAGTATCTTCTGTTTTCAACCTAGAGAATATTTTTTAAATTGTTTTGTTGACTTTCCCCCCTCCCCAGACATAATGTTTCTCTTAAAAAAGCACTTTCTGTGCCTGCCGGTAAAAAAGTTCAGCAATTACACATACAGTTCTTTATTTCTTTTGGAGAATCCAAAGAAAATAGGTTGTCAAGAAAAGGGTGGGGGAAATTAAATCTGCTGAGGGTGGGAGAGGAGAGGGGAACTTGGGCCAAATGGTTACAGCACCAAGGAGCCTGGCCAGGGAAAGTGAAACACTCTAGCTCCATTTGGGGAACCCCTAGGGGGCGGGGTGGGGGGGCTGCTGGCTGCAGAGGCCCAGACTTGGCTAGGCCGACTTAGGCTGGAGGTGGCCGTACCTGCAGCATGACCCTTGAGGAGATTTGGTTCCACTAACTTTTAAGGTTAAAAATTTTCATAAAGTTTCTAGTCCAGCTGTTGATACTGTTGTCTTTGTGAGGTAGGAGGTGGGGAGGAGTCCTCACAAAAGGTCCCCTGTTGAACTTGCTGGCCTCTTCTGTCCCTTTCACTTTTGCAAGTGGTCCTCTGGTTATCTTCTAGTCTAGACTTCTAGGCTTGAGTGGAAAAGCTTGGATGGGCTTGGACCAATGCAAAGAGGAGGCAGAGAAGCTTCTTAGTCCAGAGGAGAATGATGATGGAGCTTTTATTTTGGAGTCTTTCCCCCCCTCCCTTTAAGCCACCCTTTCTCAGAGTTGGGGAGAGGGAAGGGGGAGGAGAGGTCAGGGGTTAGTGCCACAGGCAAGGAAGAAGCAATGGCCCTGGTGATAGCAGTAAGATTTTATACCCAGGTGGTCATCAAAAGGGTATAGTCCTTCTTTTGTAAATGGAAATGAAAACCTGTAGGCTTTTTTAAAAAATGAAAGTATTGATAGAAGAAAAATCCATTTTAGATCAGGAAAGTAGCCTCATCGTGTGCTTTGGAAATGTTGGGAGGGGTGAGACGGGGGGGGGGGACCCACAAACTATTGATGTCAGTTTTCTTTTCAGTGCCTAAGATGGATTTGTGTCCCAGTCCTCTTCTCCCCCTTGTGTCTCTTCTCTCACTCCACAGGTCAGCCGCTGCCAACAGACTCCAGAGGAGGGGGAAGGAAAGGAGTCGGGGGTCCCGCGTGTCACGTGACCCCCAGGGGTGCCAATGTCCGGTTGTGAGGGTATCAGGCCCTTGCAAGTTGCCACCCACTCCGAGGGCGAGGGCCTCGCCCAGCGATGCAGAAAACCACCTACTACGACAATACCGCTGCTGCACTCTTCGGAGGCTATTCCACGTACCCAGGCAGCAATGGCTTCGGCTATGATGGGCCCCCCCAACCCTCTTTCCAGGCGGCCACGCACCTGGAGGGTGATTATCAGCGCTCAGCATGCTCACTGCAGTCCCTGGGCAATGCTGCCCCACATGCCAAAAGCAAGGAGCTCAATGGCAGCTGCATGAGGCCCAGTCTGGCCCCTGAACCCCTGCCCGCCCCACCCGGCTCACCCCCACCCAGCGCTGCACCCACCAGTACCACTAGCAACAGCAATAACGCCTCCGGAGGGCCCAGCAAAAGTGGCCCCCCCAAGTGTGGCCCTGGCTCCAACTCCACCCTCACCAAACAGATATTCCCCTGGATGAAAGAGTCGAGGCAAACGTCCAAGCTGAAAAACAGCTCCCCCGGCACAGGTACCAGCTCTATGACTTCCTCTTCCTCAGCTTTTGTCCAGGTCAGGAATGCAACTGTTATTCTAGCACCCAGACCCTCGGCGCCCAGGAGGCGGCCTGGGGTGCAGGGTTGGGAGCAATATCAAGTGGCAGCGTT
This sequence comes from Elephantulus edwardii, assembly GCF_000299155.1. Classification (NCBI taxonomy): domain Eukaryota; kingdom Metazoa; phylum Chordata; class Mammalia; order Macroscelidea; family Macroscelididae; genus Elephantulus; species Elephantulus edwardii. The sequence continues at coordinate 10,762,488 of NW_006399827.1, forward strand.
AGAGATGCATTCCGCCTACCTCCCACCACCTGATGACCTTTCACCCCAGCACCCTCTCATCTCAGGCCCACCCTCCCAGCTTTTGAGAACTCCGGGAGGCCTGCCACTGGCCTTGGAGCCTCTCAAGGCCGCAGAGCCTAGAGGCGCTGCCTTGAGGGCACAGCCGCTTCAGCGATTGATTATTATTAAGTATGATTACTATGGGTATTAATCACCCAGCCGGCCCTGGCGTCCCGGCCTCTAGGCACGGTGGCTCCTTTGCACCATACCTCGGTTGCCTACTTAAAAATGTCCAGATACCCTCCAGGCTTTCCTTAACCACTTGTCCCCTACAAGGCGGGGATAGGGGTGGGGGTGGGAGCGTGTGTCTTCCCAGACCTGGAATTAGGGGTAAGGAAGAGAAAGGACGCGCGCGCGCGCGCAAACCCAACCCTAAATAAATGGCCATGCAGCTCTGTCTGCGTGACATGATCAAATTTTCATAAGCTGGGGCAGCGCGAGGAGAACAGGTCTCTTAATAAATGCCACTATTATAGAGTGTCCGCTAATACGACGGGCGGGGGGGGGGGGCTGCTAGACTGCAAGGAGGCGGGGACGGGAGAGGGCGGGCGGCGGGGGCTCCAAGTCCAGGCCTGGATTTATTAAGAAACGATGCATTCAATTTCGGCGTGTTCAGTAATTATCTTTTATTTCATTTTCTTCCCTTCCCACCCCTCCCCCTCGGATCCGGCAGAGGGCTGCGGCGGTGGCGGAGTTGGCGGTGGCGGTGGAGGTGGAGGCGGCGGCGGTGGGGGTGGTGGCGGCGGGGGAGGAGACAAAAGCCCCCCCGGGTCGGCGGCGTCCAAGCGGGCGCGGACCGCGTACACGAGCGCGCAGCTGGTGGAGCTGGAGAAGGAGTTCCACTTCAACCGCTACCTGTGCCGGCCGCGCCGCGTGGAGATGGCCAACCTGCTGAACCTCAGCGAGCGCCAGATCAAGATCTGGTTCCAGAACCGGCGCATGAAGTACAAAAAGGACCAGAAGGCCAAGGGGCTGGCCTCGTCGTCGGGGGGCCCTTCCCCCGCCGGCAGCCCCCCACAGCCCATGCAGTCCACCGCCGGCTTCATGAACGCCTTACACTCCATGACGCCCAGCTACGAGAGCCCGTCCCCGCCTGCCTTCGCCAAGGCCCACCAGAACGCCTACGCGCTGCCCTCCAACTACCAGGCCCCTCTCAAGGGCTGCGGCGCCCCGCAGAAGTACCCCCCAACCCCGGCTCCCGACTACGAGCCCCACGTCCTCCAGGCCAACGGGGGCGCTTATGGGACGCCCACCATGCAAGGCAGCCCTGTGTATGTGGGCGGGGGCTACGCGGATCCGCTGCCGCCCCCTGCCGGCCCCTCCCTCTACGGCCTCAACCACCTTTCCCACCACCCCTCGGGGAACCTGGACTACAACGGGGCGCCCCCTATGGCCCCCAGTCAGCACCACGGACCCTGCGATCCCCACCCCACCTACACAGACCTCTCCTCTCACCACGCGCCTGCTCCTCAGGGTAGAATCCAAGAAGCGCCCAAACTAACACACCTGTGATGGGAGAGCACAGACGGAGGGGAGAGGTGAGAGGATCAGGCCAGGGAGGACAGCCTGTGGGGATGTGAGCTCTGGAAGGCAACCATGGAGGTCTGAAAGAGGAGGCAGGGAGGCTCTCTAGGAAGAAAAAGCTTCTAGCACCTTCTCCCCTGGTCTGAGAAGTGACTTTTCAGTTCTCCAGCTCCTTATTCTATCTGTCTGCCAACCCATCCAAAAGCAGATCCAACCATAGCAGATTGGAGATGATCCTATCAATCCCAGAGCTCCAGCACTACCAGTCAGAATTCCACGCTGGGGCGTAGGGTAGAGGAAAAGGAGTTAGGAAAACAAGGCAGATAAGCACATTTTAAAAATGTAAGAAAAACCCAGACAGGATGGCTAGGCCATCACCAACCAACTTACCTTCCATCTGTGGGCAACTCCCCCAACCTTGACTTTTTGTTATTCCTCTCTATTCTCTTTAAAAAACAAAACAAGACACATTTAAAATCCAAGGGCACAAAACACATTTCCCTCCTGATTCCCAGAGGCCTCAGGCTTGCTCCCATCTATCTGAGGTTGGTTTGGGACACTTCCCCCTCTCAATTTCTAGACTTATATTTTTCTGCTATTGGACATTATTTACCTATATTCTGTCCTCCATTGATTACCATTTTCAGAGGGCTCAGGGATGAGAGATCCTGAAAGTTAGAGCTGCCTAACTAGATATATGCCTAAATAGATATATTTTTTTTTCTCCTTTTACATAAAAGTTAGGAGGCAGCAAGGTCAGGACAGAAGGCTTGCCCATCCTGCTGCCTCCTAGCAAGGCTCCAGGTCCATCTGCCTCTCTCCATAGAAAGCAATCAGTGACACGAGGTTCTAGACTTTTTCTTTCCTTCTGTTCTTCTCTTGACTTAACGTGAAACAGGGTATATTTGAACAAACTGTCTGTCCTAGGCAGGGGCTATAGCTTGGCCTGTGAGTCTGGCTCAACCTTCCTGTGAGGACACTTTTGTTGCACTTAGAGTTTACACTTTAATGGATATAAAAACAACTGAGAGAGATGCCTGGGCCTGCAGGCGTCCAGCATCGCTCAAAAAGCGTGTGTTCTAGTGAACATTTTCATATATATTTATTGGTTATAGCCTGTTAAAATATTTTCTTTTTGTATTATTTATCCCCTGACATTATGTATTTATGAGGGACAAAAAAAAGGAAAAAAATTGTACTTTTTTTAGTATTTACTTGTAATAAAGGACGTTGTGTTTTCCTGTCATGTAAAACCAGCTATTTTAGTTATTCTTGTATTCTAGAAGAGCTGTAGATTTATGTTAAACTCGTACTTATGAGCAATTGTAATTAGTTTAAAAGGCATGAACTCAGCTCCTAATCGTCACTGTATAGTCCTGAATTTGTAGAATTAAGAATTATTCTCTCTTGGAACTTTCTTTGTTCTTTGTAGTTACTTTTTTCTTCACTTAAGAGGGTTGTCTGTCCAACAATTCTTGAATAAACTTTCTGTTATCAATTTTATCTTGTCCTGGTGGTCCAATTTAGTGAGCAGAGCCAGGCTGTTCACTACTAACTTTCTCTGTCGGCAAGTCCCCCAAACCATTGAAGAAGGCCTTAGAAAAGCCTATTCTGGCTTTATTGTCTACGCTCAGGCTTAAATGCAGTTTTCCTCACTCACATAAGCCAGGGACAGTTTGCTAACCTCCTTAGCAAGGGTTGAAGTAATAAGTTAAGGAGGAGGTTTCTTGAGCCTCTCCTTCTTTTAGGCCTCTTTCCTTTCCATTACTCTCACTGACCTTTAGTCTGTTCCTCCTCTGGCCACTACCTTCAGGAAACTCTCCCTCTGCCGCCACCACCCGCAAAAACCTGGCCCTTTGCTGTTTCTTCCATGCAACCTAAACTTCACAGTCCTCTTCCGGAGAGCCACAAAGCCGTCACGTGACCCGAAGCCCTACCACCATTGGGTCTAAAATGAAAACAAAGGAAAATGATTAATCTTTAAAAAAAAGTAATAATCTGAGGCACTAGACCTCTCAGGCCAAGCTTTAAAAATCTAAAGTGAAATTAAATCACTAAATAAAACTCGAGGAGGAGGGAGACGAAAGAGGAGGAAGCAGGGGATCAAAGTGTAAATAAAATGGTCCCCAGGCTCATGTGCGGCTGTTTCCACATCCTTGGGAAAACTTCATTTCTTAGTCTTGGTTCCATAAAAGTTTTATCACACTGAAGCGAGGATAGAGAGGGTCTGTCAAAGATGAAATGTCACCGCCGCGTCGCTGGAGCCGATAAGAGCTCGGAGACAGGGTGGTTGAAATATGGAGCTAATTCGTTGAAAGAGAAGCGATGGCTGCTTGCGGAAGAGTTGCATAATTCTAATTGTAAGCGATGCGCCTGTATTGCTTCATTAGAAGCATATATTTGGTGATAGTGAAGGGGGGGTTTGTCATTGAGAATCATTCCAGGCCCTCCGCCTTAAAGTGAGAGCTGATTTTCATTTTTATTTTGTATCCTGGCAGTCCAAGGTTAGTAATTACAGTCTTTATGCAACAATAAATAACAATAAAAAGCAACCTGAATTCGACACCCTCCACCCCCACCCAGCATCACCATCAAGTAGGATTTTCACTGGACTCTGAGCATCCAAGCAGCAAGCAATTTAGCATTGGGTCAGACTATAATTTAAAGGCATACGAGCGTGCAAAGTTTGATTGGGATCAAATAACGCTCAAGGGTTTGTCTGTCTTTCTTTTTCTCTTTCCCTCCCTCTCTCTTCCTCTACTCTGAATAACATTTTCTGGGTGATGTAACCAGATGAAATGCCAAGTTTGACTCTGGGGGTGGAATGGTGGATTGATTATTTATCTAGGAGAGAGGCAGGCCAAGAGGAAGGATTCAGTTTGAAAACCAGAGCTTTGGCCTAAAAGCTGAAAAGGCAAACCAAGAAAAATAAGGGCTGATGTGGCTTGGTGTCCACAGTCACTTCTCTCAGAAATTCTAGGCTAAGGGGTCAGAGATGTGTATAAAATATCTGGGCTATAAAGTCACAGCACAAAGAGGGGGAAGGGACGAGGGAGTAAAGTCTCTAGGAAGGAGGTCTGTCTTTGGCCCCTTTTAACACCCAAGTTTTTTTCACATTTCTCTAATCTAGCTGTAAAATCTGTCAGTGAGGTTTAGAGAAAACTGTATTTCTCCTTCAGGGACAGTCTAAGCTGGCCGCAGTTGCTAAGACAAGTAAGTGTTCAATTCTTCAGCCAGCTGTTAAAATTCACAGGGCTCCTTAAGGGGGCTAAACCCGAGAAACCCCCATTTAGGCCTCACCGCACAGTTTTCAGACAGTTACTATTAACTTCTTCTGTGCCACTTCTTCTGGCCCTCTCCCTTGAAAAATCTGCAAATACGGAAAGTGACTTTTTTTGAGTCAGGTTCAGCACAATCATTTTTGACCAGTTTGTCCTGTTTTGGGTTTTCTCTGCTTCTGCAGTGCCCCACCTCCAATGCCCCTTTTTCTCTATCCTGCCTCCCTTCCACCCCCACCCTTCTCCTGAGCCTTCTTGGTCCTTTTAAAATACTCACCACCACCCACGCAGATGTTACACTGACAGAAACTTTCTAGCTCCAGCGCTCGGCAGGCTGAATTGCCATTTCTCTGCTAACCAGCCTTCTTCTCCAGGCCAGGCAGCAGAGTGAGGAGGGGGAGGGGAGGGAAGACCAGAGCCGTGGGAGTTCTCCAGACAAACTTTCCACCCAACTTAGCGCCCTTCCCTCTATCCCCATTTCCCATCTGTTTCCCTACTCTCCCAGAATCACCCTTCCCTTTTGCTAATTGTGTCCCCCCTCCACACGTCTTTTTAAGGGACGCAGAATTTGGCTGTCCCTTCAGCTTTCCCAAAGAGCTAAATTCTTTGATGCAATCGGAGGGACCTGTCAGGGGGCTAAGATTGATCGCCTCATCTCCTCTCAGTCCCTCTGACCCACTTATTTAAAAATCTTCCCTTAGACCGACTTTTCATTTTCTGCTTTGAGGTCTAGTTTCCCACCAATTGCTTGAGGCTCTGTTTTGTGTCACCCGCCCCCCTCCCAAAGTAAATTGCAATACTTTCTAAGTTGAGATTATCTTGGTCTCCCTCAAAACAAATAAAACCGAAACCTCAAAACGTATTTTTTGTCTCAGAGTCAGAAATACATGGTCATCTCAGTGATTATTACTTCTATCCTATTCGCTTGCCAAGAATTATCTTCAGGGATTAAAAATAAAAAACAAGACACCCACAAGTACAGTGGTAAAATGGGGTTAGGGGAATCTCTTTGTCCAAGAGGGGAAAAGCACCCCTTACACACACTTGAAAAGGCATTAACTTGAGTTTGTCTTTTTGTGCTTTAAGTTGAACTAGTGACTGCTTTGGTTCTTGTTTTGTGGCCCTGGAGAGAAATGCACATAAAGGCTTGAGACCTGAGTGGGCGTGCGTGCGACTGCATCTTCAGTAAGAAAGATATTTCCAGATGAGAAAGGCAGGTGCAGCATCAGTGTAGAAAATCCCAGGCCAAGGAAGGGACCCAGACCACACAGCTATGGAGGCCACAAGCCCATAAATGATCCCTCACCATCTATCTCACTCCTCTGTGTCTGTCTGAGAGTGCCTGTCGATTTTCAAGATTTAACTGTTGCTTTGGGGCAAGGGGGGGCGGATAGTAAATCTCTTCTCTTTCTTATTTGCACCTCAACACTGACTTTTTCTAAAGCAGTGGAAGCCTCTTTCAAACTTCTCTTCCTCCCACTTGAGATCCTCACTCCTCTTTCTTATTTGGGGGATGGGTGGTGAACATTGCTGCGCGTCATGTAAAGAAAGTATTAATTTACTCTATTAAACGATGTTTAGCAAAGAGGATGATGTCTTTTCTTCTTTCCTAGGCCATTAATGAGAAGGAGATGGAGGACGAGATGTTCTAGCTTTCTAGAGGAAGGGAGGCGTTGCGGGGAGGGAGTGTGAAGCACTGGTGTAAAATTGGGAGCTCATGGTGTCCAGGTCGTGGTCCTCTGGAGTTTTTGAATCAATTAAAGCAAATAATGCTCTCTGTTTTCCACCAGGCCCAGGCGAGCGATTGGCCGAGGCCGGTCCCGTGACCACGAATTCCCTGCAATTTCGCCAGAGTACTAGGTTTAATAGAGAGAGTCCCCATACGCTTGTATTTATCAGCAATATACAATTATAAAGGCCCCCAATTTTTTAAAAAAGAGAGAGCAAGAGCGAAATCTCCCCCCTCCCAAAATCGCTCCATCACATAAAACTGGGGGGGGCAGGAGGGGGGGTCCCTTCCGATCCTCCCTCCTGACACCCCCCCAGCGGGCCCCCTCCCCCACCACTGAAAGCCATGAATTTTGAATTTGAGAGGGAGATTGGGTTTATAAACAGCCAGCCATCGCTCGCCGAGTGTTTGACTTCCTTCCCCGCTGTCTTGGAGACATTTCAAACTTCATCAATCAAGGAGTCGACATTAATTCCTCCTCCTCCTCCTTTCGAGCAAACCTTCCCCAGCCTCCAGCCCGGCGCCTCCACCCTTCAGAGACCCGGGAGCCAAAAGCAAGCCGAAGATGGGCCCGCTCCTCCGCCGCCGCTCCCCGCAGCCCCCCCGGCCCCGGAGTTCCCTTGGATGAAAGAGAAGAAATCGGCCAAGAAACCCAGCCAAAGCGCCACGTCTCCTTCCCCGGCCGCCTTCAGCATCCCGGCCTCAGGGGTCGGATCGCCCGCAGGTCGGTAAGCAGGGTGGGGGTGGGGTGATGGGCACGGTTAGAGGAGCGAGAGAAAGAGCTGGGGGGAGGGTGTGGTAAAAAAAAAAAAGACCAGCCTGTTGGGGTTCCTTGCCCCTCTGGATTCCAGGAAGGGGGACGCACACTATCCCGGTGGGATTCAGGCCTGGCCGCTGCCAGCATGCTTGCCCCTAGCAGATTTTGGGCTATGGCTGGGGGAGAACCTTTTCTCTGCTCCATGGAAAGAAATCCACTGGGGTTAGGAGCAGTGTTGCATCCGCGCGGGAGGAGATGCGGTCACCCCCTCCCCCAGTCTAGGAGAACAAGGGCAGATCTGAGAGCCAGAGAGAAAATGGGGTGAAGAATAATCCTCCTTTAGGAAACTTCTTCCCGATGGAATTGGATAGTATAGAATAGAGGGGCCCACTTAAAGGATTTGGGATATTGACACTGAAATTCTGGGTGGAACCCTGTGCGGCCCGTGGGCGGCTTTGAATGCGCTGCCCGGGCCTGGGCCTCCGCTGCCAGGCGAGGAGATGAGGGAGGGCAAGGACTGCAAAGCAGTCAAGGGAGCTGCTTCGGCGGGGCTGGGAGGAGGGTCCCGCTGATGTTTTTGGCAGAGGCTCGCTGCTCAGCCCGGCTGCCGGTGGGCGGAGGTCGCGGCCCTTGCTGACTCGCTGCCTCTGTCGGCAGATGGCCCGGGAGCGGCGGAGGCCGCGGGCGGCGGGGCGCGCAGGCTGCGCACGGCTTACACTAACACACAGCTGCTGGAGCTGGAGAAGGAATTCCATTTCAACAAGTACCTGTGCCGGCCGCGCCGCGTCGAGATTGCGGCCTTGTTGGACCTCACCGAGAGGCAGGTCAAAGTCTGGTTCCAGAACCGGCGCATGAAGCACAAACGGCAGACGCAGCACCGCGAGTCGTGCGACGGAGAGCACACTGGCCCAGGCGTCCTGGAGGACCCGGGTGACGAGTCCGCGGCCAGCCCTGGCGGTCCCTCGGGCCCGCGGGAGGCTCGGGAAGCCAGCTTCTACGCACCCAAGTCGGCCCCGGGGCCCGCGAGCTTGCCTGAGCCCCGGCCTCTGGCCGCAGGCATGGAGGGCGCAGGGGCGTGGAGCCCGGGCCGCGAGCTGCGCGCGGCCGTGGCGCAGGAGCCGGAGCCTTTGCAGGAAGACGCCTTCCTTGAGCAGCAGGATTCACCTTTTCTGCCCGACCTCAACTTCTTCGCGGCCGACTCCTGTTTGCAGCTCTCCGGGGGCCTGTCGCCCAGCCTGCAGGGCTCACTTGACAGCCCAGTTCCTTTTTCCGAGGAGGAGCTGGACTTCTTCACCAGCACGCTCTGTGCGATCGACCTGCAGTTCCCCTGACCGGATCCTTGGCTGGCCTTCGAGCCCCGGCCTCCTCGGCTGTCTGCAGGAAAAACCGTGATCTCCTTCGCCCCCCACCCCAGTCCCATAGATCTTTTTATGTGATTTGCTAAAATTCAGGTATCCTTGAGTTAGTGTTTAATCTATTCCTTTTCCCTCCCAACCCCCGAAAAATATTGGACACTTGGGCTTTTTTTAAAACCCACGCAGAAAAATTCCGTTTAGTAGACTCCATCCAACGAAATCTCAGGAATAATTAAACTCTAGAGGGGGGACTTTCTTAAGAAGAACCTATTTTCCTTTTTTTAAGTTTTAGACTGTAGATTTATTTATTAAAATTCTTAAGAATAGGGAAAGGGGAAAGTATTTATTGTACATTATTTTCATAGATTAAATAAATGTCTTTATAATATGGAAACGAGTGTTTTTGTTGGGACCCTGGTCAGCCTTTTCCCCCAAGACTAGCCTCAGGGGTTGGCTCAGAGGAGTTGGGTGGTGAAGTCCGGGTGGTACAAAGGTGAACGACTTGGTCCGAGAAGAATGAGGGTTTTCAGGGAACGCCATCAGCTACCAACTGTAAGACAGGCGGTCTTTGCTCCAGCATGGGTGTTTCCAGGGTCTATGCTGGCTTTAATGGTTGGTGGTGGGCAGAGAGGGTGGCCAGATGTACAGAGGGGAGGGCACTTTCTCGCATCTGGCTGACTTAAGGGGGGGCTCCTCAACTCTGGCTTCAGTGCCCTAAGCGAAATTGAGGGTCTTTTTCTGAACGTGGTCAACCAAAGAGAGGCCTGTGTGCATGGTCAGAGCTTCTGGGGTTCAAAGCATGGAGTAGGGGGATTTCTCCAAAAGCAAAGCCTTATGCCCAGTGATGGGAACTGGCTTCCAACTGGGAAAAAAAGGTGGCCCGAGAAATATGGCTCTGCTGGAAGCCAGTGCTGGCACCCGCCCTGTCTTGTCTCAGGGCTGAGTTGGGAGACTGCGTCTGAGGACCTGCCAGGCGGCCAGCGTATGGAGGCCCGGGAGGCAGGGATGCGTGAGGCCTGCAGGGAGCGAAGGAGGAGGCGCAGAGCGGGAGGGAGATGGGGAAGCGAGGAAGATGCTCAAAATGGCGCTGGGGCTGGGCGCCAGGGAAGGCGAGGGAAGAGATTGTAGCCGCCATGACAGCCACCTCGGGATGTGCCCGGTCCAATCCTGGAGACTCGCCCTCCACCCTCATCCTTGTCCACAGATCGCTCAGACCAAAAGGAAGAGAGAGAATTTGGGAGCCTCCCTTTGATTTTTGGTTTTACAAATGAAACCTAAGGATGTAGTATGGAGTGGGTGCAGGACTAAATGGAGGTGAAGGCAGACCCGGAGAAGTCCTTTCTGATCCTCCACTCTGGGATTTGAAGCCCTGAAAGGATGTTTCACAAATGCAGACTCACCTGCATTTTACTAACCGTGTCATAGTCTATCATGGCACTCCTTTACACACACACACACACACACACACACACACACACACACACACACGTCTCACATGCCAGGCTCCTTGCAAACCCAGAACACAAGGTTCAATCTCCTCTTTCTGCCTCCTGGTTTGTTCCAGAGAAATGTGGAGATTTAAGGGACCCCAGAAAGCCATCCATCCTCCTTAGGTTTATTTAATATTTCACCGGCTCAGAAACAGACACCACAGGGCTACCTCCGCGGCAGATGCTGTTGCTCTCTAAAAGCAGTTTATTTCCTGGGCCTCCCAGACTTTCCCCTGGACCAGCAGGACTGGGAAGTGATGCACCAGGCACTGAAAATCAGCTTCTGTCAGGGTAAGCTAGGAGCCAAAATATGTCATGACACATAGGATGAGACAAGCCCTTATATATACATTTTATTTATTTCTTTATTTATTTTTAAAACACATCTCTTATTGTGGGAAGTACATGCATCTTATTTGGCTGAAATTTTCTCTCTTAAACTGTCTTAATGTAGTATTCATCTCCTGCATTAAATAATCTTATGTCATGTTAAATTGAACTTATTTCTTTCATAAATAAATTAATATGAAACAATTAGATGTGTTAGTATAATAATATCATGTATCTTATTAGTTTATTTTTGCTCATAAAATATATAGATATGGAATAAATTCAAGATATTAAAGTAATAATACACAGCTTATTGGCTTGTATGTTTATTTTCCCCATAAATAAGTGAATATACTATATATTAAAACCACACTATACATCTCATTGGACTTTGTGTTTATTTCTCTATAAAATATACCCACAGGCAGTGTTTCACATCTTAAAAAATCACAGCACATAACCATCTCTATGCTAGCAGAGTGAGATAGATGTTTCAGCTGGATACTTCGAGTTCTATGGACAGCCAAAGCGGATAATTTGGTCTAATTAAAAATGCTTTCTCAGCTATAGCAAGTTGTATGTGTTACAAAGATCAAGGATACCAGGAGGACCCTGCTAATTGCTCATTTTCCAGCTTTCTTTGGTCAACAAGATAGCACCTTTCATCAAAGTTTAAAATGAAGGATCTGCTCTTTTGGAAAGAATTCACACCCTGAGATCACTACTTGGTTTTGGCAGTACTCATGCTTCAGTTGTCTTGTCCTTGTTGCTCAATATGGTAGTCAGTCGGTCACTACCTATGAGTTAGAAATGCAAGCTTCTAGGCCCCACCTCCACTGAATCAGAATCTACCATACCATGAAATAGATATGCAAGTTATTTATATGCATGTTCATTAAAGTTGGAGAAGTGCTGCTAGGTCACAGTGCCACCCTGCTTTCTACCTCCCTTTCACGCTAAATAATTTTTCATTCATTTTATTTGGCCTCTGCCCTCTGAACCTGCCCTAGATTTGTATCAGACTAGGGGAAGCTTTCATGGGTTAGTGGTAAGGAATTCATGCTGCCAACTCAAAGGCATAAGATTTGAATCCACCAACTGCTGTCTGGGAGAAAGATGGACAATCACCTCTTGTGCAATTTACAGCCTCTGAAAACCCATTGGAGGATCAGCTATGGGCCAGTTATAACTCTATGGTACACAAGTGGCCCAAAGGCCAGGGGGCTCTTGGCTCAGGGAAAAGGAGTTATGGTGCCAACCCAAAGGCATATGGTTCGAATCTAGGAGTTTAGCTATGAATCAGTTCTGACTAGAGGGTACTTAACAACAACTTTACTTCTGCCTGAAGCTTCTTCTGTCCCAGCTAGAGTGAGGGAAGAATCAGGAGTTTCCGGCCAATGGGTTAGTCATGAAAATGGTTAGAATTAGATACTTCCTTCTCCTTGGCTGAATATTAGAGAAGAGATGGAGAGCTTACTGAAAACAAGTCTTTCTTTTTCCATCTCCAAAGGCATCACAGCAGAATAAAAAGGCAATGCATTTTTTTGAGGGACATGTCTACCCTCTTGAATTTCTTCATTCAACTTCACATTTAAGAGGATATCTAGGAATTTGAGATTTATGAAGGATTGAGACTTAGGATATCTATATTTCAAATGAGCTCCTCATCTCTGGGTCATCTCCTTCAGCCTCAGTGTTCTCATTTGGCAATGGAGAAGAAAGGGAAAAGTTGTAGTTCCAAGATAAGGCATATGATCCTTCTGTCCTGGGGTGGCAGATTAGAGGGCAAGGCTAAGAGACTACAATCACATTTTATGTTGATCTGGTAGGGCTTCAAGGGGTGGGACTATTCCTGAGTCAGAACTAATTGTGGGGGATCTGTCACAGAGCTTGGTTATAAATCTGTGGTTGGAATGGGAAGGTTTCAGGGCAGCCCGGAGGCTGCTGGTCAGTCTGTCCGGCTCTTGGTGAGTCATTCTTAAAAGAAGAATGGCTCATTTATATTATGGTGAAAGCAAAGGCTCATTAAAGTACGGAATTATTTGCAATCATAATAACTCTGAGTCATTAAAAAAAAGAAGACTTCTGTCTGGACAAATCCCTTCCTCTTTTTGAACCTCAGTTTCGCCATCTGTAAAATAAATGGAAGAGCTAAATTCTTCTAAATAATAATAATAATAATAATAAGTGTACCATCAAATAAGCTCTGACTGGTACAGGAGGAGATTGCCCCTCCTTCTCCAGCAGAGCATCTGGTGGATTCAAACCGTGTATCTCTGGGGTTGCAGTGCAGCTTCTTGCCACTAGGCCACCAGAGCTCCCCTAAATTCTTCTAATTTGCTCTCTCCATTGATGTATGTCACCAATTTAAAAAAAATTTCACAAGCAATTATTAAATGTTTATTATGGCTATTGTCTTGGAAGCAGGAATGGCATCCACTTCCGTAAATAGCTTGCCTCTGGAAACCCTATGAATCTGGAGAAAAGATGAAAGTCATACACGCAGGTGTAAAGGACTTTTGTTCATAGGGTCACTATGAGTTGCCTATGACTCAACAGCACTTAAGAACAACAACAACAACATGGCTATTGTCATATGCTCTGTGTAGTCACGGTGATCTTGGTGTTTGACAATAACATCCCTCCTGAATATCTGGTAGAGCCATTTTAACAAATGCTAATTTGTACCCTGACACCATCATACACCAACCATTATTTACATGATTAGGAAACAAAGTCTTTCCAGAAATAATGTGTTGATTGCAGTGCTGTGTGTCAGGTACCAAGTACTCAATAAAAACAACAATATTAGAAAATGTTCTAGTCCACTTTTCCACTGGTTTTCATCTTCTCTAATGTTTGTTTGTACAAGTTGTCATACGTGGTCACTTGTAGTTGCTATGAGGCTGAACACTGTGACACTGATGTGTCAAATGTGTTAATGGTTGGCTACCCAATGCAGACAGAGAGTGGGGTGGAGCTCCCTGATTAAAACAAGCGTGGAAGGAGGAGTGGCATCCACTTCCATAATAGCTTGCCTCTGGAAACCCTATGAACCTGGAGAGAGGATGAAGGGCACCCAAGCGTCAAGGACTCTCCTTCATAGGGTCCTTATGAGTCCCCTGCGACTCAACAGCACTTCACCACCACCACCACCACAACAATGTTTATGTTTACTCTTGCATAAAACAAAGAAGACTATAAAAAAAAAAGCCACTCAACTTCTTTAACCTGCTATTCTAGGCTTGAAAATCTCCTTTAGTTATGGTTTTTCTGGTTACCAGGACATTAGAACATAAAATCTAGGTCTCGCTGAACAGCCCTGCTAAACTCTACAGACTTGCCCTCCAGGTCTCCATAAAGAACTTTCCTGCACATCATTCTGAAATGTGTTCAAACTCATGTCTTAAGTTTGCAGAAGGTTGCTATCAGCTCTTGCACTTATAACTCAGATCTTCTACTGACCTCTCCAACCCAGAGTGCCTGAACATATCTTGTGTCTGAAGGAAATATAGTGAACTGCCTCCTCTTTAGAGAAAATAAGAAAATTGAAGAAGCCCTATTAAAACCTACTCTTACTTACAAATACTACATTTTAACAAGATCACACTTTGAGAAGTCACTCAATTATAAGCTCAGTTGTCTGCAGTATTCAATAAAGATTCTAATGTGGATTTTTTTGGCTCAAACTATCTCATTTAGATAAAATTATTTAAAGTCTTCATGCTATCCTTATGTTTCTTTTTTTAAAAAAATTCTCTATCTGTGGCTTATCTTTCACTCCAGATAAAAATTTACTGTCTGCTGGTCTGGATCACAGAGGTCAAGTTCAACTCCCTCAAGGAAAAAGAGACATCATCTTCCCTAGAAAAAGTTTCCAAATATTTCGAAAAACTAGGAGGCTCTTTCTAATACTTAATTTCAAACTTTTTCCTACAATTTTTATAATTTTGTTTTCTTTTATAGATAAAAATATTAGACTTCAGTTTTGAAAATACTCTTTAGTCTACAAGAAGACAGTAAGCATTCTCAATTACCAACATAATTTGCATATGATAAAGTACATATGGCGATATGTTACCTGTAAATACAGAACATAGTCTTCTCTTATATCTCGCATTTCTGGGGGTGGGGTGGGATGGGGGAAGCTGGCAAAACTTCCAGAAGACTGATTCACACTATGTCAAAATGTACATATAATGTTACCGTGCACTTATTTCTGTGATTTATATTTTCATGTTTGTTTTAATCCTACTAGTAATGCATCCATTTTCTGTAAGAGGAAGCTGAGACTCAGGGAGGTTAGAAACTTGCCCAGGTCATCAAGATAAGAAATGGCAAAGCAAAGATTTGAACCCAAGAGTTTTGGCCCATAGCCTAGTTAGTGTTCTTTTCATTACAATATGTACCACCCATAGTCCAAAGCTCACCATTAGATTAATGATAGTTTAATTAACTTGTACTGAGGGAACACCAATGAACTCAGATCATTCTCTTTCTCAACAGCAACAAGAAACTGTCCTCTTACAGAAAAAGTCTGTAGCCCTGAATATCTTTTTAGATATTCAGCTTCAACCTTTGGTCTTGGGCTTGGCCTCCAAATGCATCCCAGGGATCTGGATTGAGATCAACAAGGCACAGACACAGGCTAAGACTTTATGAAAGATTTCTACTGCTCCTACCAACTCTTAGCCAAAGCAGTTTCTTGGATAGAGAGACCAGAATCTGAAGTGTAAACTTCCAAATATCCAATCCTGGTTCAAATAACTCATCTATAAGTCTTAAAGATAATTTTAGTTCTAAACATGTCAATGTTCTCTTTTCTCTGTCCAAGCAGATCATACAAATTAGAAATCAATTTTATTTTACTTTGGTGTTGACTTTGTCTATTTTTTCTGATGGATTTAATGTGTTCAACCAAAGGACCCTGTAGTCTTTGGTTACTCCAGATGTAGATTACTCTTTCTTTCTTTCTTTTCTTTTTTCTCTCACTCTCCTCCACTCATTTGTTGTTTTGGCAAGAAATAAATTCTCTAGGCCAGAAACCAGAGGCCAGAGGAGCTTCTTTAAGGAAGGAAGAGAATTGGATATCTAGGGAGCCAAATTACTTGGTTTACTCAGTCCTTTCTGCTGGAGTTAAGAGAGCCAGCCAGCAGGAATTTTGGAAAGTTTTAATATACCCACTATAGGAAGCAAAGTAGCAAGATTCAAGCAAGGATGGAACAAAGACCATGATGAGTTTGGAGAACTGTGGCTAACCTATCAGTTTGATTGACAGTATAGGTGACTTGAGGTATCTGCACTCTTCTTGAGTGTTGCTCTTATTTGGGGTTTGAATTTCCCCAACTCCTAGATAGGTTTGTGCTTTTTTAATTAAAGTGATTTAGAATTTATCTCCATTGGATCTCATACTTTTTCCTTTATTAGAAGGGTATTAGAAGGATAAGGTAGAGTAGGTGTTGCCTGGGATGAGAAAGGAGTGAAAAGTGAGGGAATCTGAAGTCACACAGAAGAAGTGATGTAGTGTTGGGTCAAGCACAGGCCTAGCTCAGATTGGGGTTAGAAAAGAAACCCTAACACTGCCTACTTCATCTCTATTCCTCCATTCCCCAGATGTTTCAGTCTATAGATAGGACATCTGAAAGAGTGAAAAGCTGTGAGCTTTTATAAACTCAAAGGGAGTAATACAGAGAAATGTGTT
The DNA here is from genome assembly GCF_000299155.1 of Elephantulus edwardii. NCBI lineage: Eukaryota > Metazoa > Chordata > Mammalia > Macroscelidea > Macroscelididae > Elephantulus > Elephantulus edwardii. Next base: position 10,778,712 of record NW_006399827.1, read on the forward strand.
TTTCCAACCTCAACACTCCTTCTCTCTTCAATCTTTCTGCAGGCCACTCCATCCTCCTATCTCAGTTCTTCTTTCCTTTGTCTGCTCTCTCCCCTTTGGCAGTGAACATTTTCTCACCCTCCCCCAATGCATGTCTCTCTTAAAGAAGTTACCAGCTGGTTCCCCCCACCCCCAACTTCTCCTGGTCTGCAGCATGGTCTGAAGCAAAGTATGAGTGAGAAGGGGGAGGGGAGCAAGGGTCCTGTGAAATGCTTTGAGCTCTTTCATAGTAGGCAGCTAAGCGGGGCTCACAGTTATCAGAGAAGAGAAAAGCAATGTGGTAGAGAAAGAAAACAGGGGAGGCTGCTGGAGAGAAGGACAAGCAAAGCAAGGGAGAATGGGAGACAGAAAGATAGAGGCACAAAGACAAAGGGATGCCTTTGGGGTCTCTTGTAGAGACTGACTCTGCCTTTTTTTTAGATGATGAAACCTAAGAAGTTTTTAAGGTTGTTTCTGAATCAGTCTCACCTGCTACCTCTTCTAGTTCAATTGTTTATAGAGATCCCTCCCTGAACTCTTGCCCTCCTGGACTTGCCCTAGCCTGGGCCCCAGGCCTCTGGCTAGGCAGACACCCTGACAGGTTACAAATGAGTGTGGGTGTTGGATTGCTCCAAGCCCTTGTCTGAGGAGCCCGTAGGAGGAGACTCAATGGGATTCTCATCTAGTTCCTTCCAGAATCTGAAAGAATGAGGAGGCACTTCCTGTTTCCTTATCCTCAAAAGGAAACCAACAAACACACAGAGCAGAAAGGAGTGACTAAGACCCCTGTCTTGAACTTTAGAATTCAGAGTCTCAAAGCTTCCATACAAGTGCTTATGTTCTCTGAGAAAACTCTCCTTATCATTTCTAGAAAATTAGTTGAAAATATTAATAACCTTTTACGAGTTAAGTGGTACTGAAATTATGGAATTGAAGTTTGAGGGTTTTTTTTTTAAGGGGGCAAAGATGATATGGAGGTAGTGCAGGTGAGAGGACTAGAAATGAGTCGGTTGTGTACAGGGTCCACGCTTATTTTGAACACTCTGGAAATAGAATAAAAATTTCTCTCTGCTTCATCCCCCTGTAAACACCTAGCCCTGTGCTCATTGTAGCTCTCTGGGGAGATATAGTGAGTTATTTAAGTCTGAGTGAGTGAGCCGGCTACAGCTATGGATGGCTAGAGAGAGGATAAATACATCTAGAGAGATGAGTTGATGGATAGGAAGAGAACGAATATAAATATGGAGAGAGATGGACGAATGGAGAGATGGATTGAGACAGAGAGAATATAAAGAGAGGCTGAGGGAGAGAAATGGATGTGTGAATGAGGAGAGAGCATTTATGCAGAGAGATGAAGAGAGGAAAGAGGCGTTTCTTAACCTCACTACATTTCCGTTATTGCCTTGCTTGCTGAAATGCCAGCTCCCCAACCCACACTTCATGAATTCTTCATCTAGATCCTAGAGTCTGCCTCACACCCTTAGGTGGCTTTGTTCCCTGCCCCAGACATCCATTTGGCCCAAGATAACATGGTTCAGCGGGCTGTGCTAGCCCACCACCCTAAGACAAATTGAGAGAAGGAAGCACAGAGTGGCCATTCGGAGCAAAGTAAAGGCGGCTGGATTCTTCACGTCCTGATCTACAGCCGCGGGGAGAAGTCTCCTCTGGGAGATGGGAAGGGTAGGGGGCAGCTGGATTGAATGTGTCCAAATCTAATAACCCAGGAGCCTCCTGAAGGCTTTGGGGGTTGGGAGGGAAGTCTTGAATATTCTTCTAACTTTTCCTCCCTCTCCCTCTGGTCCCTTCTTTCCAAAAGTCTTTGAAGAAAGATGTTTTTGACGCTTCCACGTCGCTCTCAGATGGATGGGCTGCGGGTGATTGAAGTGTCTTTGTCATGCTAATGCTTGGGGGGTGATGGATGGGCGCTAGGGCTGCCAAACTAGGGCCCGCTGCGCCCATTGGCCTGGGAGAGATCACATGCACCCCCCCACTCCCTACCCCCTTCCTAGGGGAGCACGGGCCCAGGGAGCTGGGTCGGACCATGGATGCAAGCCTCAGCCCTGTGACATACTGCCGAAAGGTTGTAGGGCAAGAGGGTGTCTCCCCGAAACGGGCCGACCCTCCTGTGGCCTCCACGTATGGACTATAATAAGATGAACTCCTTCTTAGAGTACCCACTCTGTAACCGGGGACCGGCTTACAGCGCCCACAACGCCCCAACTTCTTTCCCCTCTTGCTCGGCTCCAGCCGTTGACAACTACGCAGGCGAGGCCCGATATGGCGGAGGGTTACCCAGCCCCGGGTTGCAACAGAACCCCGGCTACCCGACGCAGCAGCAGCCTCCGGCACTGGGGATGCCCTTCCCCAGCTCCGCGCCCTCGGGCTACGCCCCGACCACCTGCAGCCCCAGTTATGGGCCTTCTCAGTACTACCCTCTGGGCCAGCCGGAAGGAGACGGAGGCTACTTTCACCCCTCAAGCTACGGGGTTCAGCTAGGGGGCTTGTCCGACGGCTATGGAACCGTAGGAGCTGGCCCGGGGCCCTACCCCCCACCGCAGCCCCCTTACGGGACGGAGCAGACGCCGAGCTTTGTGGCCTCCTATGCGGATCTCCTCTCTGTGGACAAGGAGCCACCCTGCCCGTCAGAGCCCAGCACCACTACGGCCCGGACCTTTGACTGGATGAAGGTCAAGAGGAATCCACCCAAGACAGGTAGAGCTCGGGTCGTCCCCGCCCGGGTCCCAAAGCCAGCTTCGTTGCTCTGCACCGAAGTGGCCTGGACCTGGGCTGGGCACTTCCCTCTGAGCCTCTCTGTGGGCCTCACAGGTTCAGGGGGGTTCCCCACTCAGTGAGTGCCAAGTCACCCCAAAAGGAAGTCTGCACCCCCTTCTGGTCTATGGGCCCTGCACAGGCCCTGGACCTCTGGAGGCGGGGAGTGGGTGGGGATGGGCAATGGGATCACCAAAACTCTGAGATGCTCTGGATGTGGATGGGGTAGGATGCTGCAGATGCGGAGATGGGGGTTGGGTTGGACAGTTGCCTGGTGGTCCGTGAGAACTTTAAGAGCTGGATTTGGACAGAGTGCTGAATGGAGGTGCAGCGCGGACTGGGAAGGGGGAAAGGGTCAGGACACGGAGGTGAGAGAACTCACGTGGCTGTCCCCCCTGCCCCGCCCCTAGCGAAGGTGTCGGAGCTGGGCCTGGGCGCGCCCAGCGGCCTGCGCACCAACTTCACCACGCGGCAGCTGACTGAGCTGGAGAAGGAGTTCCACTTCAATAAGTACTTGAGCCGGGCCCGGAGGGTGGAGATCGCCGCTACCCTGGAGCTCAACGAGACCCAGGTCAAGATTTGGTTCCAGAACCGGCGCATGAAGCAGAAGAAGCGTGAGCGGGAGGGAGGCCGGGCGCCCCCAGCGCCCCCGGGCTGTTCCAAGGAGGTGGCTGGAGACGCCTCGGACCAGTCGGCTTGCACCTCCCCTGAAGCCTCGCCCAGTTCGGTCACCTCTTGAACTAACCCTCCCAACTCAATGGGGCTTCCTGGCACCGGAGCACCTCAGCCTGGCCCTCTCTTCCTCAGCGCTCCCCAACTGAGGCCTCCACTTTGCCAACCCACATAACCTTCCCAAGGCCAGGGGCCTAGTTTAGAGCTGCCCTTGGGGTATAGGGAGTAACCATTTTCTCTGGTCTGGAAGGAGAGAAAATGAGAATATGGTTAGAGACCCCACAAGACAAGAGGAAGAGGATGCTTGACTCTGTTAGATGTGGAGGGAAGGGCCTGCCTTTGACCCTGGGCATCAGCTCTTGGGCACCAAGTGGGTGGAGGTGGGGGAAAGGAGTGGAGCCACATCCTCTTTTCCTTTCCTTTGGAAACTTCCCTTGATTCAGTTCAGTGCCTTTGAAATTCAAAGATTTCACCGATCTTACTAACCTCCCCTTGGGACAGAGGGAGGGTCCTGAATGTCCTTTGGGGAGGGGAGGTATTGGGTGCAGGTAGATTGTTATGACCAATGCTCACTCTCTCCAGTCACCCCAGACCTTACAATAGTACCAGCTGCCTTGTGACAGACCAAAAAGTCCTCTCCGCTAACCTGATTAACTCTCCCCCTTCTGGCACATTTGTATTGCACTAACAGCAGCCTCCAGAGGTTGCTTTCTGAGACCCACATTCTCCCACTAGTGACCTCATTGCCACACTACCAAAGTATTTTGGAAGGTGGAACTCCAGAGACTTCTGGAATGCTGCGCAAAATCTGCCCACAGCAAGCCTGAACCAGGAATGATTGGGCAGCTTCCACAAGACCCTCCCTTATTTATTGCTTCCTGGAAAATCTGGGACCCTTTTCCACCTCATCTCCACCCACATACCGGGAGTAGCCCAGGAAGACCAGCAGCAGCTCCTGTTTTGTGAACCTTGGAGACAACCAAGGGACCGCTAAGTTTCTAGAAACCTGAGCCTGAAGCAAACCAGGTTGGCTCTGTATCTTCGACTACCTCATTTTAATAAAATTGGCAATTCCCACTTTTCCTGTCTTCATCTGCTCCTCCACCAAGGGGTGGGAGAAGCCTCATCCTCCCTGAGGCCTAGGGGAGAGGAAAGAATGAATCCTGCCTAGTGGGGCTGAATAAAGAGAATGACTTACTGGAGTCAGGCCTAAGTAGAACTGGACCCCAGGCATCCAGGCAGGACATTGGTCAACCTACTGGCCATTGAGAAAATGTAGAAATACATGGAGGAAGCTGGCCATGAGGATGAGACAGCTCAGGTGGGGCTCTGAGAGAAAGACAGGAAAAGAGAGGAATGTATCTGGAGAGAACAGAAGGAGAATATGAAAGAGAAGGAAGTGTGGGGGAAGGTGAAAGGACTCCACCCTTATCTCTACCTCCCTTTCTGTATCCTGGAGCAAGGTTTGACAATGAGTGGATGCTCTGCTCAGTAAATATTTGCTGAGGGATAGAAGCATGGGTAGGGGAGAGAGAATGTTCCAGTAAGGGCCTGTGACAAAGTTTAGGTTGGTGTACAGGATCTCTCATACTCCCAACCCAGTGACTTCACCCAGCACCTCCTAGGAGTCACCTTGGAGCCTAAGTCCCTGGGAAACCTCAGGAGCAGCTGGCAAGCCTGGAGAACACCATTCCAACCAGGGCACAAGTGAATGCCCTTGGGCTCAGCAATCACGCTGGATGGCAGGAAGGAGGGAGCCACAAAGTAGCCAAAGGGCCAAGTGGGATTGGGATGCAGGAGAAGGGGCAGATAACTGGAGGAGGGAGAGACATGGAGAGAACTGGAGGATGGCAGAGAGTCTGGGGGTGGGCTGAGGAGAGGTAAACTCAGATCTGGGGCTCTGTTGACCTTTTTACCTCAGAGCGACTCTGGGCTTTCCAAACAAGCCAAAGGCACACTAGCAGGGGTCAGCTATTGTCTCTGGAGGGTCCCACTGACAAGCACTTGGTCAGCGAGGGGGCAGGGGTGGAGATCAGGAAACTCAACATAGGCCAACAAACTACTGTCAGCCCATGGTGCAGTGAGATGACCCTGGCTGTCCACCAGGGCCTGACCACTAGGACCTGGGCCCTGGTTGATTGATTTCAGTAACCTGGTGAGCAGGATGGATCATGCAATAAGTAAGGTAGGTGCGAACTTAGACTTGAAACTTCACTACAGAAATTAAGCGTAAGTAAGTTCCTATTTCCTCACATAGAAGTTACTCTGTTTGTGTCCTTAAGAGACTTTGATTTTGTAAAGAATTTGTGGGAGAAGATGCCAACCATACCAAGAAGCATGCCAACCATACCAAGAAGCGAAATCTTTGATATGGTGTCGGGAAAAAAAGGGAGAAATTGTTCACTACAGATTGACAAGTAAGCACAAGTAAGCCTGTACTTATTGGATAAGCAGACACTCTTGGGGAGTCCTAATACTCTTGATCTAGGGCAGTCTGAGGAGGCACAGTGACCCCAAGAGAGAGAAGTGCATCTCATCAAATCCTCTCTCCCCCAATTTCTTTAATTCTTGACTTTTCAAAGGAAGAGACAGTTAGTGGAAAGAACCAGAAGTGTATGTCAGAAATGCTGAGCATTTGTTTCTTAATGAAATTGGTGCCATTACAGGAGAAGCAATGATATCATTAATTGCGCAGCCAAGCTGGAGAGGGAGGAGTGTATGGCAGGGGGAGATCTAGTTCACCCAGAGGCTACTGACTTGCCCTCTGTCTTAAAAAAAAAAATCATCTATTAACTACTTTTCTTCATTTAATTGAAATTGCCACCAAGGTTGAATCTCTCAAAAGGGAAGAAAATAGAGCAAGAGTCTATAAAAAGGTAGCTCTTTTTACTTGGAACAATTAAATGTGAGCCAATAGAGCCTCCTGGTTGAGGCATTTGTGGGGACTCCAGCCTTTGGGCAAGTGGGTAGAAAGAAGGAAAGCACAGTGGTTAGAGCTGGACTACAACATGATGGAGTTGGGCCTTGACAGGTCCCAGGGGGAGTGGTGATGGAAAGGTCAGGAGGAAAGGAGAAAGCTAGTCTATTTGATTTTTGGTCACAGCAGAAAGAACCATTTGATTCCCCCAGGGATAGGTGAGGGGCAAATCAATCCTCTGTTAACACAGGGGCAGAAAAATATGCAATGAATCTGAGCCTCCCATGGCCTTAAGTGCAAAGATATGCTTTTCTCCCCCATTTTACTTTTCCACTTAGAATCTGAGGCTCCAGATAGGTCTACAAGAACTCAATTTTTGGAGAAAGAAAAGATTGTATTTATTTGCCTATGTTAAATGACAAAGGAGATGATAGTAACAAACACACATAGATGTACAATATTACCAACAACAATACATTTTGTCCCAGTATTGAATCTAAAATCAATTCCAAACTTTCCAGAGTTAAGTACCAATTGCTTTACTCATAGATAATGTCCTTCATGCTTTTCAAATAGCTGTTTTCTATTTGAGTTTCCCCCCCTTCACAAACCTTTAGGGGAGAAATTATATTTATCATATCTGAAAGGGCATTTTCTGCAAAATTTGCAGCCCCAAATTTCACATCTCCATTTGCTACATCTCAGAAAAGCCTGCTGGTAGATAAAAATTTTGAAATTATTCCCTCCCCCGCCACCTTGATTCTTCATGGGAGAGACAAACTAACTCCTCAGGGCTGGTTGAAGTTTGTCAACATTTCTGGGGAGCAGCCCCCAGGCACCTCTGGTTGGGGGTGGTCAGGCCTTCATTCCACCCAACCCTCTGTACCATCTGTTTCTCAGCACCTAGTGTGAAATTTCCCTCTTTTATTTGCCTTTTTCTTTGGCATTTGTTCTCCCAACATGAGGCCCTTTGATCAAGACAAGAAAGAAAAAGAGTTTTAACAAACTCTGAAGTTCTTAAATTTAATTCAAGTTTCTTTGTTATGAATTTCTTGTGCTAAGATCATTGGGAGGCTGAGAATGTGGCCCTGGCCCTGGGTTGGCCAAGTTAGGGAGAAGGAGAGGGTGTAATGTTTGGAAGACTGGATAGATGGCTAAAAGGGAAGAGAATGAAATATACTAGAGAGGTGGATCAAAGAGTAGGGGAAATATCCAGGATATTTGGGTTCAAATCCGCTCTCTGTTGCTTACTAGCATCATGGTCTTGAGTAAGTTGTCCAACTTTCTGGACCCAGTTTCATTATCTGAAAAATAGGAACAAGAATTCAACTTATTGTTGTTGAGAGGGAACCCACTTACAGCTGACCCTCCAGAGGGTTTTCAGAGGCTGTAAATTGCATAGGAGGAAATTGCTCATCTTTCTTCCTTATAGCTACTGGCGGATTCAAAGAGCCAGAAAGGCCTTATATTAGCAGACAGAGCAGCCCCCTAAGGATCATGCCACCAGGAGTCCCCCAGGAATAAGGATAGAGTCTATTTTATAAAGTTGTTGGGAGGATTAGATGTTGTTGTTGTTATGTGCCATCGAGTTGCTTGTGACTCATAGTGACCCTATGTACAACAGCCCTAAACTCTGCTCTGTTCTGTGCCAATCTCATTGCCTCTGACACACTCATCCTGATTGCCCCAGTCACGGAATCAATCCACCTCCCAGAGGGCCTTGCCCTCCTGCGCCTACCCTCCACCCTCCCAAGCATGATGTCCTTCTCCAAGGACCGGTCTTTCCTTACAACATGACCAAAGTATGTCAGACGAAGCCTCAGAATCCTTGCCTCCAAGGAGCAGCCTGGATTAACCCTCTCCAGGATGAATCTGTTTGTTTTCTTAGCAGTCCATGGTACCCTCAATACTCTTCTCCAACACCAAAGCTCAAAGGCATCAATTCGTCTTCTATCCTCCCTAGTAATTGTCCAACTCTCTGGCGCATAACAAGTGACAGCAAAGACCATGGCCTGTATCAGATGCACCTTAGTCTCCAGAGACAGACCTTTGCTCTTCAGTACTTTAGAGAGGTCCCTAACAGCAGACTTTCCCATCGCAATACATCTTTCAATTTCCTGGCTGCTGGTGCCAAGAGTTTTGATTTGTGAAGCCAAGCAAACTAAGACTGTGAACAATCTCAGTCTCTTCACCATCAATCCTGATGCTGTCAATTGGTCCAGTGGTGAGAATCTTTGTCTTCTTGATATTGAGCCTCAATCCATATTGAAGGCTGCAGTCCTTGACCCTCTGCAGCAAGCGCTTCAGGTCCTCCTCAGTTTCAGCAAGCAGGGTTGTGTCATCTGCATAATGCAGACTGTTGATAAATCTTTCACCAATGCTGATGCTGCATTTCTCTTCATAGAGCCCAGCTTCCTGGATGGATTAGATGAGTTAATATGTTAAAAATGCTTGGAATAATCCTTCATGTATAAGTGTTAGCTATAATAACTATTACAGTTACTAAAGAGAAGATGTTCTTTCCCTTTATTATAAACTACAGTCTATTCCCAGGGCTAATGATGAACCTTCAGGATGCTTATATATACTCAGCTTCTCATACTATCCACCAGAGATGGACAGAATTCCCTTTTAGAAGCTGAGAATGATGCCTCAATTGTGTTCAGCTCTCACATTCCTTTCATTCTCTTCTTAACCTATCCACTTACAGAATAGTCCTGGACTCTTGTACTCTTTTCTTCTCTTCACTATTATAGAAAGATGGATAAAACTTGAAGGCAGACAACTCCAGATTCCTATTTAGAGTGGTTGAGAGCAAAAGATCAGGAGTAGAATTTATCAAGTTTCTTCATTGCTTCATGATTTTATGTCAGTTGCTCAACTTCCCTGTGCCTCTATTTCTTCAGATGCAAATTGTATTGTTGAGGAACAAAAGAGATTATGTATGAGAAGCGCTTAGAGCAGTGCCTAGGACATAGCTAAATGTTCCACAGATATTTCCCATTTTATATTTTCCACATAAAGTTTTCTTAAAACTACTTTTTTACGTTGAGATGTTCTTAGTCTTGATATGATGGAAGCAGACATTAACTAGCCCTGGTTCCCCTGTACCACACTAGCAGATCTATCTAGTACAATAACCAAGGGTGGTTTTTTTTTCAAGGAACAAAACAATTATGAATGAAAGAAAGCCCCCAAAATACTACTTATAGTACAGTAAGCATCATAATGCAAAACTGGCAAGACAGTTTCATTGCATAACAGGGGGCCACGTTGTCACTGTAGTCCATGAGATGATGCTTCCTCAAGTTGTAGCAGATATTTTTAAATGACTCATGCCTCTAAGGACTTCTTTGCATGATCTTTCTCTTGTGACTTAACCACAGTATTTCAGATGCCTCAGGTTTCACTATTGCCTTGGCTCTTTGCATGTTTTGCATAGCTGGGCAAGAGATGGAGATGCAGAATATTCAATGGTCATTCCTAGGAGAACAGGAAGGTTCGTGCAGCTGCTGCACATGTTGGTTCAGAAACTATTCTGCACTTTGTCCATTGCAGCTATCTTCATCAGGGAGGAAATGGATCACATACTTCAGAAAATGAAGATTTCTATAGGACGGTCAGAGATCTGAGCTTTATCCTACAAAGGGCCTCCTGTGTTTCCTCAGGTAGGCCACTTAATGTCTCTGGATATGCTTTCCCAATTTTTAATAGAAATTGAGTTAGCCCACTGCAGCTTGATTAATCCCTTCCTACGAGAATAGAAGAAAGTAAGAAAGAATGTTAAACTCGGAGGAGGGGCAACATCCTGTTGAATATCTTCTACTGGTTTTGTTAGAGCTAATTAGAAGCACTTCCCCCCCACCACCCCACCCCTTCTCTAACCTCCAGCCCATTTCCTTCCAGCTTTCAAGATCACTGGACTGGGTCCAGACAACTCTGAGCCCTATAACCATTTCTGTCTGGAACACAGGAGGGAGGGAGCCCCACAAAGCATGTACCTCCTGCTCCTTTGGGGCCCTATGCTCCCTTCAGTTTACACTGGCCTGACAGCTTCATTTCAACCCCTGCCCGTCTGCCCCCCCTCTTGAAGAAGAGGCAGCTCAATATTTACTCAGCCAGAGAGAGAGGTTTGCCCAGAAGCCTTGCCTCCCGAGCCTGCCCCTGCTGGCTCTGCTCACGCTCTTACCCGCTTCTCTACTCGGTTCATGGAGAGTTCAACTCTGAAATGCCTTTGGCCCCTCACCCCCTAGCCCCTGATGGAGCTGCCTGTCCAGGGAGTTGCTAAAGTCAGAAGGGCAGAGAAGGAGGCCCTGTCCTCTGGGGTCATGCTCTGGTCTCCACTCTTAACAGGACCAGCAACCTGGACTCCTGGTGATGAGATGACTCAACAAATGATTCTTTTTGGAGAAGGAGTGAACAGGTTGGTTAAAATGGAGCTCTTTGGAGGCAAAAGGGTGATCCAGACTGCAAAGGCATTGCAACAACTTGCAAGTTGTTAGTATTTTAATCTGTTCTTATGCTAGAGAAGTTGGTAGATTTACAATAGTTTTAACTCTCTTCCCAAAGACGCGAAAAGTTGATTTGGTAAAGAAATGTTACTTCTGTTCCTAACAACCTAACAATCTAGAATGTAAGTTTCTTGAAGGCAAGGATTTTTTTCTTTTTTTATGGACTACTTCATTTTTAATGACAACAACAAAGAGGCACCAGTCCTTTAAAAAAGGCATTGTACTTAGAAAAGTAGAGGGTATGTGAAAGAAAGGAAGACCTTCAATGAGATAGACTGACAATGAGATTACAACAATGTGTTTGAGCACATCAGAGATCGTAATGACAGTGCAAGACAGAGCAAGTTTTCGATCTATTGTTTATAGGGTCATTATGAGTTGTAGTTAACTCAACGGCATCTAACAACAGTAACACATATTTCTGGTGCCCAGAACGAAGCCGGACACATAGTAAGTGCTTAGTAAAGATATGTTGAACAAATGTATTGTTGTTGTTGTTAAGTGCCCTCAAGTTGTAGGCGACTCATATTGACCCTATGAACAAAAGTGCTAGACACTTGTGTGCGTGACTTTCATCCTTTCTCTAGGTTCATAGGGTTTCAGAAGCAACTTCTGCTTCCAAGCTTGTTTTCAACCAGGGAGCGCCACCAGACACTGTCCACCATGAGTAACCGTTATCGCATTTGACACATCAGTGTCACAGTGTTCAACTTCACAGCGACCACAAGTTACCTTTGAATGGCAAGTGGACACGCCAGGGCTATATGACCTAGAAGACTGTTGGAACAAAAATGATGAAAAACAGGCCTTAGGGCTGCGGATTAGAGACACCCACCTTTGGCTTGGTAGCATCGCTTTCGATCCACTGGGCCAATTGGTCTCTTTCTATGTTGTTAAGTGCCGTTGAGTAATAGGCAACTCATAGCGACCCTATGAACAAAAGTCCTTGACACTTGTCTGTGCGACTTTCGTCCTTTCTCCAGGTTCATAGGGTTTCCGGAGACAAGTTATTTATAGAAGTGGATGCCACTCCTGCTTCCAAGAACAAATGTATATGGAAACAAAATTTTCTTGTCTAAAAGACAGGCAATCCCAAATACAGAATTCTGAAGTAATGTCAGTTTCAAATGTCTAACTAGTCTAAAAGTGTAATTATAATCAGCATTTCTATAGCAAAAAGAATGAACATAGGTTCGAGTTGAAGAAGAGTTGGGAGGTATTTTCTTCACCTTTTAAAAGTATTATCTCAGTATCCATTTCAGTCCTTTTTCTAGCTTTAGAGTGATCCTCATATTAAATTCTATAGATGCTTTATGCATTTGCTTGTGTTTTCTTTATTAGAGTTGACTACCACTGACCATGATCTATGAACATTCTAAACTGTTTCCTATCCTGTGCTATCCTTACCATCTCTGAGTCCATTGTTGCAGTCACTGTGTTAATTCTTCTTGTTCTGGGTCTTCCTTTCTTTTCCTAACCCTCCACCTTCCCAAGCATGATGTCTTTTTCCAAGGATTGACCTCTCCTAACAATGCATCTGTATGCGGAACAGATCATTTTTTTAATCTACATGTCGAACAGATTTTTCGGGAGGATGGACTTTATGAGGAGGAATGTGACATCAGGATTGCAGGAAGACTCATCAACAACCTACGTTATGCAGATGACACATCCCTGTTTGTTGAAACTGAGGAGGACCTGAAGCGCTTGCTGCAGAGGGTCAAGGACTGTAGTCTTCAATATGGACTGAAGTTCAACATCAAGAAAACAATGATTTAAGAAAACAATGATTCTCCCCACTGGGCCAGTTGGCAGCACCATGATAGATGAAAAAGAGATTAAAGTTGTTAAAAATTACAGCTTGATTGGCTCCACAATCAACACTCTTGGCACCAACAGTCAGGAAATCAAAAGACAAATTGCACTGAGAAAATCTGCTGTCAGGGACCTCTTCAGAGTACTGAGAAGCAAAGATGTCAGTCTAAAGACTAAGGTGCATCTGGTCCAGACCATAGTCTCTGTAATTACTTGCTATGTATCAGAGAGCTGGATAATGACTAAGGATGATAGAAATATTGATGCCTTTGGGTTGTGGTGCTGGACAAGAGTCTTGAACATACAATGGACCACCAAGAAAACAAATAGGTCTGGCTTGGAGAGAGTGAAACAAAGTTTCTCCTTGGAGGCTAGAATTTTGAAGCTCTATCTCACGTAGTTTGGGCACGTGGTCAAGATGGAATGGTCCCTGGAGAAGGACATCATGCTTGGAAGGGTGGAAGGACAGTGCAGGAGGTGATGGATTGATACAGTAACTGGGGTAATGGGCATAAGTGGATTGGAGTCAGTGAGACTGGCTCAGGATAGGACAGGCTTCAGAGCCTATGTACAACAATACACAGGGTCACTATGAGTCGCAGGCAGCTCAACGACATATAACAACAACAAGAACACATATTTGTTATTTTTGCAGTCCATAGGATATTTAGTACTCTTCTCCAACAACATAACTCAAAGGCATCATTCTTATTCATTGTCCAACTTTCAGATGCATAGCAAGTAGTTGAAAAAGACCATGGCTTGTAGCAGGTAAACCTTAGCCTTCAGACTCACATCATTACTCTTTAGCTCTATGGATAAGTTCTTTATAGTAGATTTTTCCAGTGCAACATGTCTTTTGAATTCTTGAGTGTAAATAAAAACAGAACAAAACAAAACAAAACAAAACAAAACAAAACACCTTCAACTTAGAAAACTGAAAAACTTTGAAGGCCCTCATAGACAAATCTTTCTTTCTATCTATCTTTCAACCCACTTCAAAAGAGTTGAGTGTCAACCACATTAGACTGGATATATCAATGTACCAAGACTTCATTTTATCTTTTCTAAAAAGGATTTGGGATGTCCTCCCCTTTGGGGGCTAAAAAGGTAAATGTACACATAGGGCTGTCTTTGTACATATACATGGTCTATTTGTTTAGATTTTAAAAAAGAAACACAGTAGTGAAGTTTTACTTTCAATAGTTAATTGAAATTTAAGGGCAAAGAAGGTAACTTCCTGTTGATTTCACGGAACTCTTGGGAAGATTACCTACTCCTGCAAGGTCTGTTGCCACTATAGGTAATAATTGTTGGGAATTGCTGATATCCTTTTGCTTACACCAGGGAACTCTGGTGACCTAGTGAGAAGGAGCTGTGCTGCAACCTCAGACATACGGTTCAAACACACCAGCCACTCCATGGGAAAAGGATGATCTTCTCCTGTGGGAGTACTGGAAATCCCGCTGGAGGGTCAGTTATAGATAATAAACTCAGATTCAATGACATACAACAACAACAACTACTCTGTTAATTTTTACACGTGGATTCTTACACTATAGAAACAAGAACTGGGCCAATTTTGAAGAGAAAAGGGAAGAACTGTAAAGGAAGTAATTTTCTCATCCTCTGCTCCACCCTGGAGTTAGTTTTTATAAATTAGGGCCTCCCTAGAGAGGATCTTGGGAGGGAATTCATCTGCCACAGATAGAAGGAAAGGTTCCAGGACTTTGTGGGGCATGACTAAGAATTTTAGTCAGAGCTCTCTAACTGCTGCATCAGTCCAATTGAACCCTCTTCTCTTTGGGAATGAGAAGTCTGGAGAGGCAAAATCTGGACACCAGGCTGTACAAGGGAGCAGCCCTGCCCTGATGTGTGTACGAGGAAACACAAGGCTCACAGATGGTGAGAGGAAGAGCGTTTCCACTTTCTTCCCTAGCTTCGAACTTCCTTTTTCTCCTCCTACCACCTTCAGCTACCCCATGTCCCTCTTATTTACACTCATTTATTTCCTGGAACAGAAATTTTTAAATGCCCTGGAGAGAGCCAGGAGAGGTCCTATCCAGAGAGTTAAAACACACTAGAAAGAGGAAGGCTGGAAGGCAACATCTTGCGCCTGGAGGGTGTGTGTGTGTGTGTGTGTGTGTGTGTGTGTGTGTGTGTGTGTGTAGTGTGTAGTGTAATAGGATGAGTTGTCTATCCAGCAAGGGGTTTCTATTCAGTGCATTCAAATGCAGTCATTCAAAAGCTTTGAAAATGGAGAATTGCAAAGGAGCTTTTGGAGCTTTTGGAAGGTCCTCCTGTTTGCAGGCTCCCACCCACAGTGCCGACATTTAAAACCCCTTTGAAACTCACAATTTGGCACATTCTCTAAGACACATGGGACGTATAAGCAAACAAACAAGTGTTGTTACTTGTTATTTAGGTTCCTGGTAAACTGACCTTGTGTACAGCTTTGCAGGGAGGTAGCTGAAGGGTTGGAGACACAGGTATAGTCCCCTGTGTGGAAAGATTCTCTTTCCTTTCCACTCTTTGGAATGTACATTTTGACTGCATATGGCACCAAACAAAACTTTGGAAAAGTAAGAGTGGGAAGAGTTCTTGGAAAGAAAGTAAAAAATGGAAAAGGACTTTTACCTTAAATTCAATCTCTATAAGATTCTGTGAATAGGTGGGTAACAGAATGAACCAATTCTCCACATTGGGTTGTGTGTGGATAAAGCCTCAGGGAAAAGGCAAAAAGGAAAGCAAAACAAAATTTTAAAACCCCAAACACAATCTCCACATTACTTCACAGAATGCCAAATGCACAGAGAGCTGAATTCCCCCAACTTGACTGTCACTTGTGTGTTTTGGACTCAGAGCATGGTCCCTGTATTACCATGGAAATACAAGATTTCTACTTTAACTGAATCCCTCTGCCTCAAGTTGTGAGTTGCATGCCCTTGAGTCAGAACTGACTTGCACCACCACGCACAGGACAAGAAGGATAATCCTTCTCCCACTGGTGGATTCAAATCACATGCCTTCAAGACTGCAATGCAGCTTCTTGTCACTAGGCCACCAGAGCTCCTCTGCCTTGAGTAGGAAAAAGAAAAAAAAATAATTGTGTCTTTATTTCTAGAATTGAATAGTAAAGAATAAAGAGAGAAATAAGAGAATAAAAAGAAAAATAATACCAAGTTAGTGCCTAATAACAACCCTTACTTGAGGTTCTTTAACATCCATCCTGTTCCATCAAAAACCCAAAACCAAACCAAACCAAAAACCCCAATCCCCAACCATCAAGCATGTTTCAAATTCATCTAAGAATTATCTAAAAAAAAAAAAAAGAATTATCTCCAAATGTCTTACAAGATACTTACTGTTCTGAAAAGCACTATTTCACACAGAAAATCTAGTTTTCCCCCCTATTCCTATTTCTGAATAGAAACTTATCTGCAATAGAGACTAGTCTTCCTTCTAAGTGTCTGCTATTTTGAAGTTAAAGAGATGAGATACTGGGGAATAAACTTCAATGTAATGTATTCTTTTTCTTCTTCTGTCCTTATACATGAATTCCTGCAGAAGAACAAGGTTTTAAGTTTGACTTTTTTAAAACATTTTTTTAATTTTAATAATTTTCATGAACATTTACAGAGATTTTGGATTTCCATTCATTCATTGCTGCACTTCTCTCCCCGCCCAGCCTTCCCCCCCACCTCCTAGTTCACTCCTCTCTTTGAAAAGTAAAAGAAAAACTCCATCCCTGGTACACAATACCCCCCGCACCCCTCCCACCACCCCAAGTACATTCCACTATGCAACCTTAATTCTGGACTCTTGTGATAACCATAATACCCTATCATCCATCACTTTTAAATTATTCTCTCTCTCATCTGTTTCAGTGCAGTATATACAATTTATCCAGTTTTTCTCAGTCTTACCCCAACCCTGATATCAGTCTCATTTTACAGCAGTGGCACTATGCAGTATTTGTCCTTTTGCGACTGAGATATTTCACTCAGCATAATGTCCTTCAGGCTCACCCATTTTGAATAATATTGCATGAGTTCCTTGTTTTGCAATGCAGCATAGTATTCCATTGTGTGAATATACCACAGCTTCTCTATCCATTTGCTTGTTGATGGGCACCTGGGTTGTTTCCAACTCCTTGCTATTGTGAACAAAGCCGCGATAAACGTGGATGTGCATATATCTGTTTGGATGTCAGTTATGGTCTCTTTGGGATATAGTCCCAGTAGTGGAATTGCTGGGTCAAATGGTATCTCTATTTGCAACTTTTTGAGAAAGCGCCATGCTACCTTCCATAGTGGTTGCACCATTTTACACTCCCACCAATAGTGAATAAGGGTTCCAGTTTCTCCACAACCTTGCCAGCATTTGTTGTTTGCTGTTCTGTTATATTTTGCTATTCTGACTGGGGTAAGATGCTATCTCATAGTTGTTTTGATTTGCATCTCTCTTAGAGCTAGGGATTTTGAACATTTCTTCATGTGCTTGTTGGCCGTCTGAATGTCTTCTCTGGTGAAGTGCTAAGTTTGGCTTTTTTTTTTTTTACTGCCGCTAAGTTTGACTTTAACTCAGTAGTTTTGATAAAGCTCTGCTGGTTTGCTCCCTGATTTGGTCAAGTACTAAATTGCTCTTAATGTCAGATTTTTTTTCTTTAGGAAACAAATAAGCAACAGCAACAACAACAACAACAACAGCTGACTCTCCTTTTCCTTTCTAGCCTTCTAAACCTTTTTAAATTTAGCTCTCCATTTTATTTTAAGTGACAAGTGTAAATATTTGCACAGTTGCTTAGACATAACTCAGATTCTTGTGGCAAATCATGTTAAAATCTGGATGGAAGCCTTTCTCATCTTTTCCTTTCAGTCAAGGCAGGTTACACAATGTGGATGATTTTCCTGCAAACACAGAGAGTCTAATTCAGCATCTCTAGGGCCTCTGCCCTCTGCAATCTAGAACTAGGAGTAAGTACTCTCGTGTCCTTGGGTGTGCTTAAAGCTATTGATTGATTGATAGTGGAGTGAGGACAACTAAAACCTCATAGATCTTTGACGAGTCTCAATAGCAGGTATTTATTTCTACACTAGAAATTCCAGGAAATTAAGTATTCTTTCCTCACAGATACACATGGACACACACATGCACACATACATGCGCGCGTGCGCACACACACACACACACACACACACACACACACCCCTGCAAACTCAATGTAGGGAGTTGGTTTAAGGAAATGGAGACAGACGAAGAGTATATTCATCTGGCCTTTGTCAGATATGGAGAGAAATTCCTGATCAAAAATGAGATGCTAGCCTATCTTTAAGGTCAGCATTGCATGTAGATATTTTGTTGATCATCTAGTTGCTTTTTAGGTGATATAAAAAGCAGAAAAATTTGCCGTGCTAATTCTCTTTTGTTATCTTCTCCTTTTACCCACAAGTCCCTCAGAAAGTATCCCAAGATCCTTTTAGTTCTCCTTCACATGAATGTATTTCCAAGAAATCGATCACAATGCTAAAGTGGACAGTTACTGAGTGTTGCAGACCAAGGGTCCCAAAGAATAGAATAAATTTATAATAAAGAGACAAACAGCCAGGAATGATATAGAACAGAGAGTGTGAAAAACAGGGGGCCAACAGTTCCCATGACTGAAGGCACCGAGCCATGCCTCTCTGAGTATTTATACAGAAAACAAGGAAGTACAAAACAAAGGATAATGGTGAAATCTTTTACAGATAAGGCCAAGTTCCTCTTTATGTTAATCTCAAGAGGGAGGGATTTATTTGATAAAAACTAAGAACAATGTTGACTCCTAGGGAACGCCCTAGTGTCACAAGGTGACCTTCAGCTTGTATTAAGCCTCCCTCATTTCCGGACACAGCACCTGGTCTACTATTATTAAATTTGATATTCAGCCTCCCTCAACTGAGAATTTCCCACTTTTCTCAGATTCACTAGTGCTTATCTGTCATTAGTTGTTACAGAGTTATTTTGACTTTTGGTGACTCCTTGTGCAGAACGAACTGTTCCATAGAATTTTCAAGGCTATGATCTCCCAAAAGCAGATCACCAAGACTGACTTCAGAGGCCCAGATCTGAGCCCTATTCTATCCTGTGCCATCCTCATACTTTCTGACACACTAGAGCCCATTGCGGCATTCACTGTGTCATTCTACCTGGTCGAGCATCATCCTCTCCTTTGCTGACTCTCTGCCTTTCTGAGCATCATGTCACTCTCAGAGGAAGAGTTCCTTCCTAGCAGCATACTTCTTGAAGTATGTAAGGTGAAGCTTTATCATCTTTGCCTCCAAAGAGCACTCTGGCTACATTTTCCCCAAGATATATTTGTTTGTTCTTTTGGCAGTCCATGAGATGTTTAAGGCTCTTTTCCAATACCACAGCCCAAAGGCATCAATTCTTCTTTTCTCATCCTTATTCAATATCTAGCTCTCAGATACATAGTAAGTGTTTGGAAAGATCGTGTTCTGAATCAGATGCATTTTAGTCCTAAGACTGATGTCATTACTTCTCAATAGTTTGGAGAAGTCCTTAACTGCAGACTTTTCCAGTGCAATAAATCTCCTGATTTTCTGACTGCTAGTGTTAATTGTGCAACCAAGTAAGATGAAGTTGTTGACAGTTTCAATCTTTTCTCCATCTATCATGATGTGTCTTATCGGTCTAGTGCTAGGAATCTTTGTTTTCTTGACATTGAGATGCAATCCATATTGAAGGCTGTATTCTTTGATCTTCTGCAACAGACGCTTCAAGTTCTCCTCACTTTCAGCAAGCAAGGTTGTGTCATCCATATAATGCAGTTTATTGATGAGTTTTCTCCCGATTTTGATGTTATATTATTCTCTTTCCCATTATTCTCCTTAATAGAGTCCAGCTTCTTGAATAATTTGCTCGGCATACAGATTCTTGATGCACACCCTCTTAATTTTAAAACATGTAGTGTTCCCTCGCTATGTTCTCACAACAGTCTCCTTATCTAGATATAGGTTTCATATGAGTGCAAGTGTTCTGGGATTCCCATTTTTCTCAAAGTTAACCAGAATTTGTTATGATCTACACAGACAAATGCCTTTGCATAGTCAATAATACATAAATATACATTCTTCTAGTATTCTTACTTTCAGCCAGGATCCATTTGACATCAGCAATGATATCCCTGGTGCCACAATCTCTTCTAAATCCTACTTGAACTTCTGGAAGTTCCTATCTATGTACTTTATAACCTATTTTGAATGATCGTGAGAAGTATTTTGCTTGCATGTGATATTAATGATATTGTTCAATAGTTTCCACATTCTGTTGGAATATCTTTCTTGGGAATGAGAACAAACATGGACCCCTTTCAATCCATTGGCCTGACAGCTGTCCTCCAAATTTCCTGGTATAAACTGGTGAGCATATCCAGGCCTGCATCTGTTAACTGAAACAAGTCAATAGGTATCCAATCAATTCCTGGATCATTTTAACTTCACATATGAGAAAACTGAAATTCAGAGAAAATAAGTAATGTAACCAAGATCACTGTCTGAAAAACAACACATCATTTTCTTTTACTACATCTGGTCATCAAGAATTTCTGAATTCTGTAAGAACTCCCATATATAGAATATAGAATTCATTTATATTAATTTTCTCACCTCTTTCCTCACCTCTAGCTATTAATGCTTGCTTGAAGTCTCACGTGGCTGACTTCCCCCTACCTTTTGGAAAAGAGACGTAAAGTAGACTACACAAATATCCAAGATCATCAGCTTCAGTTCGGAAATACACCTCTCTGTTTAGAAGCAGGAGTGGCATCCATTTCCTAAATAACTTGTCTCTGGAAACTCTATGAATCTTGATAAATACAATAGTTATAGAAAAGCTTCAGGCCTTTTGTTCATGGGGTCGCTATGAGTTGTGCTCAACCCAACGACAATCAACAACAACATATAACCCTTAAAAGTTGAGAATTTCTGAAAATAGAATCCAAGTTAGATATTGGCTAACCCACAGATCTAAATGAATTGAAGATTCCATATATAAGTCGACAATAGGTTTTGATTTTGGGATCTTCCACATGGAGTGGTTTTCAAGGTTGGAAAGACATAAATGCATATAACTGATCTTGAACTTGAAGGGCTCAGCTTTGGTATATTATAGCAGTCCTAGGAGAATGAGAAGAGGATTTTTAAAGTGAAATTGGAGAGAAGTGTCTCTTTGAGGATACTTTTAACTAAATTCTTCCTATGGGTTTGGAGATGCTCTGGCTTCCCAGGTTGTGGGAATCTATATAGGAATCTATAATCTATATAGGAATCTGTATAGGAATATATAAAACCTGGAAACTTTGAGTCCCATTTTTAGAGACTGTGCCATTTCTCAGTTGTATGTTCTCAAATCCCTTCTGTCCCTCTTGTCTCCCATCCAAGGCAGACATAGGTCACAGCTTTGAAGATTCTGAGGAATAAATAGATCAAAAGTCCGAATCTCCAGCTTCCTCCACCTGTGAGCATCCAGGCTCCATGTGCAGGCAGATGGAAAGCAGAAACCTGGAGGCCAGGAACAGCTTCCAATTCCATAACTCAGTCCAGATCCTGGGGACATGTAGAATGGTCCTGACAGCAGAATTAACATGAGAGGGTGTCTGGGGGAGACAGGAGGAGGAGGGGAGAAGGATATGAAGCCAGATTAGGAGCAGTAGATCACTTGGGTCTGGCATCCGCTCTCTGGCTTTATGCAAATGTTACTTTAGCCCCAAAGAAGCCACATTCCGGGACTAACTTGCTGTTTATTTAAAAATATGCAGACTCTGCAACCCGTCTGGAAAGCTCAGATGGGGCTCCTGATAAGGGCATCTCATCATATCCCAGCAGCAGGGCAGTAAATCGAGAACATGCAGAAACATCAAAAAAGCCCTTCCTTGATCAGATGTTGTAAAGAATTTGCCAAGCCTGCAGATAAGAGGATCACTAGAGTGCCTGTGTGAGTCCCTCAGAGAAAGCCCATTTATTTTCTCCTTTCCTTTACCTTCTGCTCTCTAGATGAGCAAGGCATGCACAACTAGGGGGAGGTGGATGAGCCATTGGTTGGGAGGCCCTGCAATCCAAGTCACAGATGGCTTCTCCTCATCAATTGCTCAGAGTAAGCAATGGGGTGGGGAAGGTCTTGCCTCTCCTTATCAGTTTTGAAATACAAGGCACAGAAACTTAGAGGCTGCCAAGGTAAAAAGGCTATCACAGAGCAAATACCTGAATGAGAGAGACATAGTTGAGAAAGAACAGATAACATTTTCAACATATTTAGGGATCCCAGCCTTCATCCAGCTTCAGTATCCTTTCACCTGAGCTTATACCAGGAGGGGAGTCAAACAGATTAAATAGTTTAAGGTAAGGCAAGAGCCAGCCATCAGAGCAGCCCTGTTTCCACGTGCTAGAGCCAGCCAGGAGACAGACATCCTAAAATAACTGGTCTTGGTAGTTTTACAAATGAAGAGACTCTAAGTACACCATATTTCACTAACTTAGCAGATAGTCACTTACCACCCTGGCCAAAGGGGATATAATCCCCCCCTTTTGGCCAGAGTATCAGTAAATATCATTATACAGCAATGAGCATATAGAATGGGGAAGTAAATTTAGAGTTCCCTTTTATAAATGCAAATTAAAGTTCCAGTTTTTCCCCTGTTCTCACTTTTTGTTCTTCCTATCATTAGCCTTTAATGCTAGCTAAGAAATGGAAGTCAAAGAAATTTCAATTAATTGGAGAGTGTTTGGAGGAACCCAATGTAGGACTTGGCTGTAAGAAGTATGACAGTGGGAAATCTAAGATAAGCCTTTCAAAGGGTAGAAGGGGCATGTGGGCGTGCTTTGGAGAGTCAAAAAGTCTAAAATCTACATCCAGGAAGAGATCAACACCAAATGCAAGGTTACCTAGAATGAGAGAAATCATAAAAAAATCTAATGAATGGGATCATTAGCCTAAAGAATCAAGAGAGCATCTAAATTCCAAAATCAATCTCCATAATAGTCTATGTGTTTCCTACTGCCAAAGGGGCCCTTTAGAGTAGTGAGAGAAGATCTTCACCCTGAAACCCACAGCGTCCCTTTTCAGCAGGAAGTAGCTAAGAGAATACGCCATCCCCTTTTCCTTATGAATCAGGGTGAAGTCTCTCTCAGGGAGGAGTGATAGGGAATGGCAAAGGACACACCGACAAAGGAGATTAATCAGAACTGACTTTGACAAGCACTGGGGCAATTGGACAATTAAAACAGACATTCGGATGGCGGGGAAGAAGAACAAACTGGGGAGGAGGGTAGAGAGAATGGTGCAGCAATGAAGGAATGAAAACCCCAAATCCCTGTAAATGTTCATTAAAACTAATAAAATTTAATAATAAAAAAAAAGAATCAAGAGAGAGTGTTTTTTTTTTCTTTCTTTTTTCTTTTTGTGTACTATTGAATCGAATCTGATTGGCACAGGAGGAGACTGACCCTCCTTCTCCAGTGGGGCAACTAGTAGATTTGAACCATGCCACTTTGGGATAAGAGAGTGGTTTTTAAGAGAGGTCTCTACAAGTGGGAAGAAGAGATGAAAGAGAGAAATAATGAGAGCATTGTTAGTTTGAAGAAGAAAATCACCAGTATTTTCAAAGATCTGAGTGGAGCTGCTTACATGGATTTCCTGAAAGGGCTTCCATTTACCTTGTTTTATTTATATCTATGAGTTAAATTTATAGTAGAACTTCTAACAATAAAAGCTATCCAAAATTAGTGGCTTCTGATGCTTTTTAATCATATGTATTCAAGATCAGAATATGATGATCTGTCCGGGATATTGGAGAGGAGATTCTCAGATGGGAGGTTGGACAAAAATAATCTGAAATTTCTCAATGATTCTATAATTATTTATAATCATCCTTATATCTCATGATGTGAACTCTTGTATGATTGATTTATCTGCCATTACTACCAGAGATGGCCATCACCATCTTTGTGGGGGAAATGTATAGTATTTTTAATTAATTAATTAATTAATTTCATTTTTATTATTTCTGTGTGTGTGTACCATCAAATCAGGTTTGACTGGTACAGGAGGAGATGGTTCCTCCTTCTCCAGCAAAGCATCCGGTGGATTTGAACCACACACCTCTGGGATTGCAGTGCAGCTTCTTGCCACTAGGCCACCAGAGCTCACCGAAATGCATAGCATCTTGTTCCTATTGTTTGTTGCCATTGAATTGATGCTGACTCACACCAACCCCAAGTATACAGAGTAAAATTGTCCTCTAAGACTGTGACCTTCTGGAAGCAGATCACTAGGTCTTACTCCAGAGGATCTTAGTTCTAGGGGCAAGTAAAGGACACAACTCTGAAGTGGGAGAAATAAAGGAGATAGGTTTCTTCCAGTGATGCTTTGGTTTATAATGCCAAGAAAGCTCTCATTCCAGTCAGAATCAGGAAGTTAAGACTTTAAAAATTTAGAGGTCTAGGCAACGGCCACAAAAGAATTTATATTAAATATAGACCAGAGAGGATTGCTGGACAACACTTCTCACCCACACGTCATATCTTTTTTCCCGGAGACACTGAAAACTTGGCCCTGGCTTCTTTTGGGAGGAGAAGGGAAAGAGATAAATCAGGAACCTGGAGAGTCAATGTAAGAACCCAATTCTTAGAACATAACCCAATTATCAAATGTCCTTCATACTTGGTTGACAGTGTAAAATCCAAGACTTATAGGAGATCAGGAGCCCTGACTGCTCAGTATAGCACTGAGCTCTTAAGAGGAATGGATACAGAAGGAACATTGATGTCTGCATGTTCAGGATTTAATAATTCAGACGCATATTGTACTTGCCCTTCTGTGAACCTCGACCTTCCTTTCAAGTCCCTGACCACCATCTTCATTAAAAAAATCTGATCACTAGTGACCTGAGCCCTGGTGCAGCTGACAGTGGCTCAGTTCTTTCATTTCTGCTCTGGCCCTGATGTGCTCCAGGGGTGCAAAACATCCAAGGCTCAGTGGTGAGAAAATGACTTGTTGGAGAAATCTGTCTATAGCGAGAACCTCAGTGAAGAGCTGGGAGATGGAGAAAGGACAGCTGGAAATAGGAGGTTTTGCCCTGGTGAGCAGGAAATATTATTTTCATGGGCAGCAGAAAGCAAAGGTTGGGACTGGGATGAAATTCTGAAATTCTCTTCTCTCTAAGGAAGAAAAACAAGAGGGAAATAATCTCTCTCCTGTTGGAGTTAAAATAGCTTCAGGGCCAATCTTTGGGTCAGTCATCCCTTACTGGTTGCCTCTTGCAGCTTTAAATTCTGGTTATTAAGGCCAAATAATTTGGAAAGGAAAGGGTGATTTGGGTTTTGTTCACAACAGCTTCCTTTTCAAAATGTAATTTTGAGGTCTTGCCCACTGCCTCTGTAAACATCAATCTGAATCTTAACCAAAATACAAGACTAGAAATGTTTGGCCATGATTTGACATTTCCCTGGCCTTGACACTGGATAAGCATGTGTGGCTTCAGAAGTGATTCTCCTGGTCCAACAAGGCTGTGCATCAGAGTGGGTATTTTGCAGGCAAATCTGGGATACTAATTTAATAAACCTAGTTTAATAATCAAGCAATAGCATTTGCAACATGACCAGGTAGGCTCAGGGGAACAATCTAAGACCAGAGAAAAGGTTTTTTCTTGGACATAGCCTAACATTTTACAAAAGTAATAATAAATGTTTATTGAATGTATACTTGGTGCTACATAATGGAATGTGGAAAAGTATCAACTGATGCTTGCTTAACACTTCCATTTACAAGACCCTTTTCTAGACATGATCTCATTTCTTCCATGCAAGAGCCTTTTGAAATATGTATGACAAGTTTTATTAATATAACTTTAGTTTACAGAAGAAGAAACTGAGAATCAAAAAAATGAAGTGACTTGCCCAAGGTAGAACACAGTTATTCCAAGGCTCTAAATGTCACCTTCCCTTCTCTTAAAAAAGCAAAAAAGCCAAAACCAAGTTATAATATTGACCAAAGAAGAATACACACACTTCTCTAGGAGATTATGTTGTTGCTAGTGTTATGAGGTCTTTCGACCCATCGTACATGTACAATAGAAACACTGATAAATTTTGCACTATCCACACAATTGTTGCTATGCTTGACCCTATTGTAGTCACTGTGTGCATTTATCTCATTGAGGGTCTTCCTCTTTTACACTGACACTCTACATTATCAAACATGATGTTCTTCTCCAAGGACTGATCTCTCCTCATGACATATCTAAAGTAAATATGTGAGATAGTCTCTTCATTCTTAGGTCTAAGGAGCATTCTGACTGGTATTTCTTCCAAAATAGATTTGCTCATTTTTCTGACAGTTTATGATATATTCGATATTCTTTAACTACTAGTATTTGGTCTTCTATAGTCATGCCCAGCTCGCCTGCAGAGGTGGTGCTTTCATAGATGTTTATTGTGGATCCAAGTAAAATTACCTTGACAATGCTGTTCTTTTCTGTTTATCATGGTGTTGCTCATTGGTTCAAAGATGAGCATTCTTGTTTTCTTGATGTTGAGGTGTAACCTTCTTCAGCAATGCTTCACGTCCTCTTCTCTTTCAGCAAGCAAAGTTGTGTCATCTGCATATCATACGTTGTTAATGAGTCTTCATCCAATCCTGACACTGAATTATTTTTCAAATAGTTCATCTTCTTAGATAACCAGCACACAGGTTGAAACAGTTGTGTCAAAAAAATTGCACATCTTTCTTAATTTTAAATCACAACATCCCATTGTTCTGTGAAAATTATTACTTCTTTGATCTATGTATAGATTCTATGTAAGTACAATGAAGTGTTCTACAATTTCTATTTTTTAAAAAATTATTTTATAATTTTTTTTGTGTTGTGTACTGTTAAATTGGATCTGACAGGTACAGGAGGAGATTGTCCCTCCTTCTCCAGCAGAGTAAAACTCTCATTTTTAACAATACGATCCATACAGTCAAATGCCTTTGCAAAGTCAACAAAACACCCATCTTTCTTTCTGCTATACTCATCTTTCAGCCAAGATTGAGCTGACATCAGCAATGATATTCTTTGTTCTATGTCCTCTGCTGCATCCGGCTTGCCGTTCTACATCAATGTACTGCTACTGCAGCTGTTACATTATCTTCAGCAAAATCTTACTTGTATGTAATATTAATAATATTGTTTGTTAATTTCTGCATTCTTAGTTCACCTTTACTTGGAATGGACAGCAAACATAGATGTCTTCTACTTGATTGGTCAAGTCTTCTGAACTTCCCTCCTTTGGAAGACAGTGAAATATTCCAGTGTTGCAGCCATTTGTTGAAACAACTCAGGTGATACTCTGTCAGTCCTCAGGGTGATAGCTGGTCCAGTATTGTCCTTGTTGATAATTTTGATGTAGGTACTATGAACTTTGAGAAATGACAATAGTTATAGAAAGGCTTTGGGTCTTTTGTTCGTAGTGTTGTTATGAGTCGTGCTTGATTCGATGATCATCAACAACAACAAAAATAACAAATATTAAGTTCACTAGGGACTTTTTATGTTTATACTTGAAATTGTCTTTGACAGAAATGAAAAATTAAATAAATCTGGATTTTGTGTTTGAATCTTGCCCCTTTGAAACTCCCTGTAAAAAAAATTATGTTTGTTTTTAAGTTTTAATAGCTGAGATCTCATTATCATAATGACTGTTATTTATGGAATTAATTGATAAGGGCTTCCCCCCCCATAATGGCTTGTTTTAACATGCCTTTCCATTTAAATTTCACAACCACTCTGCAACTAGGTACAACTGCCCCTGTTTTAATAGACAATGAAATTAAAGCCTAGAGAGGTTACCTAACATGTCCAAAGTTACCTTCTTTTTTTTTAAAAATTTTATTATTTCTTTGTGTGTGTATCATCAAATTGGATCTGACTGATACAAGGAGGAGATTGCCCCTCCTTCTCCAGCAGAGCATCTGGTGGATTCGAACCACATACCTCTGGGATTGCAGTGCAGCTTCTTGCCACTAGGCCACAAGAGCTCCTTACCAAGGATACATTCTTAGTAAATAGGTAAATATCAGAGATGAGGGCTGGTTTGCCTGATCCCAAAGCCCTGCTTATAACTGCATTTCTTGACCCTCCCTACCTTACATCTAGAGGGAGGAGTCTTAGAGGCAATACTTCTTGAAAAGTGCTTTCATTCTCCCATTTTACAAGAAACTGTGAACATGGAACTGGAGCCATCCTTATTCCACTGCTGGAAAATGGACTTGTAAACAGAAGAGCTCTTTCATTCTACCAGGCCAATCTGTCCCCACCTCCCTGAGGGGATTCAAGCACTTAACTTTGTTTTGTAATCTCAGACTGATGAACCTGGCACCTATCTGAGCACTGGGGTTGTGGTTATTTTTTTTTCTTCTTTTTTTTTTCAGTTCTTGCTAGTGAAACTTCTATCAAAGAAGTGGGGAGGAAGATGTGGATAGGGATTGCCTTCATAAGGACTTCTGGTCCATTTAAGGATTAATAAAGGACAACTTTGGCAGTTGTGGTCTTTGCCTCTAATTAGGTTGGTCAAGGTGACCAGCTGCCGCTGAGTCAAGTCTCACTCATGGTGACCTCATGTGTGCCAAAGGAGAACGTGCTCCATAGTTTTTAATGGTTGATTTTTTTGCAAGTAGATCACTAGACCTTTCTTCTGAGGTGGCCTGGGTAGAATCTAACCATCAAACTTTTACTTAACATATAAATGCTTAACTGTTTATATACCACCCAGGGACTGTGGGGTAAGATTAAAGGACACCAAAAGCTGAATAGCTGGGACACCTTCACTACATGTCCTGATGGATTTATACCAAATCCTGTGCTCATTAGCACTCTCTCTAGTGGTAAACTTCCAGCACTGCTGCGAAGCCTTGGGCTGTTATCTGATGTGGTATCAGATATTTA
The DNA here is from genome assembly GCF_000299155.1 of Elephantulus edwardii. Taxonomy (NCBI): domain Eukaryota; kingdom Metazoa; phylum Chordata; class Mammalia; order Macroscelidea; family Macroscelididae; genus Elephantulus; species Elephantulus edwardii. The sequence continues at coordinate 10,807,396 of NW_006399827.1, forward strand.
GCTGGAGAACTTTGGAGTGCTTCAGGGACACAGGGAACTGTTTAGATATCAGATTCTCTCTTGCCAGGTCAAATGAACCTCCTGTTGACGAATGGCTGTGTTTCCTCAAGCATCTTTCCCAGCAGCCAGTTATCTTGCATGCCCTTTAACTCGCTGTCCAGCTGAGAGGCCCCAGGCCTGCAGAAGCTGTTCTTCTAATCCCCATTTCAAGCTCAAGCTGCTGCAGTGGGCGTTGGAAGATCGTTTACAGAAGATGAAGGCTCACTGCTTTGCACCTGGTTTCTGTCTGGCCCATGTTGACGGGGATGAGGGATACTCCATTTATCTCAGCTTCTCTTCTCAGGCAGCTCCTGCTGTCATGGCAAGCTTGGACCAGTGTTTCATTCCCTGATAAGCAGCTTTCTGAGGAGCTGGGGAGAGCCACTTACAGGCCTTACATACCTTTCTTCAATCTCCTGCCTTTAGTTGCCAGGAGGCAACAGAGCTGGATAGGGTAGGGACTATTGAGGGTTTCTATAGAGGGGTCAAGTGGCCCTTGCATTCCAGCTATCTGGTGGGCAGGGCATTTTGCTCTTTCTCCGTTTATAGATTTTGGAACCAGCGAGTCAAATAAGCAATCTGCCCTCTTTGTCTCCAGGGGATTAAGAGAGAAGAAAGACATTTGCTGATCAAAGGGCATCAGGGAAACATCTTTTTTTTAAATTTTATTTTTTAACATTTTTGTGTGTGTGTGTACCATCAAATAGGATCTGACTGGTACAGGAGAAGATTGTCTCTCCTCCAGCAGAGCATCTGGTGGATTTGAACCACTTACCTCTGGGATTGCAGTGCAGCTTCTTGCCACTAGGCCACCAGAGGTCTCTAGGGAAACATCTTCTACTATGAAAAAGGGTATACACAGTCCAAGAAGAGAAAGCCCGTGGGGCTGACTTACTACTCTGGAAGAATGCAATCGGGAGTGTAGAATAAGAAAGTCATCTCATCAGGATCACTTAAGATAGAGAAGTTCCATCTGGAGACAAGGAGAGTGAAGAAAACGAAAGACTCAAAGGATTAATGACCCAGATGATCCACAGTTTATATGATCCTGAGATCAGAAGAATTAGATGGTGCCCAGCTACTACGACCAACAGCTCTGACTGGAATCCCAACAGAGGGTCTCGGACAGAATATGAGAAAAATGCAGAACAAAAGATAAAATCCACAAAATTTATCAGACTTAATGGTTTGACAGAGACTAGAGGAACTCTTGTTATTATGGCTTTAAAATAATGAAGCTATTCCCAGAGATCATGTTCATGCTTAAGTCAGACAATAACTAACAAACTGCTGTTGAGTTGGAACTGACTCTAACTATCCTCCAGCAGGTTTCCATGGTTTAAATTGCAGTGGAAGAGATTGTCCATCTTTTTTCCTTGTAGTCACTGGTGGATTTGACCCACCAGATGAGCCTGGCCTGTTGTGTTAGCCTAACAACTCCCTTCAGACTGGACAGAAACACCAGAGCATATTGTTCTTTAGAAGAATCAATTACAAGAGATCAAAAGGACAATGTTTGTCAAAAAGCAAAGATGAGAAAGCAGAATGGGGTAGGAAATTCAGAGAAGAGGAAATAGGAATCTAGGATAGAAATAGAGAGAATACTGAAGGAGAATGGAGCCAGTGTCATAGAAGGCTTTCTTTACAACTGAATAGGAAACTATTTTCTCTGTAAACTTTCACCTAAAGAACAATAAAAATGAAGTCAAGATAGAGCAGCTCTAATAATAACTAACATTTATGAGGTGCTTATCATGAATGCAAGCTCTATGCTAATCACTTGATCTCATTTAATCCCAAGAGATAAATACTCATATTACATCCATTTAACATAGGAGGAAGTGCAGGTTTAGTGAGATTACATGACCTAGGTGGTAATAAGAGCTGAGATTTAAGCAGAGGATAGTTTGAATCCAGGGCTCTAAACCCTTAATTACTATGCTGTAACAGGGGAACACACCATGGGCAGCTGGGTCTGAAGGTGCAAAGTTATGCAGACACTGCTGAGTGTTTAGAGCTGCTCAGTGAACTGAGTGTCTAAATGTCTCTGGGTCTTTCCTTTGTGCTGCCTCACAGGATTAGACTTGCCACGTACAGAGGTTCAGGATCTTGCTGTGTCCACTTTCTCTTCTTTCTATCCTCCAAGGGGCAAATAAGTGTGGGTCTACTGAGGCAAGGCAAGGGATAATCATGTCTTGAAGGAGTCTTCTTTAGTTTCTAAAATGTCCTTATTGTTGTTAATTCAGCAATTGAGTTAGCAACAGTAAGCACTTAAAAATCAATTACAGTGAGAGATATAGAAAAATATATTTAATATGTATTAATTATATATTATAGATATATATAAATATATATAGCACATAAAATTTTAATCATTTTTATGTGTACAATTAATTGGCATTCAGTATATTTACAACGTTGTATAACCATCGCCACTGTGTGTTCTCATAGTTTTTTATCATCCCAAAAGAAACTCTGTACTCATTAAGCATTAACTCCTCCTACCCCATACCCTCACTCCGAAGCAACCTTGTTAATTTACTTTTCTGCCTATATGCATTTGCTTATTCTAGAGATTTCATGTAAGTGGAACCATACAATATTTACACTTCTGTTCCTGGCTTGCATCACTTAGCATAGTATTTCCAAGTTCTATGTGTATTGTAGATTGTATTAGAATGTCATTCCTTTCCATGGAATTCCCTTGTATGTGTGTACCAAGATTTGTTTATCCACTCATCCTGCGATGACTTCAATTGTTTCCACTGTTTGGTTATTGTGACTACTGCGGCAATGAATATGCACATATCAGTATCTGAGTCCCTGAGTAGTAAACTCTTTTAGCATGTTCAGCTGAGAAATTAAAAAGTCATAGTGACTTCCTTCACTGTCTCACACCTCAATGTTTACCAAGCAGCTTCTGGAGCCAAATTGCTCATTCTTCCTCAGCTACAACTCTCTTCATCATTAAAGGCAGTTGAGCCAAGTAGAAGAGATAAAGCTATGTTAGTGGTTTAGTGGTAATGAGTTGCTCAGCTAATCCAAAGGTACATGGCTAAAATCCACCAGCTTTTCTAAGGGAGAAAAATGGGCAGTCTCTTTTCATATGATTTACTGCCTCTGAATATCTGATGAAGGGTCAGCTATGAGTCAATTCTGACTTGAAAGTGTAACAACAATAACAGTGAACAGTATATCAGGACAGAAACATATTGTCTCATATAGTTCTGGATACTAGGAGTCTGAAATCAAGGTATCTCAATTGTGTTGATTCCTTCTGAAGGCTCTGGGGAAGCATCTATTCCATACTCTCTCCTACCTCTTGGTGATATCTGGCATTCTTTGGTTTATAGATTCCCTACATGTCTCTGCCTTCATCTTCACATGACGATCTTCCCTCTGTAAATGTGTTTTCTCTTCCATAAGGAAACCACTTTCATGGAAGAAAGATGAGTAATCTCTGCTGCAATTCACAGCCTTGGAAACCCAGTGGAGGATCAACTATAGGTATGTACCAACTCGACAGCAATTCTGAGTTTTTGCTCTGGAAGAGTTCTGGACAACAGTCTTCAGTATGGATTATCCTTCAACATAAAACAAACAAACCTAAAAAGAAAAAGAAATTGCCAAGGGTTTCCCTTTTCTTGTATTCACAGTTAACACCCATGGAAGCAGCAATCAAAAAAGCAAGCAGTATATTGCACTGAACGAATCTGTTGCCAAAGGCCTCTTGAAAGTACAAAGAGCAATGATGCCACCTTAAAAGTTAAGGTGCATTTTTCAATTGCTTCATGTACGTGTGAAAGTTGGACCATGAATAAGAAAGATCAAAGATGAATTGATGCCTTTGAATTATGGTGTTGGTAGAGAGTATTGAATATGTCTTGGATGTAGAATGAACAAATTTATCTTGGAAGAAGTGTGGCGAGAGTGCTCCTTAGATGAAGGGATGATGCAACTGCATGTCCTTTCTGGAGTGGAAAAAGACATCAAACTTATAAAGTAGAAAAAGAGGAAGCTCCTCAATGGGAAGGCTTGGCATAGTGACTGTAACAACAGGCTTAAGCACAGCAGAGATTGTGGGGATGGCAAAGGATGAGTTTCGTTCTGTTGCACATAGAGTCACAGTGAATCAGAGCTGATTCAGCATATCTAACAATAACAAGAACCACTGCTACCATCAGTATTAGCCTTGTATTACTTCCTCTCCTCCGATAGCATCTTCAAAGACCATATTTCCAAACAGGCCACATTCACATGTACCAAGGTTTAGGGCATTAACATATCTGTTGGGGTACACAGTTCAATCCATAACAGATGTTCTCATTTGAGGGTCCAGGAAAGGCTGATGTAAGAATCTAGAGGTCTGGATTCCATTCTTTATTTTACCACTGAGTTGCTCTGACATTAAGACATTAAGAGATTTAACATCCCTAGGTCTTCCCTCTGGATTAAAGAAGTTTATCCCATTCTTCCATCATGAGAATGTGACAAGGACAAGGACAAATGGGACCACTTAAAATAAGTGTCACCTACATTCAAGGCAAGGTGCCTTTGATAAAGGTAAGTCTGTGTCTCCGTTTTCTCTCCACCAAGCTCTAGGCTTCTCCTTTATTGGAGCAGTCAGATCAACTTAGAGGACCTCTCTGGCTGGGGGGCAGAAAGCATTGACAGAAGGGCTTCAAGCTTCTTTCTTACAATTGTAGCTCCTATCTGACCCCTTGAGGACAGACAGTTGGAGACAAGGAGAGATTGAGGTGGGGGAAGGGAGGGAACACTGTTTCACACCCTTCCAACTTGACGCCACCAGGACTGGTATAGTGACAGGTCCTGGACTCAGTGTTCAGAGCAGCTGCCTCTGTGGACAAGAAGCAGATAAACGGCACCAGGCCTCTTAATGAACCTAGCGTCAGCCACAGATAAACTGTCGCCACTTATTCCTCTCTGTCCTCCCTTCTCCTATGGAAAGACTTACACCAACCAAAGACTTGGAGCAGGCCCAGTGCCTGCTGCTTTCCAGGGAAGGTATGGACAGAGTAGAGACTATAAAAAACTTTGATTAGAGCCTTTCCTAGATTTCCCCTTCACTTTAGCAGAACCTAACTCTCAAGGACCAGAGAAAATCAGAAAACCAGAAACTGTCTAAAAAAATATAAATGAAGACCTACTTAGAGTATGCTAGCTTAAAAACTAATGTCTTTTACCATTTTAGTACTCTCTCTCCGCTTGATATTCTCTTTCATAGATTCTCTCTATCCACAGGAGAGACGTTTACATTATATGTTTACATTATATGCAGGTAGATTCTACTCAAAGTTGTTGAGAATCCCATCCCAGAATAGCAGGCAACAGCAAAGCCGCCTGAAATCAGAGATTCCAGCCTTCCACTCGAGGGACACTGCTTTGTAGTATTTTCCCTCTCATTTATCTTGACAATTTTCTGAATTTTGTGCTTGTTTTGGTTCTTGAGACCTGAGCTAGATGTTCTAAAAAGTGGATCAATCTTTCGTAAATAATTGCAACAAGAAGATTCAAGTTTGGGTCTTGCAGGTTGCATTCTACTAGGATAACCCAATGATTTCTCAGAATTACAAAAATACTAACTAAATAGTAATATCCCTAATGGTGTGAGAAAGTGGTTATTTCTTTTATGGAAGTGAAGAAACTGTTTTATCTGAGGCAGTAAAGAAATATGTTTCTTACTGGAGCAATGACAGTGTCCAGAAGGAGATTGAGATGATCTCAAATGTGTCTTCTATTAGGATAAAGTACAGATTCAGGCATGAGGAGGATATGAGGACCCACTCTCAAACATATCTGCTCCAACAATTTTCAGTCCATGGGATTTTGGCAAGAGATGGCTAGAATGTGCTGGACCCTCCTGGAACATGCCCAAAGACTCTAAGGAGCGCTCTGGCTGCACTTCCTTTAGGATAGATTTGTTATTTTGGCAGTCCATGGAATTTTCAACACTGTTCTCCAACACCACAATTCAAAGGCATCAATTCTTCTTCATTCTTCCTTATTACTTGTCCCATTTTAAGGTCTATAGGAAGCAACTGAAATACCATAGCTTGGATCAGGCACACCTTAGTCTTTAGACTGACATCCTTACTCTTTAGCACTTTGGAAAAGTCCTTGATAACAAATTTTTACAGAGCAACAGGTATTTTGATTTCTTGACTCCTATTACTACGGGTCCATGGTCTTCACAATTATGTGCAATGCATCAGAAAGCTGGACAATATCTAGGGATGATAGAAAGATAATTAATGTCTTTGAGCTGTGGTGCTGGAGAAGAGTATTGACTGCTAGGAGAATAGACAGGTTCTTACTAGAGAAGGTGAAACCAGGCTGGTCCTTGGAGGCAAGGATTCTGAAGCTTTGTCTGACATACTTTGGGCATGTTGCATGGAGGGACCAGTCATTGGAGAGGGACATTATGGTTGGAAGTGTGGAGGGAACAGTGCAAGAGAGGAAGACCCTCGATGAAATGGATTGACTCAGTCACTGGGGTAATGAGGTAGGTGTCTCAGAGACAATAAGTTTAGCTCAGGATAGAGCAGGGTTTAGAGCTGTTGTACATAATGTTGCTATGAGTCGCACGAGACTTGACGGCACATAACAACAACAACAACATTACTATGGGTGTTGACTGTGATTTCAAGTAAAATGAAATTGTTGACAACTTCAAACTTTTCTCTATGATGATGTTGCTTATTGGTCCAGTGGTGAGGATTTTTTGTTTTCTTAATGTTGAGATACAAACCGTATTGGAGGTTGTAGTTTCTGGCCTTCAGTAAGTGCTTCAAGTCTTCTTTATTTTTTATAAGGTGATGTCATCTACATAACACAGATTGTTGATGCATCTTCCTTAAATCCAGATGTCACATTCTTCTTCAGAGAGTCTAGATTCTGAAATTATTTGCTCAATATATAGCTTGAATAAACATGGCTATCACTCTGACAGACAGCTTCCCTGATTTTTACGACTACCCATGTAGTGTTTTCCTAATACAGATCTAATCAATTAGTCAGACTCTGTCCAATTCTGAATGAGTTATGGTTTACTTAGCTAGTGATGTTCACTGTATTATTCTCTCCATTTGACCAGAAAGTGGCTCACAGCCTCTATACAGGTGTGTGCCATCTTCAGCAACATAACCTATTTGTTAGGTGTGCAGAAGAGTATCAGACCCACTCAAATCTACAATTGAAATCTGCAATTTAAGAAGATCCCCAGATGATTTATATGTCTATAAAAATTTGAGAAGCACTGACTGATAAAAAAAATTCACTACCTGCTTTTCTCTTTTCTCTATGAATATTATTTCCATTTCATATCAATGGAAACAGATTCAGAGAGCAAATGTCTTGCCTCTGGAAGAGCTAGAATAAAAGCCCAGGTCTTTTAACTTATATTTATAACTAATATACCATCTACAATGATATCATTTAGAAGAAATGCAAGCGGATCATCCTGAGCCTTCATCTCTTCATGCTTCTGACTGTCTCTCACTGGAGACCTTGAATACTCTGAAAGAAGGTGAACTATAACTATGAGATATCATCTCACTCCAGTCATAATAGCAAAATTTAACAGAACAGCAAATAACAAATGCTGGTCACGTTGTGAAGAAATTTGAACCCCTATTCACTGTTGGTGGGAGTGTAAAATGGTGCAACCACTATAGAAGGCAGTATGGCGCTTTCTTAATAAGTTGCAAATAGAAATACCATTTGACCCAGCAATTCCATTACTGGGAATTTACCCCAAAGAAACAATAACTGCCACCCAAGCAGATATATGCACACCCATGTTTATTGCGGCTTTGTTCACAATAGCAAGGAGTTGGAAACAACCTAAGTGTCCATCAACAAATGAATGGATAGAGAAGCTGTGGTATATTCACACAACGGAATACTATGCTGCATTGAAAAACAAAGAACTCATGAAACAGTATACAAAATGGGTGACCCTGGAGACATTATGCTGAGTGAAATATCTCAATCACAAAAGGACAAATACTGCATATTGCCACTGTTGTAAAATGGGACTGACATCGGGGTTTGGGGGGAGACTGAGAAAGATGGGATAAATTTTGCATACTGCATTGAAACAGATGAGGGAGAGCACTGTTTAAAAGGGATATATGATTAGGTATTGTCATGACAGGAGTCCAGAACGAAGGCTGCATAGTGGAATGGACCTGGGGGAAGGGATTGTATGACAATGAAAGAATTTTTCTTTTAATTTTCAAACAGAAGAGTGAACTGGGGGAGGGAGGGGAGGGAGGGAAAAAAGTGCAACAATGAATGAATGGAAATCCAAAGTCTCTGTAAACTTTCAACAAAATTAATAATAATTAGAAAAAGAAAAGAAGGTGAACTATGTTGAGTTGTCCTCCCCTCTTTCTTTTCAGCTCCCTTCCAGCCACCTAACAACACCTTTAACCCCAGTCAACTACCTCACCAGTGCAGGCTATTAGCAATAATTGTCAGCACCTGTCACAGTGCCTGGCATTTAGTAGGCACTCAACAAATGTTTGCTGAGCTAAATAGAATTATCTAGCATTAATTAAAGCCCTCAGTTGTTGATCATCAAAGTGCTCTGGTGCAGTAATGTCCTGGGTCTTTATGATCCTTCTGGTTTCAGAAAAATATTTACATTTCTAGAGCCTCCTCGCAAGAATTAGGGACACCATCCTCTTAGGGGTATATTTTAAGAACAAACCACGTTATCTGAGTTAGTCTTCTGCTAGGACCCAAGCCAGGAGCTGCAAAAGTTTGGCGCTAATGAGGGGGAGAATTTACATGCCTACACTGGAAAACAGGCCCTGCTGCATTTTCTGTGGCTGGAAGCACAGAGTGTGGGAAAAGTCAAGAGTTTGGACTGAGCCAAGTTTGAATTAGGGGTCAGTGGAGATTACAGAGTGACAGTAATTGGGGTCTGCCTGTAAATGGCTAAAATTGGGACTTTCTCTGAGATTGTAGATTATGGAAACAACTTGAAGATAGCCAGGCAGTAGGTTTCAGTGTATCTATACTGATGCAGGACCAAGTAGGAAATGCCTAAATTTCTTGCATACTTTCTCGAGAGAGCAGAGAGAAAGCAAAGCTCTGAGGAGGGCTGAATTATTATACTGCAAGAAATCTTCTGCAGAAGGTGATGAAGATGGAGTCTATTAGTAAATTTGACAGCTTTCCCACTCCTCCTGTTTTAGCTTCTCACACCAAAATAGAATGGGTAGAAATACATTGTCTCTTATAAGGAAGCTGTCAAGTCTTACCTTTTTTGAGTAGGGTGTATATTTAGGGTTCTTCTACCTGAGGAAGACTGGTTGTGTCACTCACATATTCATATCCACTCTCTTGGCATTTGATGAAATCTGTGAACCATAAGACAGATAAACTTATAACTTCATTTTCCTTCTCCTGAGTCAGATCCCAGGTTTCAGAGTGAATGAGCTGCAGATGCAACAAGATGCAATTTGGCCTTTGATCATTTGAAGATTGGAGAGATTTGGTTCATCCTTGTCCAACTTTTTAAGCCACCAGTCTGCTTTTTTTATTAAATATTTTTATTAGTGATTTTTAAAATGCAACACATTTTTACAGCATATTCTTCCCATTTCATTTCTCCCATTCATTGTTGCATATCTTCTTCCCTGCCTGACCCTCACACCTCAGTTCGTTTTTCTCTTTGAAGAAGACAAAAATTTTCATTGTTAAACAATCCGCTCTCAAGTCCACAGTCCACTTTAATATGCATTTCTTTTTCTGTAATCTTGTCATGAAAATAATACCTAATCCTATTTCCCTTTTAAACAGTTCTCTCTCTCATCTGTTTCAATGCAGTATACACTATTTATCCCCTCTTTTCTTAGGTTCCCCCCAACCCTGATGTCAGTCCCATTTTACAACAGTATTTGTCCTTTTGTGACTGAGATATTTCACTCAGCATAATGTCCTCCAGGGTCACCCATTTCATATACTATTTCATGTGTTCTTTGCTTTTCAATGCAGCATAGTATTGCATTGTGTGAATATACCACAGCTTCTCTATCCATTTGTTTGTGGATGGGAACTTGGCTTGTTTCCAGTTCTTTGCTATTGTGAACAAAGACACAATAAACATGGGTGTGCAGAAAAGTTTGCTTTAATACAATGCTCCGTGGGGGCAGGAATTTAGCTTTTCTGGAAGGAATGCTTTTGCATCATCAGTAAACCATAAACATTCTTCTGATAGTCTCTGCTTTCAGCCAGCATCCATCTGACATCCGTAAGGAAATCTCTGGTGCAAGGACCTCCTCTAAACCTATTGTGAATTTCTGGCAGTTCTCTATCAGTGAACTGTTCTAGCAATTTTCATATGATATTCTTCAGTAATATTTTGCTTGCATGTGATATTGATGATAACATTAAATATTTACCACACTCTGTTGGATCACCTTTCTTAGGAATGGGAACAAATATTATTAAGTATTGAAAACCCTATGAAACATTCATATAGGCTTTCTTTTCTTTTTCTTCCACGTTCTTTCCTTTTTTTCATCTTTCTTCCTTATTGCTGTTTAATGAGCATTTATTATGTTTCAGGGACTTTGGTATGAGCTTTTTATATGTATTCTCTCATCTCACCTTCTCTGACCCTCCATTATCCAGTCATGACATCCTTTTTCAGGCACTGGCCCCATCATCTTTGCCTCTAAGGAGCACTCTGGTTGTACTTCTCCCAAAACAGATTTGTTTGTTCTTTTGACAGTTCATGAGATACGCAGTACTCTTTGCAAACACAATTCAGAGACATCAATTCTTCTTTGGTCTTCCTTATTCACTGTCCAACTTTTACATGTAAGTGAAGCAAGTTCAAAGACCATGGTTTGGATCAGACGCACCTTATTCTTTAAACTGACATCCTTACTCTTTAAGACTTTTAAAAGGTCCTTGATGCCGGATTTTCCTAAGGGGGTAAACCTAAGAATGGTAATAATTTCATTGATATAGAAAAGGCACATAGAGGTTTTAAGTTTCTCAGGTCACATAATTAGTAAGTAGTAAAGTTGGAATTCGAACCCCAAAATGTCTCACCACATTATTGATGCTTAACCATTGCTCTATCATTTTTTATTTTTTTTAACCCCACATAGCTTTGTTCAATTAGAAAGAATGCCCTACTATTGGATAACTGAGCACTCTTACTGATAAATCCACTCTTCACAAGTAAATATTGAGCTTATCTTAATTTATACACATACTTATTATAGCTGTTTGTAATTATGAGGAAAAAAGCAATACTTTAAAAAATTTTGCCATTTCTCTCATGTAACATAGAGAGATGTTTAATAAATACCCAAATAAATGAATGGATGAATGAAACTCTGATTTAGTCACAAAGTTTCATAACATGAGTGTAACTGCTCAGTCTCTGATGTGGGGATGTGATCCACTACCAGTGTCCTGTCTCTGCTTGATTTCCTTGTGGGTAAACGTTCTCTTTCATGTCACTAAACAGAAATGTTGGTAGGTAGCTTTCCAATGTCCAGAGCCTAACATTTTTTGTCCATTCATGCCGTTGCTGTGTGCATGCTGGCATTTCAGTTAGACATTAACAGAGAGGAGGGTATCTACAGCACCAAGAAACCAGAGTGCCTGATATAGTGTAGATGTATCATGTCACATGGAAAGAAGGCTTTATTCTGTGGTTTAATACAAACCTCTGTGGGGGAGTGTTCTGCGTGGAGAACAGGGAAGTGGTTCTTGATGCACCATTGACACATTCCTCCCCAAACCATGAATGACCCAGGCGTTTTGTTAGAGAAAGGCTAACTTGCTATTTCTATGTAAGGCCAATTTCTCTAAATCCATAACCCATAACCAAATCCATAACTAGGAGAATGGTTGATGCCTCTGGCTCTGATGTCTTCCTGAGATACTGTAATGCCTGTGCTACTTCAAAACCTGTGCACAGAGAGGTTTCTAGTGCAGAACAATGTTTGCTTCCCTATTGGGTTAATCATCTCTGTGCTGTCTAGTTTACATGTTTCTAGAGGGAATCCCTGGATGATGCTCAACTTTTAGCCAGGAGTGGAAGCTAAAGCTCATGCTTCCAAAGATGTCTTGAAAGACAGTCCTGTCAGCGTACTTCTAAAAATTGTATGCTAGAAATCCAATGGAACATAGTTCTACTCTCACTCATACGGTATTACCACATGTAGGAATTGACTCAGTGACAACTAACTAGCTAAAGCCTGACAGGCCCAGTGCCTGGCTCCCCACTTTCTGTCAAGGGAATGGATCTGACCTGGGCCTGGCTAGAAAGGGAGCTCATCAGATAGTTCTTAGCCCTTTTTAATGGGCCTGGCTCATGGCCATCATAGCTGACCCTTCATCAGGTTTTCAGAGGCTGTATAAATAATATGGGAAGATATTGCCCATTTACTCCCTCAAGAGCAGATTTAAACCACCTCCCATTGATTTGGCAGAGTAACGCCTTATGGTTAGACCACCAGATCTTCCTAATGAGTGAGTGAGTGGTCAGACAGTTTCCAAACTTTCCCTGGGATGAGACTGTCCAAAGGGATGGGACTTGGAAGCCTTTACCCCAAGAAGCTCAGGCAGTCAGGCATAAGATGGAAGCAAAGTCCTTTATGTTAGAAATACTTCTCACGTGTCTCCTGTAAAGCTCCAGATGTGTCCGCTGAGGCAGACGGGGGGAAACTTGAATTCGAGTCGATTAGAGACCATATTCTTCCAGAGGACGGGAATTCTGTCTGTCAGCGGAGCTCCTCATGGACACAGAGTCATCTCAGAAGTGTCTTCTGACAATTACTCAGGCAGTTTGCCAGGAAAAGGCCTCTCCACACCCCACTTTGGTGCACGGTGAGTTGTGGGAAGGACAGACACCATTCACTTATACTCTTCTTCCCTTTTTGGTGGGACCACTGGGTAGTCCCTGGGTAAGTCCTTTTCCTAGGAGGGGGTCCTTTAGGGGGAAGGAGAGGGTGCGGAGGAAGAACGTGAGATGCGGCAGAAGCAAACTGCCTGGGCTGGTAGGTGATTTATGAAGTGCTGAAAGGCATCTTCGAAACTGTCATTTATCTTACAGCCCTCAGCCTAAATAAACACAGAATCTGCCTAATTATAGTTACAGTGGAAATACAACACCCGAACCTCGTAGCCATCGTTGGCAGCCGGCCTTCAGCCAGGCCAGCCCCCAGCTCCGCATCAGCCCACAGCTGCACCCTAGCGGCGGCCCGGCTCACGCCAAGGGTTCCTTGTTTTCAGCGTAGTGGCTTCGCGCCTCTTCTGATCCCTCCTCCTCTTCTCTCCCTCCCCTCGCCTTCCTCTCTCTTTCTCTGACTCACCCTGGTGCATCATCCATGTATATCCATGGAAAAAACATCAGTCAAGAGCACAGGTGCCCTCTTTCTCCTCCCGGAAATGTGCACCTGCTGCACTCGGCTGCAGCGTATGGTGGAGAGGATCCTTGTCCTCGATAGTCCACACTTCGGGTGTCCTGGGAGCATCCTCTGGTTGGGATCACCTACCTAGGGGACTCCTGGTAAGGTGAGAAAACATCACCCTCAGTGGTTGACTGAATCAGGAAAAGATTTTGGATAGCACATAGGGTGGTAACAGAAGGAAATAGTTTTGGGTTTGTTGGGCTCCTGTCTTCCTTTGGAAGAGGGAAAAGCTCCTTTTACTTGGCAATCCTTCCTAGCCTTAAACTTGGAAAATCAATCTCTCTCTCTCTGTGTGTGTGTGTGCGCGCGCGCGCATAGCGGTTTGTGTGCGGGTGTGAATGTGAGGGACCAGTTCCTGCCACTGGAAACTCTTCTGTTTAGGACTTCAAAGAAGAGAGGCAGATGCTTCAAAAGCTCCCAGGACTGTGATGGCATGGGATAATTTTTGATGATACCTGCATTCATTAAGACTTGGTCTTTTTCTTGAGGAGTTGGGGCTTAGAGCCAGGGCTGCACATGACACAGAAAAAGTGTCCAGCTCTTTTAACAACCAAAAGAATCAACCCCATCGCTTTGCAGAGACCAGTTCCCTGAAAATGCTAATTTCAGAGCCAGTGCATTGGGAGGGGTTGTTCTAGATTTCATCTCTGTAGTGTTAACTTACCGCTTGTATGTACATTACACTAGACATGTTAATTCACTCTGATTTACTGCTTTCTTTCCATGTGTACAGGATCTTTTTCTTGTAGACAAATTTGGGGATCTAATAACAAAGTAAAGGAAGGATTCCTCAAGGGCAGGTGTAACCTGAGTAGGCCCCCTGGAGGAGGGAGGCTTTGGAAGAGGGTATAAATAAGGAGCTGCCACCTATCAGTTGAATGGAAGCAGAAAGGAGGCATCAAGAAAGGAGAAACACAGTGAGGGCATAAAACAATAAAAAGAGGAAGCAATATTTCTTGTTTGTTAAGAACACAAACATGGGGATTCTTAATCCTGATTTGCATCTTAACACAACTCTGATTTGTCCTATTACAGGATAATGGAAGACAGGTCCTTCTAATTTCGTTTCAGTGGTGAAACTAAGCCACATTAACTGCCAGGAGCTTGGGTAGCTGAGCGCAAATGAGAGATGCTCTTCATTTGAGCTTTTTATTTATTTATTTTTTAAATAAAAAGATCTTTATTTGTTTCATGTTTATTTTAAAATCAAAGCATAAAAACCGCATAGTTTAAAACATTGAATCCTTGTAGAATTTTTATTTAAAACACAGAAACTTGATACCATTCTCCCCCCCCCCCCCATTATATTTGCCCTCGTTGACAGGGAGTTGCACTGCTAATCAAAAGGCAGTCAGTTCAAAGCCACAAATTGCTCCAAGGGAGAAATATGGATAATCTCCTTCTGTGTGACTTAGAGCCTCTGAAAACCTTCTCAAGGGTGTATTACAAGTTGGTGCCAACTTATCAGCCATGTGTTCTTAAAACATTTTTTTCTTTTTAAAATTTTTTAATTTTTTTTCTTAAAACATTTTTAAATTTTGTTTTGTTTTGCCTAAGAGTGCTGTGTTTCAGCTCCTTAGTCTTACCCTCTTTTGCTTGAGTCCAAAGACTTCTACACATGTCTTATGTTTGTAGTGATGACAGCTTTCTTAAATTCAGTAATTTGGTACCCAATTTTGATAATTTTTATTCCTTCTTGATATACTGTTTTACTGGAAATGTCTTCAGATAAAACTTTCCCTTGTTTTTAGTAAATTAGGATAATTTATATAACACAACATTTGCATTTATTTCATCCCTATGTCTACAATTCAATAACATTAATCACATTTAATGATATTTACTGTTTTGCAACCTTTACCATTATATATTTTCAAAATTTTTTATCAACCCACACAAACTTCTTATGCAATAATTCCCAACTCCTTTCTCTTTCTAGCCCCTGGTAACAATTAGTAAACACTTATATCCATGCATCTGCCTATTCTAGATATTTCCTGTAAGTTATGTCAAACAATAATTTTTTTTCTTTTGACCCTGTATACCAGAACAGTACATTAATAGAGAACTGCCAGAAGTTCAAGCTGGGTGTAGAAAAGGCTTTAACATCAAGGATATATCATTGCAGCTGTTGGATGAATCCTGGCTGAAAGCAGGGAATATCAGAAGCATGTGTATTTGCGTTTTATTGACTATGCAAAGGCATTTGACTGTGTGGATCATAACAAACTATCGCTAACACTGAGGGGAATGGGACTCCCAGAACACTTAATTATGCTTATATAAAATCTAATCTAGACCTACAAGCTTGTTGTCTGAATGAAACAAGGAGACACTGCATGGTTTAAAATCAGGAAAGATGTGTGTCAGGGTTGTATTCTTTCTCCACACCCTTTAATCTGCATGCTGAGTAAATCATTGGAGAAGCTGAACTCCGTGAAGAAGAATGTAGCTTCAGGATTGGAGGAAGACTCATCAACAACCTGCATCATGCAGATGCCATAATTTTGCTTTCTGTAAGAGAGGAGGACTTGAAATTCTTACTACAAAAGATGAAAAAGATTATAGCCTTTAAAATAGATTGCATCTCAACATCAAGAAGATAAAACCCTTTACCACTGGGACCGATAAGCAGCATCATGCTAGATGGAAGAAAGATTGAATTTGTCAACAATTGCATCTCACTTGGATCCACTACCAATACCTTTGGCACCACTAGTCAAGAGATCAGGAGACATTTTGCATTAGGCAAGTCCTCTGTCAGAGACCTCTCCAAATTATTGAGGGGCAATAATGTCAATTCAAAGTCTAAGGTGCTTTGATTCAGGCCATCGTCTTTTCAACCACTTGTTATGTTTCTGAGAGCTGGACAATGAATAAGAATGATAGAAGAATTGATATCTTTGAGTTGCAGTGTTGTATTGCCAAAAAAATAATAAGCAAATATGTCTTGGGAAAAGAGCATCCAGAGTGCTCCTTGGAGGCAAGGATGGTGAATGACTCACAAACTTGGGGCCTGTTTCTAGGACAGGGTATTCTTTGGAATCCATTATGCCTGGAAAGGTGGAGGGTTAGGGAAAGAAGATCTTCAACAAGATGGATTGACACAGTGTGCCAGAGATGATGAGGATGGCACAGGATAGGACAGGATTCAGATCTGAAGCTCATAGGGTTCCTGTGAGTTTTACTCGACTCAATAGCACCTAACAGCAACAACAACCACCTCAGCATAATGTTTTCCAGGTTTACCCACATTTCAGTGTAACACTCACTTTCTCCTAATGGCTATAATTACCTTATATGTAAATATCATATTTTGTTTAATCTATTCGTCTGTTTTTTGTGTTTTTTCTTTTTTTATGGTGAGAAAAATTTATATTTAGAATAAGCCCACTGGACTCAGTTTAGATGATCCCAATTTTGTTGGCAACATCCAAAGCATCATAATCAGGAGCAAGTCGAACACAGGCCTTCTTCTCTCCATCAGGTCTAATCAAAGTGTTGACCTTAGTCACATCAATGTCATAGAGCTTCTTTACA